>NC_085138.1:243946842-244267307 GCF_035046485.1 Aedes albopictus
TTTTCAGTTTCTCACTTAACAGACTATATTTGACGCAGTTGAAAGCTACTGAAAAATCGACAAGGACCATCACCGTGCACCTGCCGTTATCGAAATTTTTCAAGACATCATGAGTGACTTTGACTAAAGCCGTTGTTGTGCTATGTGCCTTACGGTATCCGGACTGGTATTTGACAAGGAGAGCAGGATTGGTCCTCTGGAGATGTTCGGTAACACTAGTTTACAGCATTTTTGAACTCGGTAAGCTGATGATCATTTTTGGTGTAGAATCATGCCCTGAGTTCGAAAACGCGAAAGAAAAATATTACAGTAGAGCGGAAATTTTTTCGACTTACCATACAAGGTTGTTGATTTGAAATCGATTTTTGTTCTATTTTTAAGCAACGTCGCTCACTTCAAACATCTCATTCTCCGTAATCAATGCTCCGATTGAACTGAAAATTTTACTGTAACTCGCCTACATATAATATGTCAAATAAACGTTGAGAGCGAATTTTTAAGTTGTTTTTTTCTTATTGAAAAAAATACATTTCTTCAAAAAAAATTGGAAATTTTGCTAAAATTAAAGAAGATCCTCAATATCTTGAATTTCATCAATCTGACGCCAAACCTGTATTCAGATGATCGAATGGTATTGTATTCAGCTTTTAATTTATGGAAAAATATTTAAAATTGGTTGAACAAAACGCAATATATATGAATTTTAGTAAATTACATATTTTGAAAAGTTGAAAAACTCAATATTGAGCTAAAACTCAAAAACTGTTCTACTTAAAATTTTTTGAAGATCGGTTTCGAAATCAGCACTAAATTGTGCTTCAAAAATTTTGGTCGTTGACAGAAATTCACGACTTTCGTTTTATTTTGTAAACTTGTGTAATTAGGAAGAGAAGGATCCTAGAAACAGTAGGCAGGACGCTGATTGGTCTAAAGTCCTTGGGTGATGCTGGGTTCGATACTTTCGGTACGGGTGTTACCAGTGCTTGTTTCCAAAAAGGAGGAAATGAACGAGCATCTATGATCACATCAAACAAATGCAGCAAAAGTGCAAGGATTAATGGACAAAGCATTTTAATAAACGAGATAGGGATCTCATCTATCCCGTTTGCGTTGGTAGTAATCTTGCAAACCTCATCAATACTGGTTGACATAAACCGAAAGCGTTCTACAGTTAAATTCGGCGCTGGTTCGATGATCGGAGCTGCCGACGAGGACCTATGCTGAAGCGCCAAGTGGCCCTCAGCAAAAAAACTGATTGTGCTGGTTGGCGTCGAATTCATCACTTGCTGAGTGCGTTTTGATATTGTTGTGGATGTCTTACCTTCTCAAATTACTCCACAGTTGCTTAGCTGGAAGATCAGTGTTGAAATGCAAATCAGCATAATGCTTTTTCGCAGTGTTTATCAAGGTGTTGGCTCTGCTCTTTTTCGAGATATAATCTTGCCATTGAACATTTCCTCTAACACGGTTCAGATACCGGACGTAGAGAGCATAGGCAAGGTCGTGTAGAGCAATGGCATTTTTGATTTCGTTCGTAATCCAAGGGGTACGTTTATCTCGAACACAAACTGTTCGCTCAGAAGCGTGTTGGTCCAGTAGCAGACGTAGCTCGTTGTTAAGAAGTTCAGCCTTATTGTTAGTGTTCTCTTCTAGATAGATATGTTGAAAATTTTTCACTTGAAAGTCCGCCTGTAGCCTCACGGGGTCGATTCTGCGTAGATTCCGTACTCTTATGAGTTGGGTTGGAGCTCGAGGAACCCGAAGATCGGCGATCAAATATACTGCGTCGGATTTCTTTGATAAGCTGAGGATGGTCGGTAATCATTAGGTCAATCTTTGAAGGCAATTTAAAGGCAAAATTTAAAGCTTAAAAAAATAGGTCAATCGTAGTAGAGCTATGTTCAGTTATCCTAGTAGCAGATGTTTGAAGGATAGTAAGCAGATTGGCGATAGCCTGACTAGTGGCAACATTAATGTTGTAGTCTCCAACCAATAAAATTCTGTCAAAATGGCGATCGAGGAGGTCTAGTATGTAGCATTTTTTCCATACTGCTGCGCGAAGAGCACGTTGTTGCCAGAGGGATTGTACAAAACTACGATGCAGGTGTTAAGTTCATCTATTCTAGCTTTAATTGCTTAGAACTCCTTCGAAAAATGGAGTTCCTCGCTTCTGCACTATCAGACACGATGATGAATGTCGGTGTGAGCGTCCGGTCGGACCATTTGGAGGCTTTCACAGGGACACGGAAACACTTCACAATGTGAGGATTTAGATTGGTAACACCCAGAAATTGAAATATCCTTCCTACAATGGTGTTGAGAGACTCCCCAAGGCGATTTGGAACCTTGTTGACAGCAATTCTGACGTTGTTGACGCTGTGTAAGTTGATGTTAGCGAGTTTGGCTCCAGATTCAATTTTTTGCCCTATGTTTTCGAAGAACTTTGCTTGCTCTGAGTGTCGCTCGTGTACTCTGCCTGTATCTCTAACGTACTTCTGAAGCCGGTCCAGCTGCTTTTTACACCATACTCTGTAAGTTTCAGTTTCCACGCGCAGCTTTGACAGCTCTGCAGATAGATCACTGATTTGTTCCGTCACAAGGTCGTGTAAAACAACGGAGGGGGTAGAGGTGCCATTGGGTTTGAGAATCAGATTCCCCAGTGCACTGCATGCTTGGCAGAAGTACCAGAAGTTTTTCAGTTCAGGTACAACGAGAGTGTTGATCGACAGGCAAGATGTATGGTACTATTTCAGGTGGTAAAAATACTCCGCATACCGAAATATCAGGAGCAAAAATAACACCGGATCTTAAGGCTAGTGCTGCCAAAAATTTATAAATGTTGTTGTTTTTCAACCGGCAATTGTTCGTGGTACAAATGTCCCTCATTGAGGGAGGATAACGTGCCTCTGGAATCAACCTTCTGAATTGTCCGTGAAAGTCTTCCATGAATTCTTGAAGTATCCCCAGCAGGAATGGCTTGAGAAATCCAAGCAAAACTTCCTTGTAGGTTCTACCAGAAATTCTTGGATGAATCCTTGCATTCATGGATCCCTGGAACAATACCGGCAAGAATTCCTGAAGCAAGTATATCTCCAATACGATTAGTTGGGAAAATTACAATTGAAAATTCGAGGTGTGAATTTTGAACGCAATTGAGAAACTCTGCTATTGTAACAGCACGAGAGCTTTGACACTCCCTAGTATGGTCTCCACAAACGAAGTGTGGTGTGGTTGGTCCAATTAATTTAAACTGCGACTGACTGGGGACTTGACAATCGTCCCCCCTGCAACCAAATGCCAATCCCCCTTGGTAACAATTGTGGCGCTTCCGCTGGTTGGTTGGTGCTGTGTTGTTTAAATAAGTGCCAGCGTTTTAGTGTTTACCAAGCGCAGCATAAAGCGTTAGGTAAACAATGCAAAAGCATCAGGAGCACTTAACAGGCTTTGTATCTTGCTAAATGAGACGTCACACTGTGGCACGCCGCTGGGGACACAGCGCCAGGACATGACGAGGCATGGTTCGAACAAAAAGCATCCGCAGCCAGTTCTGATTCACCGACAGACAGGCACAGATGATGCCACAGCAGACGTCCCACCATCATCCATGTGGCAATGTGTAAACTGCTTCTTTTATTTCCGGCCGCCCGGCATTTTTCAATCGTTCTGAACGTCATCATTCAGCTCCTGTTGTAAAACAGCAGCTTTGCACATATCACCCAGCATGATCATCAACGCTCTGGTTGTAACCCACCGCCCACGCTGTCGCACTGTCGTCGCCGTCGCCGCCATCGTCGTCTGGGAGCAAGTTCTTTTTTTCCTGCCAAGTCATTGTTTCTTTCCGACGAAAACTTAGATGAAAATCTGTCTGACATCAGGAACAGCCGACAGCAGCGTCCTTTTCATTGAGTTTCATGCGGTCGTTCACCACCCGGTTCCTGCTGCCTGCCAGCCCAGCACAGTCAATCAGTGCGGAGTTTGACTGACAGATTCGAACCGTTTGACGTCGTCATCGCCCATTCATGGTTGGAAAGTTAAAAGGTTTGAGATTCTTTTCCTGTTAGGATAAACGATTATGAGCATGTCTCAGTCACTCATAGGCTTTCGTCTATATTTTGGAAAGCTTCAAACGGGTGGGCAGGAATTCAGTGTACTGTATGCAAGTCACGTAATAATTTAATGATGGTTTGACTTTTTCCTCTGGAAACTCAATTTTAAGTGCTAGGTATATTTTTTCTATCGCTACTTAAAAGGACATCCAAATTAAAAAAAAAGCAGCGTAACTTTGCGAACTGTTTTTGTGGTTTTTTATGCTGTGGTAGTTCTTTTGGGAATTGCAATGGAGCAATTTATTGTGTCTGATTTCTTAACTATTTTATTTTTCTAGCAGATCCACAAATACTCGTATGGTAATTAAACCAAGAGATCAAACAAGATTGAATTGAAATCTTTTCCAGAGACTTGAATAGAAGCTCATAAAAAAATGTTCAAGAGAAATATAAAGAGATTGCCTGAAGGATTCTTCACGGATTCCCTTTGCAATTATTTATTGAATGATGAAGGAAATTAGTGCTCAATATGCCTGTAATAATAAAACGTTTGAAGGAAGACTTGGGTTTCAAATATGCTTTACTATTATTTCTGTGCTGTCATGGTAAAATCAGAGCTAGTTACTCAAGGTTTCCAAATTTTAGCGCCTTATATACTGGTATGCTCCCAAGGAAATCGCTTCACTATTCCACCTGATTAAGAATTATGTCGGGAAAATTCTTCCATGCGTTATCTATATATATAAAAATGCAGTGGCATGCGTGGGACCGCGCATAACTTGCGAACGGAAAGTCCGATTTTGGTCGTCTTAGTTTTGTTCTGTTAGTTTTCACCCAAGGAAGGTTTATGAGGCATTAAACATAGAAAAAATGATAGTTTTTGAAAATTGATCTTCCATACCGACGACCGGGGATTTGGTCTTGGCTAGAAACTTGAAACGTCAAAAAACGCAGTAGGCAAGACAAAGTTTGCCGGGTTCAGCTAGTTATTTTATAAAATTTGTTGTGAAAAGCACGTATCAAGAATTAATTTTACAAGAACTTTTCTTGAAATTTCTAGAAAACTCTCCAGGATTACATTCAGGGATACCACCAGAAATTGCATGGAGCATTCTTTGAAGGTTTATTAAACATTTTCTGGAATGTTTACCAAAAGAAGATTCTCACAGGATTTCATAAAATGCAATAATTCCTTTAAAGATTTCTCTTAGTATCGCTCAAAATGCATCCCTACCCATAAATTTCTTTGAAAATTCCTCTAAGGATTCATGCAGAGATTCTTTAAAAAATTCCCCCATGATTTTTTTTGGCAATTTTCATGAATTTCTCAAGAAATTTCCCAAAAGATTCATTTTAAAACTACCCAGCCAATACACGATCGCATATGATGTTAGATAGGATGCAAAAGTGGGGGCGATATGCGTACACTTTACACACGGTTAAATGGAAGCATATACGCATATGGCCTCCACTCTAGCATCTTATTCTTCACCATATACGACTTTGTGTTGGCTGGGTAATCCACGGTTTTCCTCAGAAATTTCTTCCGTAATTCCTCCTGGGATTCCTTAAGGAGTTCTATGAAAATTCCTCTTCACGAGTTCTTCCAAGGATTCGTTAAGGAAATTCTTCAGGGAACCCATTAAAATTTATTGATGGATTTCATCCAGAATTACACCAGTACTTTTATTTGCGATTTCTGTAGACATTTTAGGAGATTCATTCAGAATTTGCTCTAAAGATTTCGCAAAAAGGTTTGCAATGGATTTTTTCTTTGGAATTACTTGCAGAATTCCTCCATACGTCTCTCATGTTTTTATTTTTTTTATTTTTGAGAGGGGTATTTTTAGATGTTTCTACAGGTTCTATCCCAAGAAACATTTGTTAGTAAAATAGAATAGAAGAGGTTCTTTGAACCATCATAAAACTAAATGAAAGTTATAAGGTTTTATGGCGGTTCTAAAAACCTTTCCAAGATTTATTGGTCATCAAAATGTTACTTGGGATGTATTATTCTAAGTACTCATTCAAAAATTGTTCATGTGATATCTTAAGGAACTGCTTGAGGAATTTTTATCCCGGAATTTCTTAATACGGTTTGTATAAATTTCTTAAAGGAGTTTCCAGAGGTATCTCAGGAGTTTTTTGAGTCACATGTTGAGACAATCTTCTAGGATTTTTTTTATTTAAATTCCTTCAGGTATTTCTTAAAAAATATTTTCTGTTTGTGCAATTTCTGGAAAAAAAAACTTGAAAAACCCCTGAAATTTTGCAGGGACTTCTTAAGACATCCCGGGAGATATTTTTGAGAACAGTCCTTGTCGGAATTTCTGCAGAATTAACTGAAGGAATTTTTCAAACTATTGTTGAAGAAGCCCTGAGAACAATTTTCGAATCAATCCCTGTAGGATTTGTAAACAAATTTTGAGAAGAATTTCTGAAAAAAAACTCTTTGGAAGAACTTATGAGGAAATCCTATGCTGAAATTCCTAAAGAATTCACTAAAATTGTGTTTCTGGACGCACAATATTTCCTTAAAAGGAATCCCAGCAGGAATTTATAAAAGAATGCCTGAGGAGCTCCGTGATTTGGAAACTGGACTCTCCTCTGTACTGTTTGCTTGTACCTCTCATCTGTGTGTACTCTAGCCAATTTCCACATTCAGGTGCAATTTTTTGTGGTAGTGAAGAAACCTTCAGTGGAATTCCTGTAGAAATCTTGAGAAGTAATTTTGATTGAATCTATGAAGGAACTCAAAAACAATTCCAGGGAAATTCTTGAAGGAATCCCAGGTGTTATTTCTTAAGAACTTTGTTGAGAAGCTGCTCATGAAATCTTTAATGGAATTCTTAGAAAAAAATTGAAGCATTTATAGGAAAATTCCTGGAGTAACCCTCCAATCAATTTCTTGCAGAGTTTTCTGAAATTTTTTTTTTTGAGAAATCTGTGGACTGAGAAAAAATCCTGATATTAAGGAATTTCTGGAGGAATCTCATGAACACCTGCTGGAATCTTCGGAGGAATCCACGAAAAAAATACCTGAAGGAGTATCTGGAAAACTGAAAAACTACTGGATAAGGTACCCCGGGGCAAGTGGGACCTAAAAAAATGCTAGTTTGGTTTTGTCAAGCCAAAAATTTCTAAACATGAATAATTTTATAATTCCAATGGTTCTGAAAGACATTGTTGGTACATTTCTTCTTATTAACGGGCATTGAAGCTGTTTCAAAATTTTTAAATTCTGTATATTATGCATATGATGAAAAGTGGATCAGATCTTCATTTACACCGTATCACGGGGCAAGTGGGACCTATTCGGAATTTTTGTACAAATGGCTTAATAAAGTTGCTACATATATGTAATGTAGCATAAATTATAGATATATTATGCAAATAACTATGTTTAGCGATTTATATTGGAAAAGTTTTGTGGTATCGTGCATAAATTACGTAACACATATAATAACGAATCACTGAGAAAAAAATGATTAAGCTCTAGCAGCTCGTGCAATTCAAATTGATTTTATTTATACAAAAAGCGCCCTAAGGTTAAATGCCGAAAGATTTCCAAACTTGCTTTTCATATTACGTAGTTGATGAAACTTGCCAAAAGATTTGTCAAGATTTACAGATGTTATGTTTACCCTAACATAATTTTACGATCATTAAATAAAGATTTTTTAATCGTGAACTTTGAATAAGTCGTTTTCCATTGTTTTTCATACTCTATGACCGGTTCCTAAATATTCAGAAAAAAACTCATTATGCAGCAAAAAACGAAAAAAATAATAGAATTTGAAAAAGTATGAAAAATAGATGTTTTCGGTTCTACCCAAGACTTTACCATTTTAAACAATAGCTTATCATCAGAATAGAAGTAATTAAGTGTAATTCAACGATTGTTTACTTAAAACGCCGATATTTACTTCACTTTGGTGTAGATTGAAATGCACTGGGGCAAGTTAGAGCAGTTAACTAAAGGTAATAAATGAAAATAAATTACAGCTTTTTCGCTTAAAATAATTTGCAAGCACTCCAAAGATTATCCTGAAACCGAAAAAGTTTTACTTTATTTGTTATTTTGTTTTTAAACGACGAATGTAGTAGAGTACGTTAATCTCACTTAGTGAATTGAAAATTACATATGATCAACAATAACATATATGGTCTCTTTATGGTGAGAACAATAGCAATTTTTGAATTCAAAGTATCCGTTGGTGTGATACCTATGTTTTCTATGAAGAATGTTTGCCTTAAAACTAAAAAATAAAAAAAATATAGCTGTAGGTCTTACTTGCCCCGAATTCTCACTTGCCCCGGGGTACCTTAAATGCATTAGGGATTTTTCAAAGAATTTCTAAAAAAATCAATGAAGGAAATTCTGAAGCATTTATAAGATATTTTCGATGAATTATTGAAACGAATGCTTAGAAGAATTTCTCAACTGATTCCCTGTGAATTTTTGGAAGGGATTCATAGAACAAAAGTAACATTTTAGGTCAAGTTGCAACGAGGAGCTTATAGGAACCATCATACATCTATCTATCTATCTATATATATAAAAATGAGTTTGAAGTTCCTTTGAGGCAACAAAACTTATGAACGGTTGAACCAATAAGCATGACTCTTGCACGGTTCGATTCGTATTCATGTTGGCTGTGTTTATATGCCGAAAAAGTTAGGAAAATCAACTAGAAAAGAAAGAAAATTGATAAAGTATTGATTTTCTATGAGCTGGGAAGGAAATCAACGCAACCGAAATTGAATCAATCTAGAGTGCGGTGCTATTTTGAGCTCAACAGTTGTCAAACCACCACAAGATGGCAAGACCTAGGGCAAGACAAAGTTTGCCGGGACAGCTAGTTCAAAATAAAATCTTCGTGGTTTTATGACAGTTCTCAAAACCTCTTGAAAGCAAATTGGTCATCAAATTATTAGGAAATCCACTCAAAAGAATTCCTGGTGAGCAAATAGCTGAATCAGAAAATCTATGAAGAAAAAATATAGGCTTGGTAGATTTTAGAACATTCCTGGAGTATTTTCTGAAGGAATCCATGGATTAATTTTGGAAGAAATCCCTTGAAGATTCTTTTGGACTTGCAATCCTTGGACAAAGTTATAGAGCAACCTCAAGAGAAATCTTTGAAGGAATCTTCAGGAACATTTCTGAAAGAATTGCTGGAAGAATTTCTGAAGGAATCTTCGTAAGAATTTCTGTGGAAATTTTCTAAAGAAAACCTCGGAAAAAATGTGTGGCAAAATCTTTAGTTTTCTTTAATAATCGCTGAATTCATTTCTGAAAGAATCCGTGCGAGATTTGCTGAAAGAATTCTCGTACGGATTCCTGAAAACACCTATGGAGGATATTTTAAAGGAAACCCATGGTTACTTTCCCTTAGGAAGTTTTGGAGGAATTGGTTTTTTAAATTTTGAAAAATATGTTGATTTTTTTTATTTTATACAAAAGAGCACCTTTTTCTGAGTCACTATGATTTTTTTCAGAATTATTGAACTTTATTTCGGTGCCTAAAATCAATTTCAAAAAGATTTTTTGAAATCACCTTTTAACAGCTGAGCAACTGTGTGACAGCTGCGCCCAGTACAAAATGCGACGAGGGGTGATTCAACAAATCGCTCCCTTACAAACTTCAAATTGATTTTTAAATAGGTTCCCGGGCACCAAAATTAATGAAAATTTCCGAATATGGAATTATCTCAACACCGCTAAAGATGCCAATTGCTGCAGGATCGTCTAATAAAAATTCCGAAAGAAATTTTTGAAGAAATTGTGAAGCAATAATGCCTGGAACAGTTCTTAATAACGTTAAAAAAATCCAGAGAGGATTTTCTAAAGCAATCCGTGGAGCAATATCGGAAGGAATCCAGGGAATGTTTTATAAAAAAAAGTTTTTAAAAGTTCTGGGGTAATCTCCAGAAAACTTTGGAGAAAATTTTAAATAAAACTTAGAATTTTCTGAAGAAATCAATGAAAAAATTCCAGAAAGATTTCTCAGAGAAATCTCATGCTTTCGGAGATTTCTGAATAGGCAGATTTCCTTTAAAACTCCCTGGAAGAATTTCTGAAGAAATCACTGCAAGAAATACCTGGAGGATTTTTGAATGAATTTCTGAAGACATGCGAAACTACGCTATGCTTTTCTAGAAACTAAAAAAAACCCTGAAGAAAATTTCCGGATGAATCTTAGATAGATTTATTAAATAGTCCGTAGAGGAATTTCAGGAGGAATTTGTGGGGTAGTCTTTGAAAAAAATTTCTGAAAGAATCCCTGAAATATTGCTTGTATAGTTTCATACACCACGTGTAGATGCGCAAAAAAAATGAAAAACTCACAAAAATAACTCATTTTTTCATATATGAGGCCACAAAAATTCGTAAACGGTTTCTTATATTTAGGAGGAGAAATGTCCATTACGTATGGAGGCACAAAAACTGTAATATTCGCTACTCAATGTTTGTGAGAGCGCAAAAATATTGGAAAAAAATCCATAGGTGATGATATTATACTCAGGAGGGAGCAATAAGAATTCCCTTGTATGAAAAAGGTGATTTTTTCAAATTGGGGAAGCATAATATTTTGAAGAATGACACAGTTTTCTTTTGTGGGCGCAACAATATCGAAATAATCGTTAAAGACATTGTATTATTTTACCTAGAAAAGAAAGCTTGAAATACTCACAAGGGCAATGTTTCGTAAATTCGTGATTGCTCAAAAATTTGAAAAATCACATAGGAGTTTTTCTTATTTAGTAAAGCAGAAGAAAAATATCCAATATCATAATAAGTTAAGAAAAAAATGCTTCACTTCAAGAACAGGTTACTCAGTGAGTAACTTGAAGTAACCAAGATGACACCACTATTCGCAACATGCGCATTTTTTAAAGAAAATTAATTATTTTTTCCTCATTACAATTTAGAAACAAGCATCCCAATTCAAAATGTTCAAAACTTGAATTGGATCAGTTACAACTCACTCTCTCCAGTGAAATTATTCACACGGACGCAATTGAAGTCCCAATTCATCTGCCAGGTACGGTATTCAACAACTTTTTCATGGACAGTCCCAAAAGTTTGACTTTTGATTTTAAACGTTTAAATTAGGCTTACGAAAATGTTGCCATGTCACTCGGACGTGGAATATTAGCTTCACCTATTCCAAGGATATGAAATCGTTTGGATCTCTTACATAAGTTAAAACGAACTATGCAACACAGACAAAGAAAATTGTGAAACATTAGTCTACTTTAGACAAAAATAGCAACGTTTATCAAGAACCGCTATCAAACAATTCAATTCTTCACCATAAGCCATCGTTCTGGCGTACTCACACGCCTCCATATATCCATCTTCCAAGACGTTTTGGATTTCCTTTCTACGAACCAACAAACAATAACTCATCGACCCGGCAGCACAAATTGAGTTATTTTTCCATTCACTCATCCTGCGATGATAGCAACCGACACACGATTCACGTCTCGATTCGCTTTGCTGCCGCTCGCTCAGCTCAATCACGTTATTCAATGAGCAGAGTATAGAGTACATCATCTCTTATTCCGAAGGTGAAATGGATCATGACAATATCCGTGTAAATTTGAACCCATGCCTAAGTCCCTCCCAATGCCACGGCATCGCTGCTGCCGGCGGTGCCGGCGCCAGTAGCTGTGTAGCCACCGAAAAATATGTAGACACGCACCCGCTCGAATCGCACGCCTCTCCTTCGGGGCACATTTCACGTAAAGCGGCTTTCTTTCACCCACCACCGAAACACGCGACTTTGTCGTTGGCAGATTCCCAGCTTTTCTCAAGTGGCGCTGAGTGGGAGGCTTGCGACGTGTCTAAATTTGTGCTTGCTAAAATAGAAATAAGCTAAAAGATCTATTATTTCCTGAATTGTCCGATTAAGCTTAAATTTTATCTTTCTAGCTTTAAGCTTTGTTTCCTTTATGACATTTTGTTTTCTGACATCATCTTTCCAACTTTCTGCAATATGAATTGAAGATATATTTTCTTCTATACTGAGTATATTCACTTAGTTGACGTAAATGCCACTGTAGTTTTCAACACACATTTGAAATTTTAACAATGAATAATGGAAAGTTTAAGATTTTTTTCACGTTGACATCTATCTTGTGATTAGATCTTGTGCTCTATTGAATAAAACTGGTCACAAATATGCACATGTGATATATTAGCTTGTGAATGCTGACAATCTTAATGGTTGTTATGTCGACTATCCGATCATGAGCAGTATATCTAGGTTTCAACCGTACGCAAATTAGTGAAGACTAAAATTTCTAGATTCTTTGAGACTCGAGACTAATGTTCTTCTTCCTCTTAAAAGATTTAAACGCAATTCGTAATATTGACAAAACTTATTTTTCAGCTGCTCACAACAAAATTAGTTGTTTGCATCCTTCATAGAGATGATACAGATTTTTTTCGGGAGCCTGAGTGGCAGACGACTACAATATATCATTTTAGCTTTCTCCATTTTTCTTTTGAGAGCAAGCGGTTGGAGCCAGGACGCTCAGTTCGGTGAAATGATCAAAATCGATAGACATAAATCATCGAAAAAAATCTTCTCATCGTCGTCGTCTTCGTCGTTGTACATAGGTCGGTATGCACAAGCAAACGAGCGAGAACGTATCAAAGAAAGAGGGCACCCAATTTGATCGACTGTGAGCTTCTCGAACGAATTGTTATTCCATCATAAACATCGAACAGCGACCAACTTGGCACGGAAAGTGCTTTCCCTTTGAGACATACTGCCTTCCTGCACTTGAGCGCAGCATCCGAGTGTTTTTGTTTGGCACTTCATACTATGATCACATTTATTGATTTCAAGCTTGAGAACTTTGTTTATTTGGTGTTACATTGGAAAGAAGTTCAGGTTAAAACTGATGGTCAAACAAGTCACTCGACGTTTTGGTTTACCACTTGCGTGCTTGAGCACGCAGCGGTTCCATGTCGTAGTAAGGATACCGCAACTGTCTCAAGCAATCTATGTTTACTCGAGCTTATTGCCGAGCTATTTGACATCATCTTCGACAACACCATGATCGCCATGCTTGCCTTTTTGCAGGCGTATTCCATAGTACTGTTCAATGGTTGAACATGGTCGAAGTTGCTGCATCCTGCTCTTCCCCGTCAACAAATGGGTAAGAGAAGTACTTCGACCATGTTCAACCTACGTCATTGAACAGGACTTATGTTCATGTGGTTATCGAAATTCAGTGTTTTCTTGGAGATGATCGTGCATCCACCAATGTAGACCGCCGCCTTTTGCTCGGACTTGCGATTGTTCACCAGTACCTTTTGTTTTTGATTTCAATCAATCCTCCACTATACCGATCAAATGCGCAGCGGTCAGCTCCTGCTTTTCTATCGACTCATTGTGTATCTCAAGCGTCATCGGCAAACCCACCGAGCTTTACACCCAGTAGTAAAGTGAGCCTCAATACGCCACGTTTCATGGTACCGGGTCTCAGAATGACCCCTGATGTACCCTCGTGGTGATATTGTAGCTCATCTTACCTCCCTCGGTATCGTAGAGGAGCATTAGGCGACGGAAATTGATCATAGACTTTCTGGGACACCGGGATGTATGGCAATCTTGATGGTGGTCCTGCTAACACTGTTGAACGCGTTCTTCACGTTTAGCATGAAAACCGCGCAGTAGCGGATTCTCCTTCACTTGTTTTGGGGCGCTATTTCGACCATTTTGGTCACTAACCTGATTGCGTCCACCATCGATCTTCTTTCCGGAAGCCAACCTGGTTATCCGAGAGTCCCGCGTCATCTGACCGGTCGGTGTAGACCGTCTGTTTCGACAGAATAATCCGCTCCAACAGCTTTCCAGTGTTGTTCAACAGACAGATTGGTCTTTACGTCGACGAATCACCCGGTGGCAGTATTCACCACTCCGGGAACTCCCCTCAATCCACCCACATATGCTTAGCCATTCTGAACATGTCAGGGCGAGCTTCGATGACAAAGCTGCCAATCAAAATATCATCCGGACCCGGTGCTCATCTTGGCGACTTCGCTATTATGATGAGTCTCTCGTTTGTCATCGAGGTAACTTGGCTTTGGTCGACTTGGCTGTAAGGTATGGAAGCCTTTGGCCGTGATTAGTACCGTAAAAACAGCCTTTTCACGACCCTCTGCAGCATCTCGGGGGAGGACTCCGGAGTTGCCAACGTCTTGGCCACGACTACCCTGTAGACATCACCCGTGGGAATGATGTTAGCTGATTGGCATCAATTTATGAAACACGTCCGCTCACGCGCCTTAATATCCTGTAATTTGGTGACCACCCGTTCCTGACTGGAGATTGTCTGGACATTGCACGCACGACCGAGGGTTCTGACTAGGTTGTCACAAGACAGATCGTACAAATTACCCTCCATGACCATTGATCAATCAATCGATTCACAAATGCCGGCTTGACGAAACGCAATGTCAGCCATCCACAACGGTCGATGATCCACGGCATTGACGAAAAGGTCGCATGGATGACGGACTCCATCCCTACTGTAGGCAATGTTGTTGGCTCTATTCGTGACATCCACGCCTGGTCATAGATCCTAGCAGAGCCCATACTTTTGAGTCGGTCAAGCAGCTGCCCCATTATACCAACCAGACGTTGAATTATCAGCCACACAGTTCCTGTTGTCAGTGGGAATCTGGTACGGATATCTGTACTTGACTCCGATATTGACTGTCATATCAAGTGTTGTGCGACCCCACATTGCATTGGTTTTAGGTTATGTTGTGTGTCTTGCAGTATTGTCAGCTGTTGGATTTTTCACGTGTACTTGGACAATTAGGCCCACCCGTCATATGACCTCTATTTGTCTTGCAAGTCAAGCATATTGGTGATGAGTTGCACTCCTAGGTAATGTAGCCTTCTCTTTGCAAATTCTACCTGCGTCTATCGGGGCCTCTCTACTACTACGACATGAGGCCTTGCTCGAACCACCTGATGGACGTCTCTGGCAGCTCGTAGATGCTGATAGACAACTCTGATCTTCTCGACTGCAGCCAGCGTGTAAACTTGCCCTACTGGCAGCTCCTCGGTGTCGCGGCGGTTATCTCATCCAGGTATTTAGACTTAAGACTTGCATCTGCCCTCTAGGACGCCTCCATTTACAGGATCATAATCATTTCTCCCGTTATGGCGTTCCTGATGCCTTTTACATCTGTGCCTAGCGATGAGGGCCGATTTTCATACCCCATGGCCCTCAATTCATCCGTGGACTTGGCTGCTTCGGTCTTGGAGGCCAAAGCGTTGCCCTCATCGCACTTGTGGACAGGCTTAGTGTTACATCTCAGCGTTAGCTATTTCCCTACCGTAATCCAGGGGTTCCCTTTTCCCTGGTCCAGCTGGTTGCTGGCCGTTTTGCAGCGAGTTTGGGTGCCTGGCTACTCGCCCCGGCCATCACCTTCACCTTGGACGGTCAGCCGTCTGCTGTAGGGCGCTTCTTGTCCACAGCGAGCCACGCTTTGCTGAAAAAATGTTTCGTATGTTTCGGCAATGTAATTCGAGTCATAGGGTGCTACATGATCTCGTGCGGCATGGTCGATCTTACAGCGGTAAAGATGCTGCCCGTCTGGGTGGACCTCTCCTTTTTGCGTTCTTCGACCACGTTTCGTAAGTCAGCCAAAAGGTCATATTGCTTTTTGACCAGAGCACTTTCAGAATTACCTGATTAAGATACTAGATGACATTCTTCCACGAACTTCTGTACTCGGTTAGCTCATCGACTATCGTCATCTCAGGTAGTCCATTTCTATTGCGGTTCAACGCTTGCGTGAGGTATGCATGGGTATCCGTAACAGCCGCTATTCCTTTCTGTCAATAAAGTAGTAGCTATAGTGATCTTAATGGTTATCTATGTAAGATGGTAGACCATCCGAGGGTAAGCACAGTCTCTTATGGGGACTGAACTCAGAACTGAATCATTGCTAATAAGAAGCAGGATACAGGACGGGAACGTACTTTAAGGCATCGCTATGGTTTTACGGGTCGGAAGGCGGAGTCGACTCGCTGTTTAAAGTCAGTGTCCCCGACTCTACAAAGATGATGAAACTGTGCACTTTTGAAAGCGTGGTCAGATCGCTTTTGCAATATTACTTCTAGATATGTGAAATCTGCAGCAACCACTGCTCAGCTCCCGCCACGCATTAGCCATCTCCACTTTTTTTTATAGAATGAGAAAATCTGCAACAGATACCAGAGGTGGTTCCTCGGGTGATGTGGGGATCGACCCACTAAAAACTCATTCTCTCTCTTCCTTACCTTCGCGGTACGCCCGTTAGGAATGGCTTCGAGAAGGGGGGACCGTACATGAGTACACTCTAATAGTAAGCGTTCCACCAGCTACCGCCTTAAGTTGTTCACTCTCCCCTGGAGGCTCGGGTCCTAGCTAGAACTTAGACTACCCGTTGAACTCAAGCTCCTGGATGGGGAAGGGGGGCCAACTCAACTAGCTGTTGTTCGGCTCGCCATTTACTCTGTTGTACGATTCGAGAAACCGTGGAAGTAATGGAGTCCCACTTGTCCGCCCCCATACACATCCTTTCAACAATGTTGTCAGGCGTGATATCTCTACCGCATACCTCCTGCATACTCGACCTTTGCTCCACGAAACGTGGACATTCAAAGAGCACATGCTCCGCGGTCTCGACGCAGTCTGCACACTCCGGACATGCGGGGGAGCCTGCGTGTCCGAATCTGTGCAGATACCACCTACAGCTACAGCACCTGACAGAAATTGAGTCAAGTGAAAATTCACCTCGCCATGGGGCCTGATCGTCCACTTGGACAGCTCGGTATGAGCCTGTGTGTCCATCTACCCTTGCTGGAGGAATCCCATCTCCACTTGAGCTACCTGAAGTACCAGAAGCTCTCACCTCCAGGGGAAGCACCAAAGGTAATCAATGAGTCCACACCGTTTTGTGGAGACATTGTGTAGGTGGTCAGTGACTGGTCAGACACTGCTCACTGTTAATACCACCGAAGCTTAACGCAACTCCCAAGAGATTCATGTGTTGGTACGCACCTCTTCAATCTAGCTGTAGTCAGGAGGATAACAGTATTCAGGCTGTCAGTCTTTGTTTGATACAGGAACTTATGAACATCAAAGCTATATTGGACATTCCTTCGAGTTCCAGGTTATCAACTCACTAGTTTGCAGCTCGAAAGCTCTCAGTAGATAACTGGGAGACTGCTCAAGGAATCCTGAACTAAGAAGCAATCGCTGTCCGAGTTGGGACATTATACCAAGAAAAATAAGAAGAAGAACTGGAAATTCCTCTGCAGTGAATATTAACCATTACAATATGTGATTACAGCCTCAACTAACGCTGAACTCGAACCGAATCCAAACATTTGTTTGTCAATGAACTCCGGTCACTATCCCAAATTTTGGACATCATTTTCCCATCAATCATAGCCAAAACAGATTTCAATCGCGAGTCACAGTCCCACGCAAACAAAGGTAATTAAAAACAAGTTGAAATAATAAACCCAATCCGAGCTCTCCGAATCGGCTTAATGGATGATCCCGGGCAGGACTTATCGTACGGCTGTGGTGCCTAAAATTTTCCAGGCCAATCAACGTTCGACGATGAGTGATTGTGATTGCGAACTGCTTTCATACATACTGCAGCAGCAGTAGTGGCTCACCCGAAAATGAGCGTGAGCGGCACCGCCAGTCGTGTCGTGAGTTAATCGATCCACTGAAAATGGAATGGAAATGCAGCCGGACAGCTTGCAGGGGCAAAGGGCAGAAGCTCAGCATCGAATAACAATTTTTCAAGTCCGGTCCGTCCGCCCCTTCGACTGGAAACAATACCGATTATTATTGATTTCGGGTGGCAGCGATCCCGATGGAATCACGTCCCTACAGGAACGAATCCTTATTCTCAACTCTTACATTACATACTGAGTGTTTTTTTTTTTCAGTAATTCGAATGTGAATTATTTACATGGCATGTTGAAAGATGCTTAGTGTTTAAAGAATTTGGATCCAGTTGTCAAACTCTATGTTTCGATCAACAGTTATACTTTAACAAACTGAATTAAGAACAGCTTCAACAATCAGTCACACAAAAAAAAAAGTTCACCGAGTGCATACCGCCGTCACATGGCAGAGGTGCGTAAATTATCTTTTAATCAATCAGTGGAAATTTTATTTTCAATTATGAAATTAAATGGTAAGCAGGAAAAAAAAACCTTCGTTTGGA
The DNA here is from genome assembly GCF_035046485.1 of Aedes albopictus. Taxonomy (NCBI): domain Eukaryota; kingdom Metazoa; phylum Arthropoda; class Insecta; order Diptera; family Culicidae; genus Aedes; species Aedes albopictus. The sequence goes on from NC_085138.1 coordinate 243,965,158, forward strand.
ATTCATTGCACCAATTGTGGCCGATCAGTCTTCATTAGTCAAGCATGAACGGTTTCGGAATTCCATCTGACAATGCCGATTACAGTACATTACATGCAATAATGTTGACATTGACAGCGATAATGATTTAATTGTTTCACATGTACCGAATGCATTGTTTGCACTTTTGCCGTATGAATGGCATAAAGAGCTCATTATTTGTGGTTCATTGAAGGGAGACTCCATCAGGAGTTGCATTGGAGAGGCAACGCGCTTTTGTTACTGATACAATTGATTCATGTTTACCTACGGTGTAAATGAACTTACCACCAGGTTACATTGGTAGCTGTCTTTTTAATTTGAAATTACATAATTATCTGAAGTGAGTTCGGTCTTGCATTGCAAAAGAGAGACATTAGTTAATTTTTAGGAATTTACCTTCTTTGAGTTTGTTTATATACTCACACCACTGTTCTCATGAAATACAAATGCCCTACCAAAACTCAGCTCAATATCAAGAGAACGAAAGGTGGAAGAAGCACTTTGATAAGCACCAGTCAATACGAAAAACCAAAGCAGTGGAGAGAAAAGAGGAAAATACGAACCACACTTTTGGAAACCGACTCGGCAATAATGACTATCGTTGGAATATTTATCAGTACCTGGAACGTCAGGACCATAAAAGAACCTGGAAGAGTGAGTCTTTTGGTTATTCTGGAAATGTGGTGGCCAAAATCTGGTGAACATTCTGTGGCAGTCTATCTACGGAGCGATGAGTACGGCTTCGCGGGAGGTGACTGCTCAAAGACAACCCAGTAATGGGTGGTTCGACGAAGCGTGCCAGAGGGTAACGGAGGTAGGGCAAGCAAAAAGGCCTGCTTGTGGGTCTCTGTCAAAGTGCCAATGCGAATCCGGGGGGCAATTCCCACAGGATTTATTTATTTATTTATTTATTTATTTATTTATTTATTTATTGTCGTCAATCAATTTGTAGACCTTTACAATTATATGTATACTATATTATAATAGTTGCTTAAACCTATCACCTAACCCTACTTGTCTCAAAAAATGCCTTCTTAAGCATATCTCTACTCATAGTCATATCAATTCTGTCACTATGTGTATTGTAACAAGACATCATTCTATTCAATGGCCCATGTTTTGCATAGTCTGTTCTGTGGTAATTAATTAAAAATAAGTTTCTATTCCTTAATAAACGAGTGGGAGCAGAGAAATTCAAATTTTCCAATATTGTGGGGGAGCATATTCTATTTGATATAACATCATTTATAAAAGCAATCATGGCAAAATCCCTTCGATGTTTGAGGCTATCTAAATGAATCAACATGCTCCGTGCCGCATAAGATGGTAGCGGTAAGTGAGCCCAGCCTAGTTTCCTTAAAGCAAACAACAAAAACTGTTTTTGGATCGACTCTATCCGGTTAATGTGTGCAACCTGATATGGAGCCCAAACAACACTACAATATTCTAGAAGAGGTCTTACGTATGTCACATATAATGTTTTAATTGTATAAGGATCATTAAAATTAAAACTAAATCGTTTGATGAACCCGAGCATGTTACTTGCTTTATATGTAATATTGTTATAATGATCAACAAAAGTTAGTTTCGAGTCCAGAATAACGCCTAAATCTCTTACCAGATTACGCCTTTCAACAATTTTCTCACCTAGAATTACCACTTTATGAGTTATGTTTAATTTTCTCGTGAATGTAATTGAATTGCATTTTTTAACGTTAAGTTCCAACAGATTTTTGCTACACCAGCTGAAGAAAATATCAATTTCATTTTGAAATATTTCGAGATCAGATGCTTTACGTATCTCCATGAAAAGTTTCATATCGTCTGCGTATATAGAAACTTGAAGATACTTGACAACGTATTCAACATCATTCACAAACAAAATAAACAACAATGGACCAAGATGTGAGCCTTGTGGAACACCAGATGTTACGTTTACAATTTTAGACAAGTTTCCTTTAAATCTTACTCTTTGAGTTCTATCAGTTAAGTAAGACTCGCTCCATTTAAGTAACCTAGGGTTGAATCCTAATTTAGACAACTTGAAAAGTAACAAACTTATATCCACTCTATCAAATGCTTTACTAAAATCAGTATACAAAGCTTCAACATAATTTTCTCTATCCATTACATCTAGCGCGAATGTTACAAAATTTACTAAATTAGTTGCCGTTGACCGCCCTCTAACAAAACCGTGTTGTTGATTAGTTATTAATGGCATTAGTTGTAAGAATAGATTGTCGTTGATTATGGACTCAAACAGTTTTGGGATACAGGATATTATAGCAATCCCTCGATAGTTGCTTATATCAGATTTTTTACCACTTTTGAAAATCGGGGTTAGAAAGGATTCTTTCCATACCGGTGGAAGAATACCTGTTTCTAAAGATGAATTGAACAGCCAAAATAATGGTTTCACTATTTCTTTTGCTAGATTTTTTAGGAACACTGGTGGTAAGCCATCTGGTCCAGCACCTTTCGATGAGTCTAAGGATTCAAGCGCATTCAAAATTCGATTTAAAGGTAAACTAGAAACAGTAATGTCACCATCATGTTGCGGTAAATATGAAAAATACTGGAAATCCCGCTCAGAATCATTATGAGATGTATAGTTATTTTGAAAGAAATCAGCAAATAAGTTACTAATCTCGGTTGATGTGTTGCCGGTTACATTATCTAACATCATTTTTGATGGAAAAAAGTTTGATTTTTGTTTTTGTTTAACATAATTATAGAAGCGCTTTGGATCTGACTTAATGTTACTTTCTATTGACGCATTATATTCTTCATGTGCGTTTCTCATTTCCAAATTAAGTTGATCACATATACCAAGATAGAGCGAAAGGTTTTCACAAGTATTGTTTCTTTTGTATGTTTTGTGAGCTTTTTGTTTTCTGTTTCTTAAATTAATAATCTGCCTATTGTACCACACAGGGAATTTAGTATTTGATTTTTTCTTGTATTTAATTGGGACTGTTTTTTTGTGATGGCCAAGACGAGAGCAATCTCCAGAGATGTTGGAGGGGATCATCGAGAAGCTTTTTCAGCGTCATGATCCTAGTCCTTGGCCTCCTTTCGTAGGACAGCCGGGGACTGGAGCTGGCGATGAGGAGAGAGTCACCGATGTGAAATTTGCGGGGATAGCAAAGTCCCTTAGCGTAGGTAAGGCCCCAGGTCCGGACGGAGTTCCGAACCCGGCCATAAAAGTAGCTATTGCAGAGGCTCCCGAGATGTTCAGGTCTGCTATGCAGAAATACGAGGGAGTTTTCCCAGAAGTATGGAGGCGGTGGGGCCTGGTTTTATTTACAAATGCGGGGAAACCATTTGGAGACCCGTCGACGTATAGACCAATACGCTTGATCGACACGGCGGGAAAAGTGCCTGAAAAGATTACACAGAGAAAATTTTCTACTCAGTGGCTGAGTTGGTCTTACTCAGAAATCGAAAAATCCTTTGTTTTCTTACTCAGTTTCCGTTAAAAGTTGGACAACCCATTGCCAATTGGTTGTCTCACTTTTAGCCGCAACTGAGTAAGAAAACAAAGGATTTTTCGATTTCTGAGTAAGGCCAACTCAGTCATTGAGTAGAAATTTTTCTCGGTGTATCCTCAATAGGATGTCGAGGGACACCGAGGGTATTAATAATCTCCCGAGCAGCCAGTACGGCTGCCGCTTCCGGAAGGGGAACTCGACCGTAAACGCTATCATGTCGGTTACAAAAACCGCCAGGAAAATACTCGAGCGTAGAGAAGGAGCATTCGCTACTATGCAATAATGTCTCTGGATGTAAAGAACGCGTTCAGTAGCGCCAGTTTGGCGGCTATTGTCGATGTGCTCCTGCGTACAAGATTCTCGGACGACACAGAGGAGGGTCGGGAGTGCTTTCACATAACATCAGGAGTCCCGCAAGGTTCCATACTGGGTCCGGTGTTATGGAATGTGATGTACGACGAGGTGTTTAGTTTAGAGTTTCCAATGGGAGTGGAAATTGTGAGCTTTGCTGACGACATTACGCTCGAAGTCTACGGTGAGCTGATCGAAGAAGTGGAGTTGACTACCAACCACTCGATTAAGGTTGTGGAGGCGTGAATAAGGTCCAGGAAACTGGAGTTGGCTCACCACAAAACTGAGGTGATGGTTGTGGACAACCGAAAGTCGCAGCAGCAAGCGGTGAACAGAGTAGATGATTGCACTATCACGTCGGAGCGCTCCGTCAAACACTTGGGCGTGAAGATCGACGATAAGCTCACCTTCGGTAGCTCTGCGATGTACGCCAGTAAGCGCAAGCTTCTGGCTAGTATCGCTACGTACATACCAATGTATGGTGGCCCGGTATGGGGAACTGCGCTAAGTACCACCCCCCCCCCCCCTCAGTACCGACGCTTCATATACTAGGCGCCCCTCTGCCTTTTGCTGAAATCCGGAAAAACCCCTCCCTTGGCGCCACTTCTGTGCACGGGCCTGCTGAATGCTACCGACAGACGCTGGAAAGTATTTACAGGCTTAAGTGCCTGAGGGTTGCGAGCGCGTACCGTACCGTGTCACACGACGCTATCTGTGTCATTACTGGTATGGTGCCTATCGGCATCCTTATCAGTGAAGACATGAAGTGCTTTGAAATGCGCAGCACAAGCGGCATACGCAGGACTGCCAGGATGGCCTCTATGGTCAAATGGCAGCGCGCGTGGGACAGTTCCGCCAAAGGAAGGTGGACCCATAGGTTGATACCGAGGGTAGATAGTTGGATTAATAGGCGCCATGGGGAAGTTACATTCCACCTGACACAGGTCCTTACAGGTCATGGTTGCTTCCGACAGTATGTACACCGTTTCGGGCATGCGGATTCTCCCGAATGCCCAGTGTGCAATGGTTTAGAGGGAACGGCGGAACACGTTTTGTTCGTGTGCCCGCGTTTTCTCACAATGCACGACCGTATGCTTATCACATGCGGAGAGGACACAACTCCGGACAAGGGTGTGTAGGGATAAGTTTGTCTGGAACGCCGTTTCAACGGCTATCACCCATATCGTCTGGGAACTACAGAGGAGGTGGCACGTGGACTCGGCCAATGCTTAGTTCAGATGCGATACAAGAGGTGATCCAGGGGTTCGGAGTCGACTTCGTAGGTCATACCAGTGCCTTGCGGTCGAAATCGACCCTCACAGCGATTAAGTGGTCGTGGAGAACGTCCTGGTAGCGTTGCTGTCGTGGCGTCGGTCTACTGGTTTGGATCCTGAAGGGTAGTGATATCCTTGCATTCAGCAGGTCAGATCTGGTTGCACTTAGGCATCAGTTCTTGATGCCTGCAAAACAGTTGGGCGCGGGCGTGGGGTTGACCCTGTCCACTTTCAATGGTGGCTACCAGGTGGAGTGATCACTTTCTATGTATTGTTGAATGGTTGGCATGAAAGAGCGATAAACAGAATTCAAATCAACGCAGATAGGCTGTGGAAACTCCAATGGTAGACGAGGTCAAGATAGCAATAAGAGGACTGAAGAACAACAAGGCTGCTGGGAAGGACGGACTCTTGGCCAAGCATCTGAAGCACTCAATTTTTACACCGTAGTATTATATTAAAGACTAGCTGTACCCGGCAAACTTTGTCTTGCCTACTGCGTTTTTTGACGTTTCGAGGCCCTAGCCAAGCGTCCAAGTCCCCGTTCAAAATGTATGAAAACCCATTTTTCAAAAACTCTCAATTTTCCCAAGTTTTAGGCTTCATAAACCTTCCTTGGGTGAAAACTAACAGAACAAAAATTAGACGACCCAAATCGGACCACCCGTTCACAAGTTATGCGCGGTCCCACGTATGCCGCTGCATTTTTATATATATAGATATTGGTTGAGGTACATAATTTAAAATAGGCATGATTAAATTAAAAGGAATTCTAAGCATTAACTATGTCAGGGCTTAAATGGAGGAATCTAGTTCGTGAGAACAGGTTTTGCTTCTGTGTATTTACACTACCCGTCATAAGTACGGACTCACAAAAAGTATTGCAACAATATTGCATCACCCTGACTCACCTCGATATCTCTAAAACCAGAACACCTACAAAAACGCCGCCTTCAGAAAAGTTGTTGCTTTTGGTCTTCTGAATAACTTTCCTGAAGACAGCATCTTTGTAAGTCGTCAGGTTTAAGAGATATCGAGGTGAGTCAGGGTGATGCAATATTGTTGCAATACTTTTTGTGAGTCCGTACTTATGACGGGTAGTGTATGATGGGGCCGTGCGGGGTTCTCAGGAAGTTCACAGAGACATTTAAGGGGGTTGTTCAAGTGGATTTCAGGAGACTTTTAAGGGCGTTCCGTCAGGTTTCGAAGAAATGAGAAAGAAAAAGTTACTTAGAAAGACTCATACAAATCAGAACTAAAATAGTGCAAGAGAAAAATTAAGAAATAACATTTCCAATCAGTTCATACCTCATAAACTGATAGGATTTTAACACTAAGACCAGCTCTAGCGCTGGAAATGCAATTTACTCATTTTTGTGATGTTCCATTTTACCTTGTAAATAAGTGGATCGTGTTACCGTGCGGGGATTTCAGGGAAGTATCAGGTCAGGGTCGTATCAGGGAGGGTTTCAACAATTCCCTTAACTCCAAGGGGCTTCAGAAGCATTTCATATTTATGGGGATTTGTGTGAAGAATTCTCGGAATTTAAATTCACGAATAAGAAGAATTAAAAAAAGATACCGGGATTTCAATGACATTTCAATGAGATTGTGTAGCTTTCTGGGCATCTCAAGGCTTTCCAGGGGCGTTTCAAGGGCTTTTAAGGAGGGGTCTCTGGGAATTCTCTGAAACTTTCTGAAATGCTCCCGAAGTCCACCTAAATCCCGTCAGACCTCATGAACACTCCTGAGCCTCTCCGAAACCACCGAAAACGCACCTCTAGGTACTCCCTGAAATCTCTTTGTATCCCCTGAAATGCCCCTAGCACCACCTAAACCACCCCAGGCCCCCAGGAACACCCCTTAGACTCCCTTAAGTGTCCCAGACCCCCCCTTGAAACCCTCCTAAAATGCTCATGAGCCCTCCAGGTACCCACATAAAACCCCCTTGGATCTCCTGAAAGCCCCTGACACTCCCTGCAACGCCCCTTAAACCCCATGAAGCCTTCTGGAGCCCACAGGAACCTCTTGAGGCCACCTGAGACGCCATTGAGGCATAAAAGGTGCATACAATAGAAAAACATATGTGGCCGGTGCCGCATTGACCCAATAGCATTCATATCATATTATGATTATACAATTTCGCAGCTATGATGCCTTCAAGTACAATTTGTTCGTTAGTCCTTTTTGGATGCGTAATCGAACTAGTATTTTTTTTTTTTGCTTTCGCGTTTTTGTGAAGCTGGACGTTTTTCGATGACCGAAAAGATGGATTTAAACTAGTGAGCTCGTTTCATATTAATAAATACCAAAAATCGAGCAGCATCTCATGCCTTGAATCTAAAACAACTCCTGAGGAGAAGAATCATATAAGGGGGAATCTTTTAAATTCAGTGGTTCTATACAGATTCAACCTACTAACAGGATAACATTCGCCACAAAATTACTTCCTAATTTAAGCTACAACAGTCGTTATCCTCATCTCAGTGAGCATAATAAACTCGTTTATTGACGACTTGATTTGTCGTCAAGTTACCAATTTACCAGAGTTTGTGGCACGGAAGTAATGCTTTAAATCTGACGTTTTCTTACCACCCGTTGCAATAAATTATATTATGTCTAGCCCTTCAGCTCGACGGCGACAAAATCCTAAATCAACACATAACCATGGCGGGAAAATCTTCTGTCGGAGATTTGCCTTGACAATAATCATAAACAAACAATAAAATTGATTATTGTCATGGCATGGCTCCGGCGAAGATTGCATTCCGTCCCGTCTTCCTTCCAGTTGAACTCTGTAGCTGTCTGGAGAGTAAAACTTAAATTGAGCAAACCTTAATTCCATAAAGCGCTCCTTCTTGCCATTTGATGGCGCCAGATAATTCCAAACGCAATTAAAACAGTTATGATTTCATTAAAAATTTTGATTGTGTCAACGAAATGAAATTTTCATCCAGTCAGTCCTGTTGTACTGATACTGTTGCGGAAGCTACGATGAACCGCGCGTACCCTCAGAACGAAATGTAAAGCGAAACGAAAGACAATTCGTTTAATGCCAATTTAACGCCCTAGTTCACCGGAATCGCATTAGGATCCATCCACCCTTCCTCCTTTCAAGCCCGAAAAAGCTCATGTGAAATCCAACCCAAGCCAGGCGCACAAGTGCACCGGAAAACCATTAACTTTTTGCACAGTTGGAAAATCTGCATGGAAAAACTAAAAAATGCATCCTTAGTGGCACTGGCACATGGATCCAAAGAAGCAGCATGGGTTCCTACGAATCCACCTCGAACCGATAAGGCAAACATATGTATCCGTATCCACTTGACTCCACACCGGTCCCGGCACCGAAGGAGGTTTCAGTGTCTTAGAACATGGTCGGTCGTTCTTCCCTGTGCCAACGAACGAAGTGTATCGAATATCAGTTAGGAGACAATACAAAACACTTTGAACATATTTTCCCATGCAATTTTGCATAGATAAATTCCAACCCCTCTTGTATGGTGCGGTGGGTTCGGCGACGACATCCAGTTGAATCGTTGAAAGTCGAATTTTCCCCCGAATAAAAAAAAAATCGGATAACTGGATGACAACCAAACCCCAGGAATTTGTGTTTCATGCTTGAATAGGTCGGATATCGCATTTGGTACGTGAATTGTTGAACATGGGAGCCCCAGCATCTCGCTCCGCTTCGTCGGAGGAGAATGGAGCACAAAGCTTTAGCCAAATACAAGCGTGATGAAAGACAAAAAGCTATCCAGCTTAAGGCAATCGATTTTGTGAAGCTACTGATGCTCCGGGAGGTTTTGGATAAATTTTTTCTGCTTTTGGGAAAGTGTGATTCAATTGCCGTCGGTATCTCTCAATCTGCAAACTGAACCTCGACCCCTGTGGCGGTGGGAGTGGGTGATTTGGTTGCATTGAGGTTCAGGTTGAAATGAAGCTGAACGATGTTAATGTTAATCAGTTCGTGTCAAATGATATACGTTGAAAAAAATGCACTAATTTTATAAATTGAGTATAGCATTTTTTAGACCGCAGCTTTTTCTTCGGCCGTAGTAAGCATGATGATGATGTGCCTTCGAATTTCATGACTTGTTGTCAGCCGTCAGTAAGGATCCGAGGAGACGAATTCCTCCACCACCTCGAAGGTATCCCAGTCTATCGTAACATTACTCTCCAGATGGATCCGGTCGTGTTCGGTTCCGCCTACCAGCATATACTTTGTTTTTGAGGCATTCACCACCAGTCCGACCTTTGCTGTTTCGTGTTTCAGACGGATGTAGGGGGGGTGGGGGTAAGACGGACCGGGTGGGTAAGACGGACCACCGACTAGTTCTGGCACTTAAGAGCTGAAATTTGACTTTCTTTTACGATTAACTCTATCTTCTTATCAACTAATGATTATTGAACCACTCCATGAGAGAATACATATGTCAAAAGTGCAAAAAATAATCAATCATTTACCAGCCTACTCGCTTTTGTGCTGGGATCTAATTTTGAAACGGCAATAAATAAGCTTTTTAACATTAAATTGCTAAGTTTTTGCATTTTATTTGGAGTTTCCCAGTAGTTTTAAACTGTTCCATCCTATACACAACGACATTCAGGTAAATTTCTTGGATTATAAATAACGGTGGTGGAATGAATATTTTGCGTTGTGTGGGGGTAAGACAGTCCGCCTTGAGGGTGGGTAAGACGGACAGTGTTGGGGTTACTTTGATAGTGCCGTAAGAAATACATTAAGACCCACACATTGTTCACAGATTGAAATCTATGGAGTACAAAAATGTTTGTGGAAGCCGTATAAAGTATTTCATATTGATTTTTTATTCAAAAATTCATTTTATTAGAATTTTTGTTGTTGGAACTGTTTGAACTTTGTAAAATTACCAGAGCATTGCATACTGTTAGGCGTTTATCACTCTATGGAGGTTTCCAATTTACAAAATAGATTTTAATTTGCAGAAACACGTTTCGCTAAGAGATTTAAGGCCAAATTTAGATTCTACTATGATTGATCTACCGAATACAAACGGCCACAAACATCATTTAACACAATTAGAGGCGTATTAGCTAAATTTCCAAGCGTGTCCATCTTACCCACCCTACCGGTCCGTCTTACCCACACTGTTGAAAAACATACATTTGGAGATCACTTTTTAATTATCTCAAAAGTCATGGAAAATCAAATTTTATTGCAAAATCAGCTTGCAGACTGTAAAGTACCTTAGTTGAAGTATATAGTAAGGAGATAAAATTTTAATTATCGCATTGTTTACACTGTCAAAATAGAGTGTTTACTAAACATGTCCGTCTTACCCCCACCCCCCCCTACAGCTACCGTTCCAAATGTTATGGCGATAATGTCCATGCAAAGCACACAAATTCACCGGATTTGTGAAAATCGTTCTCCGGTTGTTGAGCCCGGCTCGTCGCATCACACCTGCCAAAGCGATGTTGAAGAGTAGGCATGAGAGTCCGTCACCAAGTCGCAAACCCCGGCGAAATTTAAATGAACTGGACAGTTCACCCGTACGCAGTTTTGCACACCGTCCATCGTTGATTTAATCAGTCTAGTCAGCTTCCCAGGAAAGCCGTTTTCGTCCATGATTCTCCATAGCTCTGCGCAGTTGATACTGTCGTATACCGCTTTTAAGTCGACGAACAGGTGATGCGTTAGGACCTGGTATACAGTATGCGGCAGGAAAAAATGCGAAAGTGTTTTTCAACTTCAAACCTCATTTTCGTCCATTTGACATTAACCAATCTATGTTTCAACGTTCCATGATCTATAATAGGCTAGTTTTCTGAAAAGTTAATTAAAAAATTTCCCATTTTGGTCACTAACCTTTACAGGGCGGCGTCTGAAGATGAAGTCAACCAGAATTTTCAAACCGCAGAAAATCACACAGGTCGCTAAATTTCGCATCTGATAAAACAAAATTTTTGATTTTCTCTACAATATCATCAAATATATGTACTTATTTCATCTGGTATGTGAAACTACATGGCTCTGGATCAGTGTGGTCTGGTTGTTCATCAAATTTGTGCTAATTTTGATACTGTTATAGTCATTTTGTTTAATGACCATTGGGCGCGCAGTTTATTGATATCCGCTTATTAGGCCTACATTATCACATGTTAAACATCAAATATGTTCATTTTTATTTTTCAGTGCTAGAATATAGATCTTGACTGATACACTGTCAAGAAAAAATAGTCATATATATCCCATATTTAGCGTGTAATAGTGCCTTGAACTTTTCGCATTTTTTCCTGCCGCACCCTGTACACGGCATTTCTGGAGGATTTGTCGTACGCTGAAGATCTGGTCCGTTGTCAACCGGCCGTTGATGAAGCGGTCTTGATAACTTCCCACGAACTCATTCGTTTTAAGTGACAGACGACGGAAGATGCTCTGGTATAGCACTTTGTAGGCAGCATTCAAAATAGTGATCGCTCTCATCCCATAGTTCTCACATTCCAAATAGTCGCCTTTCTTGTGAATGGGGCAGATTACCCCTTCCTTCCACTTCTCGGGTAGCAGTTCTGTTTACACACTTAGATAAAATTACCGACTTCGGTAATATTTTACCGAAATCTCAACCGTTAAGTTTTGTTTACCGAAAAAGACTGGCAACATTTACCGAACTTCGTTAAAGTTTGACAGATAAACGATAATTTTTACCGAAATTTTGTATTTTTTTACAGAGTTTCGGTGAAATCCATTACCGAACGCTCAGCAGTTGAGATTTCGGTAAAAATTACCGAACGTGTACCAGATCCTGACTATCAATCAGTACAGACAGGTGGCCAATTTTTCTGGGCCCACCTTGATGAGTTCAGCTGCGATACCATCCTTACTAGCTGCTTTGTTGGTTTGAGCTGATAAATGGCATCCTTAACGTCCCTCAGCGCGGGAGTTGGTTCAGATCCGTCCTCCGCAGCGCTGGCGTCGTGGTTTCCTCCGTTGCCGTGGTCTTCCGTGCCTACGTTCCCCACTCCATTCAGGTGCTGATCGAAGTGCTGCTTCCACCTTTCGATCACCTCACGTCCGTCCGTCAAAAGACTTCCGTCCTTATCGCTGCATATTTCGACTCGCGGCCCAAAGCCGTTGCTGGATGCGTTGAGCTTCTGGTAGAACTTCCGTGTTTCTTGGGAACGGCACAACAGTTCCATTTTCTCGCACTCCGCTTCTTTTACGTGGCGTTTTTTTTTTCTCCCGGAAGAGGAGGGTCTGCCGCTTCCGCTTCTGTTTGTAACGTTCCACGTTCCGTCGAGTCCCTTGCTGCAGCATTACCGTCCGCGCTGCGTTCTTCTCCTCCAAAATCGTTCTACACTTTTCATCGAACCATTCGTTCTATCGATTCCATTCTACGTACCCGATGGTGTTCTCGGATGCGTCGTTGATGCTTTCACTGTATTCCAGCAATCCTCTAGAAGGGCCTCATCGAGCTCGCCCTCGTCTGGCAACGCTGCCTCGAGATTCTGCGCGTATGCTGAGGCGACATCCGGTTGTTTTAGTCATCCTAGGTTGTGGCGGTCGCTGGTACCGTACATTGTTGATGACGGAGAGTTTTGGGCGCAGTTTTACCATCACCAGATGGTAGTCGGAGTCGATGTTAGCGCTACGATAGGTCCTAACATCGATAATGTAGGAGAAGTGCCACCCGTCAATCAGAACGTGGTCGATTTGTCATTCCGTTTGCTGTGATCTCCAGACGTAACGAGGGAGGCTGTGTTGAAAAAAGGTGCTACGTATGACCATGTTTTTGGGGGTGACGAAATCAGTGAGTCGTAAGCCATTTGCGTTTGTCAGCAGGTGGGCGCTAAGCCTCCCAATCGTCGGTGTGAATGCCTCCTCCTGGCGTACCTGAGCATTTAGATCTCCTATGATGATCTTAACGTCGTAGCTCGCGTTCAAGCTGCGCGTAAAATGTATCCTTGTCATCATCAGTGCTTCCGGAATGTGGGTTGTGTACGTTTATTATGCTGAAGTTGAAGAGTCGGCCCTTGATCCTCAGCCTGCACATTCTTTCGTCGATCGGTCACCAACCGATCACGCGCCTCTGCATGTCGCTGTTCCCAGCTCGCGTGTGTTGCCGCAACTCTGGCAGGTGCTTTGATTATCTCTAAACGTTCGCACCATGGATCCTGTCCAACAAAACACCTCCTGCTGCGCTATGATGCCGAACTCGCGGTTCTTCAGTAGAGCGGCGAGTATGCGAGTGCTTCCAATGAAGTTGGGAGCTCGGGAGTTCCACGTACCGAGTTTCCAATCGGAAGTCCTTTTTGTTCGCTGGGGTCGTTGCCGTTGGTCTCGGTTCGTATTATTCTGTTGCAGATTCTCCGTTGCAAGTTTTTTACGACTGCACTCGAATGTTGATCAGCCACCCCTAACATGGGAGATCAGACGCTGTTGTGATTTGTGAACCGCTCCTCCTGGAGAACAGACGCATAGGTTCGCAGAAGCAAAACATGTTCCTATATTATAATTTTTTCTTTGTAATAACCTGATCTAAAATTAAATCTAGTAGTTGAAAGAAAGCGTGAAGCGCAGAGAGCACGATGGGCGAACCAGGTGGAACGTGATCTGGCGAGCATTGGGTGCGACCGAGGATGGAGAGCGGCAGCCACAAACCGAGTATTGTGGCGTACTATTGTTGATTATGTCTTGTCTTAAATGTGATGTTGAACAAATAAATGTATGTAATGTATGTAGTTGAAAGTAAACCCCAATCTAATTGATTTTTTTCTTTATTTTCAGGTATACAATTATTATAATACACGAAAATCTGGTGAGCTGAATGTTCTAATATGCAAACAGAAAAAATAACCAAAATTCTTCTTTTCCTCCTCGGCGTGACATCCAAATTGAGTAGGTATTAGAAGGCTGACTTCAGACGAAGTAGTACAGAGACACCAAAACTTGATCTACGTAATTTATGAACAGTCCCTTTGACAGATTAGTTATATATTGCGTTATCACTGGAGGTGACCCAATACAATACAATTTAGTTAAACAGCATGACTTCAATCTCTTTCAGTGTTTTTGTGTTACAACTCAGGAGTGAATCAGAACCTTGACTTAATATTTTGAACCTGGAACAGCTGGGTTAGGTTCAAAGAAATCATGTGATATTCTAGTGATAGGTAATAATTCAGCCAATGCATTTCCAACAATGAACTGCATACAACACAATAGCTGAGAAGCCTGTGTAATTGTAGTGCCATGAAAAAGCATATGCTTATAAAATCAGTACACGATAACACCTTTCAAAACAAAATTGAGTGAGACTCTCTATCCCAACTGAGAACAAATAACAGAAGCTAAATTTGTTGTGTGCTATTTGATGGTAAAAATGTTGCTGTATTTACCGACTCGAAGTTACTCCTCAAAAATCGCAATGCATGGCTTAAAAATCTCTAACCTCGTGGTAAACGATCTTTAGCCTATCCTGGTCAAGTTGGGACAAATCAAGGGACAAACCGATGTCGCAATGAATGGATTGCTGCAACAAATGCAGGTTGCTGCAACATTGTCGCAGTGAGACCTATTGACAAATGTCCTTACGTAAGCGTACCAGTGACACATTAATGTTGGTCTGTTTGGTCTGCAGTACCAAAGAGAAATTAAAACTAAAAACAAAATGTCATTTTTTTTTCCAAAGGAGTTCAAAATTTCAGCGGAGTTGTTGAATCCTGAATGCTTTGTGAGTTTTCCTTCTCACAAAGTCTGACAGTACATAACAGCAACGCAGACAAAAGAGTGAAATAGATGACTTATCCCCATTATTGTGTGGTAGATTCGGCGTCAAATTCAAGCACCTCTTTTCCGCTGAATGTGCAGAAATGTCTCTCCGCCGTATCTGCAACAAAATAAAAAGCAGATGGAATCCGTCTACTAGTGGGTATCACGCAAACATTACTCCGAGAAAGCGGGAAGTACCCTCGCTCACTATACGACAAAAATTCCACCGAAGGAAAGCATAAGAGGTACCTTATGTTTACAATATAAAACAGAATTTGAAAAGCAGGAGTATGCACTTGACGGGAAATTTATATCACTTCACCCAGTCGTCGTCGCGTCGTCCGTCGACATCATCTTCGTCGTTGCCATCAAACTACTACGATGGGGATGATGATGGCGCTGTTCATCGTTGATGCTCGCTGGATCCGGACTTCATTCTGTGGTCGTCAAGAGCGAAAAAAAAGTATCTCAGCGTTGGAAAATCTAGAGGAGATGCTCGCTCCACGCACCCGTCTCGTCGTTCTCGGTGTTGTATCGCGTGATGGTATAAATAATTGAATCAAATTTGGCGAAGAGGGCCACGAGGTTTTCGGAAAGTATTTTCTGTGTAAGCAAAATTTTGCTTTTCTGCTTTTACTATCCCCGTATAGGGTCGACTAGCAGCAGTAGAATGGATTGCATGAAAATAAGTGGTTTGAAGTTCTGCTTGATAAATAAATGTTACTAGTCAATACGTAGTTATGTTGATTAAATATGGTATTCAGGGTTTTGGAAAGAGAAGCGAAATCTTAAAACACATAATGAGAAAGGAAATAGCTCCACAACTACGAACGACTGAATTGCAATCAATTCTACTTCTTCAAACGATTCACCGTAGACCTCCAGCGCAATAACAGCAACAAAGCTGACGATGGCCACGCTCACCGAGAACATTAACCCTTAAAGTTATACCTGGGGTCCATTGAACCCCAGGTGCCTTTCAGAGCTCGTCTTTGATGGAACACACTCAGCGAGGTGACGAAACTGAGGCCATGAAGGTATCCCTTTTAGGGTTAATCTCAACACCTCGTCATAGACGATATTTCATAACACCGTACCCAGGATGAATCTTTACGGGTATTCTGAGGCTATGTGAAAGTTCTTCCAATCCACTTGTGTCGTATGCTGCTAGTACTCAATTCTGGAAGTAGCTTCCGAGAATCTCGTATAAGTAGCCGGGTATCCCAAGAAGCAGCAGCGCATCGGCAACATTCACCCAACTGGTACTATTGAACGCGTTCCTTACATCCAGGATTGCTACTGCACAATAGTGTATTCCCCTCCCCAAACGCAGGAGAACTATCTCGATGGTCTTTGTAATCGACAACATAACATCTACGTCGACCTCCCCTTCCGGAAGCCAAACTGAGTACTCGAGAAACCAGCTACACTCTCGCTGTACCTCAACAATCTATTGAGGATGATCTTGCAGCATATTGGTCCATATGTCGGGGTGGTTTTCCCGCCTTTGGAAACAGTACTAGGCTATGACGCTTTCGAACCTTTGGGATGGCTCCTTCGTCTAGACATTTCTGCATATCTGAACACCCCAGGAGCCACTGCAACAGCCTCTTTTAAGATCGGGTTTGAAACTCCGTCTGAACCTGGGGCCTTACCTTTCCGAAGGGATTTTTGCAATTCCCGCAAGTTCCTCTTCGGTGACCCTCCCTTCATCACCAGCTCCAGTCCCAGATATTCTACGATAGGAGGCCAAGGACTCGAATCATAACGTTGAAGAGGTCTCTTTCTTGGTCATCACGACCCTATGGGCATTAACCCACGACACTCTGACAGAGACCCCCGTAGAAGGCCTTTTTGCTTTCCCTTGATCCGGTCTTGACCGTGACTTTGGCATCTCATGCATGCGAGAATACCTGTAACTACTGGTCATCGCATAGATGGATAGGTTTTTCCTCAAGGCGGGCGTCTCTAGTAATGCCTCGTAATTGAAGTATGATTGAAGTATGAAGTATGGTCGCTATGAGTGAAGGCATCATCAACACTCTAGTTCGAACTACATATGTGTTATGCCAAGACTACGAAAAAAAGCGTCGATGATTGACTCCGCTACATTCCGGATAAATAAATTTTTAGTAGGTACCGACATTAGCCAGGTCGACACCTGGCATGTCCAGTGCCTCTAGCACGAACGGCCTTCTTATCCCACGACTCAGGCATTGAGTTCAGCCGCTATTATCATCGGCCTCGCCATGTCAGCTCATCCGTCACATCGTCCAGCATCTACGTGACTTGTTACAGAAGACGATTCCGTTTACTTCGACGACCTCGAAGCCCACGTCAGATGTAGTTCGTCAGACGTAAAATCCAAGGGGCCCGGTCTTCAAGGGTGCTTGCTTGTCATGGATTTCCCGGAACAGATCAAGCACTTGCGCTCGCCTTATAGCTTTAACACCTGGTGGCTCGTGCATGCCCAGTGGACGTATCAACCAGCCCACGTTAAGATTGTTTTCTTTCACGGACTTGTTAGCGTCCTGCCAGATCGAACGGCTGCTGTGGCCACCTGCAGCTCGCTCTGTTGTCGTTGTACCATAACGAGTTCTTCTACGTCCGTGATCTCGTCCAGGTTTCCAACTATTAAAGTCACTTCAGCGGTATGAGGCCTTACCAAGGGCCTCTTCCACCAGTCACATGTAAGTGGCTCCCGGTATATCTCGGCTTATCTTCGTTCCTAATTACCTGCAAGACTTCCAAGTCCATCTTGGTAACAAGCGTGCCACCTTTCTCGCGCTTGTCACCCGCATTCCTATCTTTCCTTGGTTTAGTGTCCTGTTCCTCTATCTACTTCCACTTCTTTTTCTCCGTTGTCGCCTTTTTGTTGTTTAACTAGTTCAATCACGGTGTGCCAAAAACCGTTATTAACAAATAAAAATGTCCACCAATTTGGCACCTGTCATTCGGAAGATATACTATCCTAGTATCTACTCTGAAAATTTGAAAATCTTTCATCGAGGGAAATTGAAGTTTTTGCCACTTGAGCATATTGCGTTATTTCTATAGGATTTTCTTATATGAGTAAATATGCACATATCGTAGTTCTACGGCTATTTATAATTTCAACCCAAAAAACATTAGTTTTTCAAATACTATCCAACGTGTACGATATTTAGGCAAACTTTCTACAAATTTGACAACATTTTGTTAAATTCCTTCCTTTGAGATTCTTCTCAAGTTACAGTTATTTGAATAATTTACTCTATTTCCCTGAAATTTACTTATAATCGCTATAATCCAATTATTTGCATGCGACTATCAAACCTGTATATGTTATCAGAGCAAAATTGTTAACATTTTCAGAAATTAGTATTTAATATGCGTGATTTTTTATCCAAATTTCGATAAGTTGGAACCATTCTATTGATGGGTTTGATAATCACAATGGTATGGGAGCTTAAGACGTTTGTAAAATAAATTTAAAAATTGTATCTTTCGAGTATCTTCTTACGAGCTGAACTGAGCATTCAACGACTGAAATTTCATCAATGCGAAATTCTTGCGAACGTTTATATACGTACGATTTATATATAAATAAATGATTTTTTATAAAGTCTAACAGATTTATTATGTGTTATTATTGTGATTTATTATGTGTTATTATTGTGATTTATTATGTGTTATTAAATTGTAATTGAAATGCTAAAATGCACGGTTTCTTATGATCGGAAGTTTAAAAGAAGTATTATATTCCGTTTTCTAAACAAAAAGATAACTTTTAATTAGATACGACAAGAAGCACAATAGCCAATCAGGTAAACTACTATAAATTGTTTATGCAATTTTCAACCTTAATGTCAAACACAGGATTATATATATATATGTATTGTTCTATATGTATTAGTCTGGGACACGGTTATATGGGAAAAAATGGGAAAACTATCGTTCCTGTATACTTTTTGAGTGCCATTTTACCCTCATATCGACTGTGCAAAATTTCAGCTCAATCAAAGAAACTATATTTTAGCGCCCGTCTTTTTTAAATGTTCATACTATTTAGTATGAGGAGAATTTGTTCTTCAAAGCAAATCGCTCCTTGATCCCTAAAAATGAATGATGTGATCTCAGAAGAAAACTTCACGAGAATTCAGACCTCCGAAGACCGCAAAGCGATGTAATGTTCGTTAAAAAACATAAAGCCTTACCGATCCACAATGGTCGGAAAAAGATAAAGTTCGGCCAAAACTCTTTTTATGTGTTTAATCGAAGTTATAGGTTGCCTAGATAGGGCCCATATAGCCGAGGCGGTAAACGCACGGGTATTCAGCATGACCATGCTGAGGGTGACGGGTTCGATTCCCGGTCGGTCCAGGATCTTTTCGTAAAGGAAATTTCCTTGACTTCCTTGGGCATAGATTATCTTCGTGCCTGCCACACGATATACACATGCAAAATGGTCATTGGCAGAGGAAGCTCTCAGTTAAAAACTGTGGAAGTGCTCATAGAACACTAAGCTGAGAAGCAGGCTTTGTCCCAGTGAGGACGTTACGCCAAGAAGAGGAGAGAGGAGGTTGCCTAGATATGTTATATAGTATTTTTAGTGTTTAAAAAGGGGTATTTAAAAATTACGTAATTTAAATAATTTCAAAAACGGTGAAAATCAGTAAACCCCATATTTTTTGCGTTTTTTGTTAGAAAATCAATTCGAATTTAAATAAATGATCATTTTTCGATCAAATCCAATCAAGTTTGTTCAAAACGTGTGAAAAATGTGGAAAGATAAATTTTATATCAGTAAAAAATGGAAAAATAACGTAAAATATATGAAAAAACATGTCTTTTTAAAATAGCTCTAATTTGAAAAACTGCAAATTTCTGCAAAATATTTAAACGTTTTTAGGCAGCTCTAAGCATGATGTTTAAGATGTACTATTCGAAATCGCGGCGACACGTGACGACACGAACCGTTTGTTAACTTAAAAATTACCAAAATTTCTAAGGTACAATATACGAAAATTTGAAAAGTTTTGTGACATATTAATTTTGCACCATACGTGCATTCAAACAGTCCAATAACAAGCTTTCATATGCTGGATAACTTAAAACATATATTCCATTCTCAAAATATTATTATTTCACTTTTTTCAAATAATTAATTTTTCAATTTTATGACTTAGGCCACTTTGGCAGTGAAAATGTCATTGAAATACAAAAGCTACTATACTTTTAATTAAGAATCATAAAAGTACAATACATTAACTTTGTTATAAGGTGAAATAAAGTTCAAAAATATCAATTTCGTTTTTTGAGAGTTTTGGCCGCCCCTTTGTATGGAGCCCGACCAATGTGCGATCAATAAAATTACGATATATTATTATTTATTGTTAATCCTTACTTGTTAAACGGCGTTACCATGCTATTCGGTTTTCAGTCAATATATTTTTCCACATGCCTTATATCGATTTGCGGCGTTCAGAGGGTTGATTCCTCGTCAAATTTCCTACAGAAATCATTCATCAATCTAACTTTTAGGGATTAGGGGCCACCTGTGGCGATTTTTTGTTGAAAAGGTGATTTTTCCCATAGTGAATTGTATGAAAACTTAAAACGGCTGGCGGAAAAATATTTTTTCCGATCGCGCTGAAATTTTGCACAGTTGATATGGGGCCACAATGGAACTCAAAAAGTGTGCAGGAGTGAAATGTCTATTTCTACCCATGCTAATATATATTGTTGTTGTTACAATTTCAAACACCTCATGACAGTTGTTTAAGGGTGTAAATATGATAATCTCATAATGTTCGGGTTCGGATCAGGGTTGGTGGACTGTATGTCGATCGTCGAAATTACAAGCGGCGGATTCAACGTGAGGGAATATCCTTCAGTGGCGGTAGAGTGGCTAGGCCAGAGAAAACACTCAGATCACATTAACTACAAAACTTTATTCCTAGAACCTTCTTCGTAACGTGTTGGTCGTACCACTGGTTAAAAAATACTGATCGTGCTACTTCTGCGTATTGCGTGTCGAATCCTGTCTCCCAAGTCGGTCTCCACGCTTCTCGGTGCAGGTAGACTTCTGCGCTAGGTTCGGGGTAGATTTTTCTTCTCTTTCATGCTACATTTGGCGCGTAAGACGATGTGTGGAGAGGCGCATGAGCGAAGTAAAGATTGGGTGGGTCACGCGGGCTACGCACAGTGGGCAAAGCGTGAATATCTTGCGTACGCAACACATAATCTCACTTAATTTTTGATAAATTGGAGTTGATACCCAATACCATAAGCTATAACTCCAATTATCTGATGGATTTTTTTTTTTAAAAAGACGGTTATCCATGTTAAAGATACATTTTTACTCTTTTATAATAGACTAGAATTTTTTTTAACATGTGGTAGATTTTCTTCCTAACACTTTTTCAAATTATTTTATAAATGGCTTAAACTCTTAAGCCAGCGTGACTATCAAACCCAGCAATATAATGGTTTCAAATTTATCGCATATATGCCCAATAATCACGTATATTCAATACAAATTGCTAAAAAAATGTTTTAATGACCTATACGGGTTTGAAACTTATATGTAAGTAACTGAATTATAGGTAACATGTTAGGGAAATATGTTGGGATATCAGAGTAAACTATTCAAATTACTGTAACTTGTGATTCCTTCAAACAAAATGTTGTCAATTTGCAGAAACTATGCTTTGATATCATACATGTTGATAAGTATTTGAAAAACTAATGTGCATATATTTGTTGAAATCATAAAAAGCCGTAGAACCATGATATGTGCAAATTTACTCATATATGAAAATTCTATAGAAATAACGCAATATGCTCAAATGGCAAAAACTTCGATTTCCCTCGATGAAAGATTTTCAAAGTAGATACTAGGATAGTATATCTTTCGAATGACGGGTGCCAAATTGGTGGACATTTTTATTTGATAATAACGGTTTTTGGCACACCGTGCAATGCATGCACAAGGAATGAGCCTTTCCATTCATTCCCAACTCGTTCGCAATGGTACTTCTGGCCAACTAGCACCCTTCGGCGCCAGTTGTGTTTTAAAGCCTGTATCCGCAATAATCGGGACACAGAAATAAGGAACTCTGCAATAGACACATTTAATTTGCTCTAATTTTGCCTGATAATATCTTAAGATGTGTTCATTTCACCTGCAAAATTTCATGTGAATCGGAGAAGTATTTTTTTTGTAGAAATGAAACAGTAGAACGCGAGCAATTGAATTGTGTGTCTCTACGAGTATCATAACTGCTCACGAAGCTTCATAATTATCCTCACAGAACATTGAATTGTAACGGAAAAGAGCGAATGAGAATTGGTGATAATTGTACAAAATCATAAAAACCACGTCAGTTTGTTTCTCATCCACAGTTAAAAGACATGCATAGATTTTTTATGAAATTTTGCACAAATAATAAACATAAATCAAAGAGCTCTCAGTTAACTTTTGGCCATTTTTTATTGATTCAGTACAGAGTTACTGCCGTACTTCTGTGTCCCGATTATTGCGGATACAGGCTTTACATCGGCTGGGTCTGGGAGCTAAGCCTTAAATTTCGACGCCCCAGGGAGACAGCCACCACACCTGAGGACCCTACATATCGAACCCATCAACACATGGGTCGAGACCTGCGGCTTTACTTCCTATCCGAGGGCAGGCGTGATCACGGATTTTATGTCTCAGAAAATCCCATCGGCGTCGACGGGAATCGAACCCTGACCGGTTGGGATGAGAGACAACCACACTGTTATAAATACTAGACGCAAAACAAGGAAAGCTACCAAAAATTGAGATATGCCTTTTTTACTAATTTATGTATTACAAACATACAGAAAATGTGATAAATCATAATCCATTCGTTGTAATAACATGCGCTACACGGCTCTATAGATTTCATACCACTACACACAAACACTTCTATTCAAACCCGAGAAGTTGAACCGGGTTGCTTCTAAAAATAACTTTCGCTTCGCTGCTGAGCTTCGCGTCCTATTGTCTACTCGGAATTTTCTATTTGCAAACAGCACACTGCCGGATGCGGGCTTTTCAGTGCACAATGGGTCTAGAGTCGTATTTACGAAGACAAAAATATTTCTGCCAAGTTCCGGTCACTCTAGTGTGGCTTATCCAAAAATCTGCATATTAATTATTCTCCATACAATTTTAAAATGTTCTACAAAGTTGTAACAAATTTGCAAAAAAAAAAAAAAAACATTCAAATGATTAGAACAGGGCTGCCCAACGTACGGCCCGCGGCACGATTGGCCAAAAATGATAAAATTTAGCCCGAGATATTATTATTCTGAATATTTCTTCTTCAATGGAAATGTATTTTAATAATTTTAAAAATAAAATGACTTTTTGGAGTATATTTTGTAAAATTTTTAAAATATGCAAGCATTTGGTTTGAGTGTCCTACAGAAGTAAAAGATTCTTAACAATAAAATAATGTGTAATGTGAAAATTCGTTTGATAAGATTGTAAAACAAAATAGAAAGATAACGTCATAAACTTAATTTAGGAAAAAAACATGGAAAATTTAATCACAATTTTTGAAGCTTTGAGAGGTTTTTTTGTGCCATTCAAAAGCTCTGTCTGGTACTACATTGAAACATGTTATTGAAACTTCCTAAATACTTTGTTAAGCTCCAATATTCTACAAGAAATAAAAAAAAACCTTTAAAATTTCATTAGAAACATTAATCTGCAAAAAAGTTCTTTTCTATTATCTCGCCATGCTCAGAAAAGATAAAAAAAATGTATTATTAACGAATTTTTATTTCTGGCCGTCGACTGGTATGCAGTTTGCCCAGTGGCCCGCGGCCGAAGAAGGTCTGGATTAGAACTTTTCGAAAAGTTTTCAATAAATTGCAACTTTTTTTTCTCTTTGGACATATTTTAGTCGAAATCAACGGTACAACGGTACACATTAGTCATAAACTTTCAAAATTTAATTTAATTCGGTTCGCGGAATCCTAAGGTACAGTAATTTGATAAACGGAAGTCAAATAATAGGTATTCTGGTCACTTACAAAGTTGGTGTCTTCGACAATGTTGTTTGGTAGGTCAAGGGCTTACAGTTAATGGTCCATTTGTTTCGAAATTTCACCGCTAGGAAGCGCTAGTTACACATTTGCAAAATTATGCAAATGAATGATTTTTTTCGTAAAGTAATCAGAAAACTGTAATATTATTTTCTTTGGACGTATTTAACTCAAGTCAAAGGTTTTTCAAAGAGTTAGGTATTAGTCATAAATGTGCAAATTTTTATTTCATTCGGTTCACTTAATCATGAGATATAGCAGTTTAACGAAGAACACTCAAATATGAATTACTTCACTGGAGTTGCTCTAACTTCATGTATAACTCTCCAATCGAGCTCAAATTTGTACCATTTATAGCTAATTAGTTGTGCAATTAACAGATAAAATTTAAGAATTTTTCCCTAC
This sequence comes from Aedes albopictus, assembly GCF_035046485.1. Classification (NCBI taxonomy): domain Eukaryota; kingdom Metazoa; phylum Arthropoda; class Insecta; order Diptera; family Culicidae; genus Aedes; species Aedes albopictus. Next base: position 243,989,514 of record NC_085138.1, read on the forward strand.
ACTGTATAAAAAGTTACAGCTTGCTGAATATTTTCGAGATAATAAGTAAAAGTTGCATGCTTATACTAATTTGCAACTAGCGCCGTCTACTGGTAGAATCTTGAACTAATCAGCTAATCAACTGAAAGGCCTTAATAAACCAAACATCATTGCCGAAGAAACCAACTTTCTAAGTGATCAGAGTCCTGAGATATATGGACAATAAAAATTGCTTTATCGTCAGCGCTACCTAGTGGTGGAATTTTGAATCAAACGGCCCATCACCACTAAGACCTTGGCTTAGGGTGGGGCTAATTTTAAAAAATGTCTCCGGGATATGATTTCCCATGTGGAAAGTGATCCACTAGTCGAAATAAGTGAGCTGTACAAAAATGAGCGATTTCGGTTGACATTTAGGGGTGGCGCAAAGGGTTTAAGTAAAATTTTTACTAGAACAAACCTCCAAAAAAATTTCTAAATTAATTTTCATACATAACATTTCTAACAAAAAAAAATTAAAATACGACAATTTTTTTTTCAAATATCTCAGAAACCAGTAGAGATATCGCAATTTTGAGCACAAATTTGGACCAATTGGGTTCTAAAATCACCGATTTAGTCTAGAAATGTTATGTTTGAAAATTGATTTTAAAATTTTTTTTGGAGGTTTGTTCTAGTAAAAATTTTACTTAAACCCTTTGCGCCACCCCTAAATGTCAACCGAAATCGCTCATTTTTGTACAGCTCACTTATTTCGACTAGTGGATCACTTTCCACATGGGAAATCATATCCCGGAGACATTTTTTAAAATTAGCCCCACCCTAACCTTGGCTGACCTAACAACTTTGCCAAATACACCGAATATTTCAGTAATCATGGTGATAAGATATACGGTATGGAAATTTTGCAAGTGCTATGTGTTGCTGTCTGTGATATCTGTCATACCAGAGACAAACTGACAAAGCACTGATAAAATGTTTATACCAAATGTCTCATGATCCTTATTACTTAGAGAGTTGGTGTCTTCGGCACTATTATTTGGCTAGTCAAGAAGTAACAAATGATGGGCCGTTTGATTCAAAATTCCACCACTAGGCGGCGCTAGTGAGCAAACAAATTTTATATTTCATATATCTCAGGACTCTGATCACTTAGAAAGTTGATTTCTTCGGCGATGTTGTTAGGTTGGCTAAGGCCTCTCAGTTGATTAGCTAATTGGTTCAAGGTTCTGCCAGTAGGCGGTGCTAGTTGCAAATTGATTGAAGCATGCAAATTTTAATTATTATCTCGCTGTTGGCCAGGAACTGTTGTTTCGGACGATCCAATTAGCGAAACTCGTTTTTTTTATGTTTGAGTTTGCTTTTAGCTGCAAATGTATTTCATTATTTAGTTTCAAGTTTCACATAGTATTTAAGTTCACATTGCATGTTTAGATCATTAGTTAGAAAGTAATTTGCATGTTAGTACAGAACCTTTTAATTTAATTTTCTTACATTTCTAGTCATTTTTGCTGTCCTGCCTGTCCAACAATAAATCAATTTCGTAGTCAATTCTCTGCGCTGCGTGGCATGTGCTTATTGTGTGATATCTGTTGTACTACTGTTGAACATACTCTGAACGAGCGGCTATTGAACCGTCGTTCTTCAAACTCATCTTTTCTCTCCCATCTATCGTACGCTCTCTTAGGGAGATTTCAGAGTAATACGGCACCGTCCTGAACATTTCCCCGCCCGTATTGCTCCGTGTCCCCACGAGCGGTCACTCCTACTTTCAGGACGGCTAGTTTAGCTACCGGACGTCGCAGAACTCCAAGTGATCTTTTTACATTGGCACTACAGCATGTTCCGTCCCGTCCTGGGGATACACGTAGAACCCATCTCATTCGATCCTTCCAGAAGTGGAGTGCCTGCAACTTCCACCTGTAATCCGTCTTCGAGACTACGATTTTCCTCACATAGATGATACTGACAATGCTCTTTTGAAGAAGCTGCACCCAAGGCTTCACCAGGAATTTTGCCATATACCGTCCACCCTAGTCTAGTTTTCGTAGCCGCTGGTTGACCGATCTGACCTTCCCGGATTTGCAGAGGAATTTTCAGATGCACGTTGTCCACACCAATGAGAATAGTTGGCGTTACGTTGCTGTATCCTTCAATGGGCAGGCCTCGGAGGTACGGGAATTTTTCGGAAAGCTGATTGAACGGTAGAGATTGACTGGGGAGACATAGTTTTTCTACCGTGTGTGCTGATTCCAACACATGCCGTTTCGAAGATCCACGACCCGAGATTTCCAGTCGAATCAATTGAGATTTGTCTTCCGAACGCTCGACGTCTCCCGTCCACTGCAGACAAAGCGGATACACTTCACCTTTTACTCCCAGCTCACGGGCTATGCTAGCTTCAACCAACGTGGAAGAAGATCCTTCATCTAGAAACGCGAAGGTATGGACACCTTTTCCTTTGGCGAACAGTGAAACTGGTATTATACGGAACAGCGTAGTCATCTTACGTTCGCAGTGAATGCTGAGTGTTTCAATCGCTTTCGAAGACTCTATTGACGATGCTGGATCTGACTTCCCTGGATGTAACAGTTGATGGTGTCGTTCCTCGCAACCATCCACGCCACACGACGACGCCTTGCATGGAAACTTTCCGTGAGCTATCAAGCATCGCCGACACAGGTGGTGCTCCTGGACGCGCATCCAACGGTCCTCCAAGCTGAATTCCTTGAAAGCTTCGCACTCTCGAACTTTGTGACCTGATTTGTGGCAAATAGGACACGGCTTCGGTTGATTGCTTTCGATATGGCTGGAATGATATGAGCCTACACTGTGATCTGGTTCATTGCCAGACGAATGTGCATTCACAAACAGTCTCTCCGTACCTTTACGTTTTTCCGATGAAATGCGAGTTTCTTCGGATGGCTGAAACGGGACAACGTCACTTGCAGCTACCACTAGTTGTGCCATGTAGTCACCGAAAGTACCGAGGTCGACCACAGGGCACTTTTGTTTAAAGAGGGCCCAATCTAATTTGATGTTCGCTGGCAGTTTGCTCACTAGCTCCTGAAGCAAAGCCGGGTTGGAAAAGTGAGCCTGCTGCCCAGCTGCATGTCCGCAAAGGTTTTGACACGCCAAGCCGAAGGATATTAACGATTCCAACTTTTCCGGTTTTGGAGACGGAGTAGCACGAACCTTGTGTAAAAGGGCGTTGATGATCAAATCGGGCCGTCCGTAAAGCGTCTGCAGGGTCGAAATAATCAACGGTACCGATAATGGTTCCAGGAGCAAACTTCGCACTGCCTCGAGTGCGTTGCCTTTAAGACTCCGCTGTAAACGCATCAAATTTTCGCCATTGGAAAAACCGCATAACTGTGTCGTGTTTTGGTAACAGCTTGCAAACAACGGCCACTCGACCGGATCGCCCGAAAAGATTGGGAGTTCTTTGGGAACGATGTGTCTGGCAGCGAGTTGTTGAGATGCTGGAGCGTTGATCCACGGAACAGCTGTATGGTCGATGGCAGAAGTTGAGTCAGACGGCGGAATTTGATTCGGAGGACCACTATTAACAGCGATTGATGACACTGCTGGTAGAGGATTGATCGAATCGGTTCGTACAGGGGCAAATGTTGGAAAACCAGAAGACGACGTAATTGGGTTGTCAGCGAAGTGCACGGAGGGGGCGACTGCGGGGCGGACATAGGGGTAGCTTTTGTATATTGGGTGAAACGTAGATGCATCGTACCGAAAAGGTTGGGGTGGCTTGCATGGCTCGGTTGCAACACTGGGAGTATGTTCAACAATTGAAGAAAGCTTTGGTACATTTAACGTCATAGTGTTTGCCCTTATGCGTGGTAACGTATAACCAGAGCACGATTGACTTACCGAAGTAACTGCTACTGGTGCTTGATGCACGATTGCTAGTGCGTCGAGGCCGGACGACTGACCGGCGTGGTAGGCGGTATGGTCCAGCGTTACCTGGCACGGTTGCGTCGTTGGCGTTGTAATCGGAACCTTCTGATGCGAAGTGCAGGTTCCATGACTGGTGACCGGTTGACTTCCGCCAATCGGTGGGTTTAATGACGATGGACCCACGGACTGCTAATTGGGCTTTGGCAGACAGAGCTGTACTCCACGAAACTTCCGCTGAATCTCCTATAAGTCCACTGCGTATTGCCCTTTCGCTAGAGATTGAGGAACGATAGGCATGTCCCACGTTAAACTCCAGTCCAGTGGATCTTGGGCTTGGCATTCTAACTTAGCTGGCTGTCCGCAATTCGCCCCGGACGAATGCCCCTTGGATGCGTCAAGTGGTAGGCTCGGATTGTGGCGGAAAGTGAATTCCGCATGTTGGCCGGACTTCGGTGTTGAAACGGCTGCCGAAGAAATCGATGGTTTGGGCTTGGGAACTGTCCCTGTTTGTGATTCGACCCCAGCGGGGATTTCACTGTACCCGTTGCCAGAGCCTGAATGCGTGATGGGATCGTTCTGAAGCCACTGTTCCACCTTGTGGATACTCGACATCGAGCGACGACTTCTTGCGCTGCCTTCTCTTACTTTTTCGCAAAGTACTCCTTTTCTCTCATGACCTTCTCCTCGGCTGCCTTCTCTTGCAGAACCCTTTCATCCTCCAGTCGCTTCAACTCTAGAAGAATTCTCGCACGGGCAGTTGAACTCGAGGAACGTCTCGACAGCGATCGCGCCGGCGGGGATCTCGCCTCACACAACGGACGCACACAACACAGTTCCCCGCGATAGATGGTCTGGTTGAAGCACATGCGAGATGTATTAGTCGTAAACAATCAGCGCACTGGCATCTCTCTTTGTCGGTATCTATTGACCGTCCGCATACACATGTGTATTTGGCTGCCGCCATTGCGATGTGCTGCAACCACATGGTGAGGATTGAGGCTATCGAAATTGATAATTTTACGTAATCTTACCATAGAAATCTAAAAGTTTGTTGGCCAGGAACTGTTGTTTCGGACGATCCATTTAGCGAAACTCGTTTTTTTATGTTTGAGTTTGCTTTAAGCTGCAAATGTATTTCATTATTTAGTTTCAAGTTTCACATAGTATTTAAGTTCACATTGCATGTTTAGATCATTAGTTAGAAAGTAATTTGCATGTTAGTACAGAACCTTTTAATTTAATTTTCTTACATTTCTAGTCATTCTTGCTGTCCTGCCTGTCCAACAATAAATCAATTTCGTAGTCAATTCTCTGCGCTGCGTGGCATGTGCTTATTGTGTGATATATGTTGTACTACTGTTGAACATACTCTGAACGAGCGGCTATTGAACCGTCGTTCTTCAAACTCATCTTTTCTCTCCCATCTATCGTACGCTCTCTTAGGGAGATTTCAGAGTAATACGGCACCGTCCTGAACACTCGCATATATTCAGCAAGCCAAAGCTTTTTCTTAAGTGCACCAAATATTCTCAAATTTAACCTGCCAGTTGCACAACTAGGGGGCTGTCCATAAACCACGTGGTCATTTTTTTGGGACTTCTCAAACCCCCCCCCCCCGCGTGGTCATTCGTCCATACAAAATTTTTTATTCGTCCATACAAAATGGTCATTGGCCGAAACCCCCCCCCCCCCCCTCATGACCACGTGGTTTATGGACAGCCCCTAGTCAGCTACAAACAGTACAAATTTGGGCTCGATTGGATAACTTTACATGAAGTTAGAGCACCTCTAGTAAAGTCATTCATATTTGAATGTTCTTCGTTTAATGGCTATATCTCTGGATTAAGTGAACCGAATGAAATGAAATGTTGCACATTTATGACTAATACATAGCTCTTTGAAAAACCTTTGACTTGACTAAGACACGTTCAAAGAAAACAAATTTACAGCTTGTTGATTACTTCACGAAAAAATTCAATCATTTGAATGATTTTGCAAATGTGTAACTAGCGCCGCCTAGTGACGAAATTTCGAAACAAGTGGACCATTAACTGTTGGCCCTTGACTAACTGAATAACATTGCCAAAGACACCAACTTTCTAAGTGGTGAGAGTCCTGAGATATATGAAATATAATATTTGCTTGACCTCTGCCGCGAATACAACGTGCCCACACATCACTTGTTCATCGATTTCAAATCGGCGTATGATACAATCGATCGAGAACAGCTATGGCAGATTATGCACGAATGCGGATTCCGGATAAACTGATACGATTGATCAAGGCGACGATGGATCGAGTGATGTGCGTAGTTCGAGTATCAGGGACACTCTGGGACGATTTTCACGAAGTCCGTTCAGCTGCTTGGTTTCGCCGATGATATTGATATTATTGCTTGTAAATTTGAGACGATGGCGGAAACGTACATCCGACTAAAGAGTGAAGCCAGGCGAATCGGATTAGTCATTAATGTGTCGAAGACATAGTACATGATGGCAAAGGGCTCCAGGGAGGAATCACCGCGCCCGCCACCCCGAATTCATATCGACGGTAATGAAATCGAGGCGGTTGAAGAATTCGTGTACTTGGGCCCACTGGTGACCGCCGACAACGACTCCAGCAGAGAAATTCAGAGGCGCATTGTGGCAGGAAATCGTGCTTACTTTGGACTCCGCAGAACTCTACGATCGAATAAAGTTCGCCGTAACACGAAGTTAGCCATCTACAAAACGCTGATTAGATTGGTCGTCCTCTATGGGCACGAAACATGGACCCTACGTGCAGAGGACCAACGCGCCCTTGGAGTTTTCGAACGGAAGGTGTTGCGTACCATCTACGGCGGAGTGCAGATGGAAGACGGGACTTGGAGAAGGCGAATGAACCACGAGCTGCATCAGCTGCTGGGAGAACCAACCATCGTCCATACCGCGAAAATCGGGAGGCTACGGTGGGCGGGTCACGTCATCAGGATGTCGGATAGCAACCCGACTAAAATGGTTCTCGAGAGTCATCCGACCGGTACAAGAAAACGTGGAGCGCAGCGAGCTAGGTGGGTCGACCAAGTGGAGGACGATCTGCGGACCCTACGCAGAGTGCGGAACTGGAGACAAACAGCCATGGACCGAGTGGAATGGAGGCGGCTACTATGTACAGCAGAGGCCACTCCGGCCTTAGCCTGATCGGTAAGTAAGTAAGTTGACCTCTGGTGCCATTGGAATTTCCAATAAAACGATCCATCAACATTCATCATGAAATCGTAAATAAAATTATTAGAAAGCAGATTTTTTAATCCGTTTAACCAGATGAACCACCTCAACATAACAATAATGGAGAATAGGGTCAATGATTAAAAAGAAACATTCTAAAACACAATATGTGTCTAAAAACTTTTAGTTTGCTTAGACAGTTTTGTCTTCGTAAATACGGCTCTGGGTCCATTGTACAGTGTGGCGGCTGTACCACTTCCATCACCAAGCCACGTTTGTGTTGTTAATGATGGCTTTCAGCAACTCTTTTATCCATGTGCAGTTGTAGCCGTGCTGGTTAGAGCGCAGGGTACTGTGTATCAGCATGATAGTGTCTCGATTCGATTTCCTGCCCGTATTTCTTTTTAAACATTCATTTCATTTATTTAGTTAACATCAAATTCATGATAATACTGAATCAACAATTTGCCGCCATAATACTCGATTTGCAGCTGCAGCTCTCCAACGTCGGTCACGACCAACACTCGCCAGATCACGCTCCACCTGGTCCGCCCATCGTGCTCTCTGCGCTCCACGCCTTCTTGTACCAACCGGATGGTTAGCAAACACCAACTTTGCAGGGTTGTTGTCCGGCATTCTTGCAACATGCCCTGCCCATCGTATCCTTCCGGCTTTGGCCACTTTCTGGATGCTGGGTTCGCCGTAAAGTGCAGCGAGCTCGTGGTTCATCCTTCTCCGCCACACACCGTTCTCCTGCACGCCGCCGAAGATCGTCCTTAGCACCCGTCGCTCGAGAACTCCGAGTGCTTGCAGGTCCTCCTCGAGCATCGTCCATGTCTCGTGTCCGTAGAGAACCACCGGTCTTATCAACGTCTTGTACATGGTACATTAGGGTGGGGCTAATTTCAAAAAATCGCTCCGATATATGATTTCCCAAGTGGAAAGTGATCTACTAGTCGAAATAAGTCAGCTGTACAAAAAAGGGCGATTTCGGTTGATATAAAGGGATGGCGCAAAGGGTTCAAGTGAAATTTTTGCTAGAACAAACTTTCGAAAATCATTTCAAATTTAATTTTCAAACTTATTTTTTCTAGACTAAATCGGTGATTCTAGAACCCAACTGGGCCAAATTTGTGCTCAAAATTGCGATATCTCCACTGGTTTTTGAGATATTTGAAAAAAATGTCGTTTTTCAGTATTTTTTGGGTTGGGTATTAAAATATGACATTTTTTTTTTAAATATGTATCTCGGAAACCAGTGCAGATATAGCAATTTTGAGCACAAATTTGGCCCAATTGGGTTCTAGAATCACCGATTTAGTCTAGAAAAAATAAATTTGAAAATTAAATTTGAAATGATTTTTGAAAGTTTGTTCTAGCAAAAATTTCAATTGAACCCTTTGCGCCACCCCTAAATATCAACCGAAATCGCTCATTTTTGTACAGCTGACTTATTTCGACTAGTAGATCACTTTCCACTTGGGAAATCATTTATCGGAGAGATTTTTTAGAATTGGCCCCACCCTAATGGTACATTTGGTACGGGGGTGAATCTTTTTTGACCGCAGTTTCTTCTGGAGCCCATAGTAGGCACGACTTCCACTGATGATGCGCCTTCGTATTTCACGGCTCACGTTATTGTCAGCCGTTAACAAGGAACCGAGGTAGACGAATTCTTCTACCACCTCGAAAGTATCCCCGTCTATCGTAACATTGCTGCCAAGGCTTGTCCTGTCTCGCTCAGTCCCACCTACCAGCATGTACTTTGTCTTAGCCGCATTCACCACCAGTCCGACCTTTGCTGCTTCACGTTTCAGGCGGGTGTACTGTTCTGCCACCGTTCCAAATGTTCTAGCAATAATATCCATGCCATCCGCAAAACAGACAAATTGGCTGGATTTCGTGAAGATCGTACCCCGGCTGTTGAGCCCGGCTCGTCGCATAACACCTTCCAGGGCAATGTTGAATAGTAGGCAGGAAAGTCCATCACCTTGTCGTAGTCCCCGTCGAGATTCAAATGAACTGGATAGTTCACCCGAAATCCTTACGCTGTTCTGCACACCGTCCATCGTTGCTCTTATCAGTCTAGTCAGCTTCCCGGGAAAGCTGTTTTCGTCCATAATTTTCCATAGCTTTGTGCGGTCGATAGTGTCGTATGCCGCTTTGAAGTCGATGAACAGGTGATGCGTTGGGACCTGGTATTCACGGCATTTCTGGAGGATTGGCCGTACGGTGAAGATCTGGTCCGTTGTCGACCGGCCGTCGATGAAACCGGCTTGGTAACTTCCCACGAACTCATTTACTTTAGGTGAAAGACGACGGAAGATGATCTGGGATAGCACTTTGTAGGCGGCAATTAAAATGGTGATCGCTCGAAAGTTCTCACACATTAACCTGTCGCCTTTCTTGTGGATGGGACAGATTATCCCTTCCTTTCACTCCTCCGGTAGCTGTTCGGTTTCCCAGATCTTGACTACTAACTGGTGCAGACAGGTGGCCAACTTTTCCGGGCCCATCTTGATGAGTTCTGCTTCTTTTTAAACATGTTTTGGTAATTGATGCCGCCACAGCTGCCATGACCAGTCTAAAAATAGAACAAATAATGAGAAACCAGTGCGACAGAGCACACGCACACATGCGAAATTTTCCTTTTCCAGATTCTAGGAAGCCAATACAATTTTTGGTATAGGGTATCACGCCACTTGGGCGGTGGCTTCTATATTCGTCTGTTTTCCACTATAACTCAGTCAAATTTGAACCAATTGACACAACTTTTGGAATGTGGTGAGATAGGTATAGTATCTATCCGTGTACAACATTTCAAGTCAATTTGTTCAAAATTGACTGAGTTATAGTGGAAAACAGACGAATATAGAAGCCACCGCCCAAGTGGCGCAATACCCTACTGCCACCTACCAATTTTTGTATTTGCAAAGCCTTAATACATTATTTGTATGTATATGTTTCATACCGCATTGTATTAGAATCTGCCAATATCTGGTTGCGTGTAGAAGTAGTTTGGCTCAGTTTCTACAGTATTCCTGTAGTGCATGGAAACTAGGCTATCTTTCAACATATTGATGACATTTGTTGGCCTCCTCATTATTTTTGAACAAACAGTTTTCCTTAGGTAGTGCCATATATATAAATGAATTTCTGTCTGTTTGTCAGTCTGTCTGTCTGTTTAACCCTTATGGATTTGGAAACAATCGACGTGAAACTATGTATGTGGGTACTTTTGGGGCCAGGAAAGTTCATATAAATAATTCGCTCGCACTTGTCGTTAATGGGCACAAACAGGAGTGTGTTGTGGATTGGGATCTAAGCCGAAAAGAGAGATGAGTTTGTGAAATAGGAGTGTGCACGTTGCGGCTTCGGAGTCAGTTTGGCTTTCTATTCCGCAGATCCATTACCAGTTCTGTGGCTTAGTTGGTTAAAGCGCCGGTCTAGCGAATTCGGAGTCGTGGGTTCGAATCCCACCAGAACGCGGTTTTTTTCACAAATTCCATCTCTCAATTTGTCAATTAGCAACATTTCGTGCCTTCTAATTACAAGTTTTTCCAGTATGTTTCAGACATACCAGCAAATCTGGTAAAATGTCAGTAAAATGGGCAATATGTATCATTGCAAGTGAAAGTTCTTACGAATCTAAATATCGATTGCTCTTGTCACTGGTTAACATAGTTTGATTCACAGGAAAAGTAGCACTTCCAGATCATCCGTCAACAATCTATCTACTTCAGTCAATTCATTCATTTCCTTCAACTGGCTCATCCGAATTGATTCACTTGGTTTGATTAGATAATTAATACCGATCGCTCTTTTCCGTGCCACTTCCTCTCCACCGAAGTTACTGCTCGTGATGAGCTCGTTACTCGGACTGGCAAACGCCACAAGAAATCCTATAGGTATACCGCAGACAGCTCTGGTTACTCGTCCTCCTCCAGCTCCGGCCCAGATAGGAAAGCTCTCCGACCGACGAAAGGAATAATTTATGAGCGAAAAACGTGGAAAAAGATGCTGTCGAATAAATTACCTTACACAAGTGGCTAATGTTCTGCCGCCCTCGAACGGATCGTCGGAGTCGTCATTAATTATGGCCAACTTTCAGCTGGCTGGTCTTACAGCATGGTCCATTAAACAGCAAACGTTTGATGTTAGTTCCAACAACTTGGAAGTGGAGACAGGTGAAAGTGGGGGAAGCTCAACACTAATCAATATATTTGCAGTCAAAAAGGCGAAATGCAGGGTACAGAATCGAATGTCACTTTAATAGTTCCTCAAACCATCAGTTTGGTACAAACCAAATATATTGAAGGAGTGCAATGGACTAAAGTTAGACAAGACAGTGAGGGGCTGTCCATAAACCACGTGGTCATTGGGGGGGTTCGGCCAATGACCGTTTTGTATGGACGAATAAAAAAATTTGTATGGACAAATGACCACGCAGGGGGGGGGGGGGGTTGAGAAGTCCCAAAAAAATGACCACGTGGTTTATGGACAGCCCCTGAGCGGGGTCGCATTATAAGGAAGTAGCTGTCAGGCTGACACTTTCTACCCCTACTGAAATAATCCAAGCCCCACAGGAATGCGACAGTTGTTGGATGTCTCGGTACTTTTGATTCTGATACATAAAATCAGGGAAGGCGAAGGGCCAATATCACTAAACACGGGTGTGACATCTGGATATTGGATGTGGAAGAGTGCAAATATTGGCATTTTCGTTCCTGCCAGCGACGAAATGCCAAGCAACGAACTGAGCTGAGATTGAAGCACAGCGATAGCGTACTACATTGTTAGCGAGGGCACGTGTCTGTAACGAGAAACTTATTTGTCAAACGGATTCCTCTCTCCACGGTTCTTGGGATCAAGTCGGGTGAGTTTTTCCTAATCGTAAATTCGGCAGATTGTCTCGAACAGTGACGTTTATCTTGTTTCACGCTACTCCATCAATCGAAGAACTATTACCGATTGATGATTTGATATCACAATATTTATTGTCAAATTATTTGGAAAAATATCGGAATCGGTTTGGTAAAAACAACATCTACTGAGTGATTTAACCCTTTGAGACCGGGAAGGTTATATATGACCCCGGCGATGAAACCGAACAGTGGATAACTGACACTGAGCAAGATTACAAGTGGTAGTCGAAATACGCGTACCTGTCAAAAATAAGCGAAATAGGGCGGAATTAAAAGGTCCATAGCTGATTACACTCAGTGGCGAAGCAAGTGGGGTGCGATGGGTGCGGTCCGCACCGGGGCCCCGAATTCAGGGGGCCTCCAAATCAAGGAAGGTTTCTAACACTAGTTTGAATTAAGTTCTTTAAATAGCGAAAGTTTCCTATAAGTATAAGTTCAACACTTCGCAGAACTGCTGATAGGTATGTGGCCCTTCATGGTTATCATGGGGCACATGGATGTCCCCAAAATTACAAGAAAAATTCGATTTACGGAATTAATTACCTATTTGGAAGTAAAATTTATAAGCATTGTGAAAACGTCCCTGATATTCTGATAACAGGACCAAATATAGTTGTTGACACAGCTTAAGATAGCAGCTAAAATTCAGGGGCCGCATTTATTAAAATTATGATCTAAACACATGCCATGACAAAACCGTAATAACAATATTTTGTCGTTTTTTTTTTGCTTTCGTATAAAAAAGTGCAATCAACGTACCGTAATCCGGGGTCAAATTGATCACTTTAAAACAACTATTGCGGATAACTTCAGTGCCAATTCGAATATTGCCAAAATAATTTCTATAAAACCAGTACCCAGTGGATCTCCATGGAACCATGTGACAGAATTTAGTTCGACAAATTTAAACTTTAAGCTAAATAACTCCAAATATCAGAAAATTGGAATAGCCACTTTGGGGCGAAAATGATCGGCATACAATTAAGCATCGGTTGGAAAGGAGCATTTCCTTCTCCGCTTAATTTTGCTCTTCTAAAACCGAATGACGCATTTAAAATCTTACAACTAGTGAATTCAATACTTTAAACGCAAAATTAAATTTTGAAATTTCCAGCAATGATTTCAGCAAAAAGAAAAATACATTGCAAATTCCTAAAAAAAATAAGGTAAAACTAACTTTTTTCTAAAAAGTTAAAACTCTACTCTCATCTCTAGGCATCTACGAACCAGATGACGTAAAAAGTTTAAGATCATTCCGACGCTTAAGAGTTCCTAGTATGGAATTACAATGTAGTACCCGAATGATCAATTTCACCCCGCTGATCAATTTGACTCCGGTTTACGGTATTCCAACAATTTCATCAAGTATTTCTTTCCAAGAAAGAAGAATTCCTTCGGGCAAGGTGAATTCTTACATACCTTGCCTTCGGGAATATGTATTACGATTGATCTAGCACAGGGGTTCCCAACCTTTTTGTGCTGGCGACCCCCTTTAAGAATTGTCGAAACATCTGGGGCACAATGATTTTTTTTTTTGGAAAAAAAATGAATTAAATGAACAAAACCGAGTTTATTTTTGGGTACAGTGACGTAGCCAGAAATTTACTGTGGGAGGGGTTTTCACTCACATTTCGTAAACAATGATGTCATGTACATTCAATTTGAGTTATAGCTGAAAAATAGCGGCGTAGCCGAAAATTTTTTCATCTGAAGGCGTTTTATACTGAAAATTTGTTCCTAAAAATGTGGCTTTTGGGGTTGGCGGTATACAAAATTAACAATTGGTATAATTTGCACAAAATAGAATAAAAAATTAACAAGTTTTTGGTAACATCGCGGCCTCCTTGGACTGGCTTCACGGCCCCCCAGGGGGCCGCGGACCGCCGGTTGGGAACCCGTGATCTAGCAGTTACTTCAAAGACTTTTACAAAAATTCCTCTAAGATTTACTTCAGAACTTTGTTCATGGATTGCTTTAAAAATTCTTCTAAGCATTGATTTTGGAATACTTGAATTGATTCCTTCAGGAACACTACCAAAAATTTCTTCAGGATTTTTTTTCCAAATTGTATCAAGGAATCTTTCGAAATTCCTTCAAGGATTATTTTACCTTACTAATTCTTTCAAGCATTCCTCTTCGGATACCTTCATAAAGTCCTTCAACGAATCCAGATAAACCTTAAGGAATTTCTCCAAGGATCCTTTTAGAGACTTCTCAAAGAAAGAATGTTGCATGAGTTCCTCATGGAAAATATCTTTGATGAATTTCTGAGATCATGCTTGATCAGGTAAGGCTCTTCAATGGATCCTTGTGAGATTTTTGAAGGAATTTCGGAGGAATTCCTGAAAGAATCCTTGTAGAAATGCTTGCAGGAATTTTTGGAGGAAAATTTAAAGAAATCCTCAAAAAATCTTTAAAAATTCCATTCACAACTTCTCGTTGTTTTTTTTTTGTTGGAAAATTCGTTTGAAAAGTCCTCTGGTAATTAGTTTGGGAATAACTTCAACACTCTTCTTGAAACTTCTTCCGGGAAATTCCCACGGAATCTGATTGGGTAATTCATTTGGCATTTACTTTAGAACTGCATTCGGCGTATTTTCTGTGAGCTACCCCGTGAAGATTTTTCATATTACCTTTGGCGGAGTTTTTTTTTTGGCAAAACCTTTGGAAATCCTTTTAGCATTTTTTTTTTTAATTCCTATAAGATTATTTTTGGGATTTTCTTGCACATTTTTTTGATAACTATTTCGGTAATTTCTTCGAAATTTGGATCGGTAAATCATGCAGAAATTTCTGGGCAATAATATTCGAAATTGATGTAGGTTTTTATTTTAGAAAATATCTACGGCATTACTTTTCGAAATACTTTGGGCAATAGCTTCAGAAATTTATCAGGCAACCCCTGCGGGATTCCCTTCAGCAATTTCTTTGTAAGAGTCACCGGCATTTCCTTTGCTAATATACCTGACAATTTTTTTTTTAATTCTTTCAATAGTTCCTTTCAAAATTCATTCGGCAGGTAATCTGAAAATTCTTCCGTCAATTCGTTTGTAAATTGAAGCGGTAATTTTTAAAAATGTCTCCGGTAATTCTCAGAAAATTTGAGGTTCTATGAGATACACTCTTGCGAATTAATTAAAAAAACAAGAATTTACAATGGAACGGCTGAAGATTTTTTTTATGTCTTCATTATCGAGACTTTCAGCCCAAGGCTGGTTCGTCACTAAAAGATTTTTTTATATAACTTTATTATCGAGAAAATCTCAAAAGAAATATCTAAGAAAAATGTTTAAAGGAATACCAGTAGAATTTTTTGGGGAATTTCAGTGAGAATTGAAGATTTCTTACATTTTTTAAAATTTGAATCTGTTGAATCCTTGGAGAAATGACAAAAGAATTTATTGGATGAACTATCAAAGAAGCCTTTGTAAAAACTCCTGAAGGAAGTTTGGGAGAAATTTGTAAAGGCCTCTTTGAAAGAATTCCTTTAGAATTTTGAATAAAACCTTGGTAGAATTCCTAAAGCGATCCCTGGAAAAAGCCCAAAAGTAATCCTCTGTAGAGCTCTTGGAGAAATTATTGAATAAATTAAGCAAGGAATGCTTTATTTGATTGATGAAACCTTCGCAGAGGTTCCTAACAATATCTTTGATGAAATTCCGTAAAGTTTTTTTTTTTTTTGAAAACATATTTAAGAAATCCTTGGAAAAATCCCGTAGGAATTCTTGAAGCGATTTCTGAAGAATTCTCAATGGAAATCCTAAATGAAATCTTAAACTTCCAATAATCGCTTAAAAGAAGCTTCAAGGCATTCTTAAAGAATTCTTGAAGAAAGTGGCAAAAGGCAAGGATTACTTGGAAAAACTTCTGAAGAAATTATTCGATTTTATCTTATCAAATCAGGTACCTGTTCCTTTACTACTACATTCTACTTAAAATAAAGGAATGAAGCGGTTTTTTATTTTTGTTAGAAGTAGATACGAATGATTACAAAAATTACGTAATCAATCGGTGCGGTAATCGCTTTGTTTTCGAATATTATGAATTTGATATTGAGATTTGAGATTACTAAGGCACGTTCACCAATGGAAATGCCAAGATAAATTCTTGGATATATCTATGGAGAAATGCTTGACTTCCGTGGAAAAATCATTAAACGGATATTGGAGGATCTCCTGAAAGAAACCATGGAGGAATGTTTGAAGAAATTCTAGAAGGATTTCTCTTCCTCTGACGGAATTCCGAAAAAAATCATTGGAAAACTTTTGTTGTTGTATCTAGAATTTCTTAAGAATTCTTTGATCTTATAGATAATTCTCCAGAGATACTATTGAATCCTTAATGGACTTCTTGAACAAATGTTTGGAGAAATACTTGATAAAGCCTTTGCATGAATTTCAAAGTACTCTAAAGTGCTTTTGGAAACATGCGCGGAGACAACACTGTAAGAATACCTGATATAGTGTTTAGCGAAATACTGAATGACACACTTGCGTTAACCACTTGACAGATTCTTGAAGATAAACTATTATTCAGAAAGGTTTTCATAGAAATTCATAAAAGAATATAGAAAATAATTTTTAACCTTCCGTCAGTCAGTTGACTACCACCGCCAGCATAACGCTAATGCTGAGTTCGAAAGTCGAGATTTTTTTAACGTTTTATACAAAATACAAAATACGGCGTGATCATTTGATAGTTAGAAGGATAGACTTATCATTGTAAAATATGTAAATCTGTAATTTTCATGGGGGCCCACAAATTTGGTTCCGCACCGGGCCCCCAAATTCCTAGCTACGCCACTGATTACACTCATTCGAAAGGGTATTCTGCAGAGAGGGTTCGAAAAGTCGGTACAAGATAACAAACGTGCTTAACCTTTCAGCGCACGCGCTGTTGCAAAAAGTACACTACCAAAAAACCTCGCGTTTCGTATACAGCTTGAGCGCGGTGCAGTTTCGGTTGCTTGATGACGCGCGCCCTGGAAGGTTAAGGAAATCGAGGCTACGGCAGCAGCGTCAAAATTGATCGGTTCCAAAATGGTCAATTACTACGCAATTTTATGTTAAACAAATTACGCTTATGGAGTAGTAACTACGAATTGTACGTTCAAATATGTGTGTTATAGATGCACACTTCCGTAAAATAATATAAAACCATGACTATATGCTTTAACCAGATGTCGATAACGAATATAAAATGAAGCTAGGATTCAAAACATTTGGTTCGGTTCCCATACGAACCGAACGTTACTATATCCCTCAGCAGTCTTTCAAAAACATCAGAAGTCATCTACCAACTCACTTCCACTCGCTTTGAAATTAAGCGGATTCCCGTTCAAAATCCTCCCCACCGCCGCACCGAGTAACGAAGTGCAATCCTTTTGATTTTCCAAGTGAGCTTGCAAATTGAAGACCCTTGGCGTGGAGTAGGAGTGATTGAAGTTGAGATGCACTCTTTATCTCACCTTCCGCCCATCAGAGGACAGGGACAGTAACCCCGGTCGTCGTTGTATTTAACCGGGTTTTCCGTTTGCATCAGCACACTTGATAAAATCCCCCCACTCACATACATACCCATCTACCATCCATACCTCCGCAGCTGATTGCCAGGTGAAATGGGAGCTTTGGCTTTTAGCTGACTTAATCTTGTTTTGGTTCGACCGAGCACCGAGGTCTGTTGTCGGTCGGTCGGTCGGCGCGGCGGTAGCACCGGAAGAAGCGGGTTCCAATGGGAAATAAGAAAAACATTTTCTCTAAATTGGCATTTCCGTGTGATCATTTATCGTATCGAAATCCTTCCCGGCGGAGACTGGGGATGTCGATGTCGGAGCATTGCTGCGACTTTGGGGGATTGGCGGGATGGGCCAGGGCAACTTTCACTTTTTTTCTTTTTTCGTTTTTTTTTTTGCTACATGAACATGGGTCAGGATAGGAAAAGAAAAAAAAATCGGATTTCCCGATGTAAGGCTGTTGGGGAAATGGTTTGGATGAAACATACTCACACTAACAACCAGGTGAAACAAATCGAAATGCTATCGGGATATATTTAATCAAATCAAATGAATGTCTGGTTCGAGTGAGATTCAGTGAACCTTTGAAGCTGAGCATCGATTTGTTTCCAATTGTGATTCTATATGAGTTTGCTTGCATTCATGTTTTGAATTGATTGAAAAAGGAACAACATTCAACATTAAAATGTTAAAACAAAATATACGGAAACTATTTCTTTAACTTTCAAATTGAATTTATGAATATGAATGCTTGGATCTGGAGCGTTCTTTTTAGATCCATCGCAGTCTATTATCTATTTAGTTGGAATATGGATCATTGCTAAAAATGATTTCCATGTAGCAACTCATATTCTTACTAGTTTAATCTTTGCTTTATAGCATTATAATATTTGTTACTTGTTTTGTTACTATTTAAGCATAGAGAAGTTTATTGCTATGATCACTGGATTTATAGGCAATGACAATCTCATTTTTTTGTCTCCATTTTGCCTTGTGGATAAGGCTTTTGATCACTAATCCGGAGACGGGTGAGTTCGATTCCCGTTCCGGTCGGGAACTTTTCTCGACTTCTCTGGGCATAGTGTATCATTGTACTTGTCTCACAATATACAAATTCATGCAATGGCAGACAAAAAAAAAAGCCCTTAAATTTATCACTGTGGAAGTCAAGAGCGTAGCCATCTTTTCGGTGTGGGATTTGGGGGGGCGGTTACTGAACACAGAAACATTATATTCAAAAAGCATATTCAACTCGTCAGCGGTCGCTAGACGAATTTCTATTGCATTTCCTTAAGAAATTCGGGAAGAAAACCCTGGGATAATTCCAGAAGAGTCTGCCCTGTGTTAATTCTTGAAGGATATCATGGAAAATGTCTTTCGGTTAAAGTAAATCACAGTGTTTTCTACACAACCCAAACCTGCACTGCCATGACTGTTCTGTGACATGAGTGTTGCTGTGAAGAATCCCTGGAATACTTTTTGTAGAAATTCCTGAAGAAATCCCTGGTAATTTTTTGGACAACTTTGGAGAAATTCATAGAAAAAAATCTGGTGAAACCCCTTAACAAAACTTGGAAGAATGATGAATTCCTGAAGGAATTCTAGGATAAGTTCAAAAACAATCGTTGAAGGCAACCCTTAAAGCACTCGATGTCGCCCATCGACAGAGCAGTGTCCGATCCCTCGACAACTTTTGTAAGAATCTCTGAAGGACTTTAGGGGCTGTCCATTAATTACGTAAGGGAATTTTTGCGATTTTTCGACACCCCCTCCCCCCCTTGTAAGATTTTTTGTATGGAAAGCCAAATATTTTTGTATAGCGCGTAAGATTTTTCAAACCCCCCCCCCCTCCCCCTATAAACCCTTACGTAATTAATGGACAGCCCCTTATGGAAAACACCTTGAATACATTCCCAGAAAAAAACTCCCAGAAGAATCTCTGGAGGAGTTCATAAAGGATTTCTGGGAGAAAAAATAATATCAGGACATATTCCTGAAGCATTGCAGGACGAATGTCTGAATAAATTCCATTGCAGGAGCTGCAGGGGGTATTCTTGAAGGAATTGATAGATGAATTTCTGAAAAAATCCATTGTTGAACTCCTAAAAGATTCCTTGGGAAGAAATGTTAAAGAATTCCGGGTTAGCTTCTTGAAGAATCTCCAAGCTCCTAATTCTAATACAAATCGCAATCCTTGGGGAAACCCCTGGTGGAATTACTGAAGCAATTCTTGGAGAAACTCCTGCAGGAATGCCTGGAAGAAATCCTGGAGGAATTCCAGATGGAATTCCTGGAGGAATCTGTGGAAAATTTTCTGAAAATATACCTGCAAGAAAACCTGGAGAAATTCCGTGCTAAATTCCAGTAGCAATGCATGAAATAATTTCTGGAGGAATTCCTGGAAGAATCCCTGGAGGAAATCCTGGAGAAACTTCTGAAGAAATTCCTATAGGAATACCTGGAAAACCTCGGAGAAAACCCTGCAGAAATCCCTGATGATATTCCATTACGACTTCTTGGAGGAATCTCTAGAGAAATTTCTGAACAAATATCCGAAGCAATTCCTGCAGGAATCTTTGGAGAAACTCCTAGTTTAATTCCTGGAGGAATCCTTGGACGAATTCCGAAATGAATTAATGGAAGATTTCCTGGAGGAATTCTGGGAATAATAACTGTAGAAATTTCTGGAGAAATCCCTTGGAAATTCTTAGAGGAATAACTAGAAGAATTTCTGGGGGTATTCCTGAAGTAATTCTTGAAGGAATTCCTGGAGGAAGCCCTGGAGTGATCCCTGGAGAAATTTCTGATGAAATCTATTGAGTAATTCCTGAAGGAATGTTTAAAGGTGGTATTCTAGAAGTAATCGCCAAAGGATAGCCTGGAGAATTCCCTGAATCAATTCCTGGAAGAATATCTAGAGGAAATCCTGGCGGATTGCCTGAGATAACTTCTGGACAAACCCTGGCGGAACCCTGGCGGAACCCCTGGAGGATTTCATGCAGAAAATCTTGGAGCAAATCCTGAAGGAATTCTTGTAGAAATTCCTTAATGAATTCTTGGAGGAATCCTGGAGAAATTCCTGGAGAAGATTCTGGAGGAATTACTGGATGAATACCTGGAAGAGCTCCTGGAGGAATTCTGGGAGGAATTCCTGGAGAAATTTCTAAAGAAATCTCTTGAGGAATCCTTGGTGAAATTCCTAGAGGAATTTCTGAAGGAATTCTTAAATTCCAGGATGATATCCTGGAGGAACTCATGAAATAAATCCTGGAGAAATCTCTGAGAGAAGTCCTGTAGGAACTTCTAAAGAAATTCCTAGCAGAATGCATGGCAGAAATCCTGGGTGAATTCCTGGAGGAATCCCTGGGGGAATTCTGGGAGGAATTTCTGGAAGAATTCTGGGAAGAATCCCAAGAGAAATTTCTAAAGAAATTCTTTGAGACAATCCTGGAGGAATTCCTCGAAGAATTGCTGGAAGAATTCCTGAAGGGAGCATTGGAGAAATTTTTGAGGAATTCCTGGAGGAATCCTTCGAGAAATTCCTGGAGGAAGCCTTGGAGGAACCCCTGAAAAATTTCTGAAGAAACCTCTCAAGTAATTCCTAGAGGAAATTCTAAAGGAATCTCTGAATTTTTTTTTTTTTGAGAAATCCCTGGAAGATATCCTGGGTAAATCACTGAAGGACTCTGTAGGACATTTTGGAGGAATGCCTGGAAGAACTTCTAAACAAATTCTTGGCGGAATCCCTGGAGGAATTCCTGGAATAACCTATGGATGAATTCTTCGAGGAGCCCCTAGATTAATCCTGAGAGGAATTCAACGAGAATTCCAGGATAAATTACTGGACGAATTGCTAAAGGAATTCCTGGACGAATTCATAGAGGAACATCTTGATGAATTCCTAAAGCAATTCCTGGACAAATTCTTGGAGCAGTTCTTCAAGAAATCGCTGGGGAATTGTTAGAGGAATGTCTGAAAGAATTCCTGAAGGAATGCATAGAGCGATAACAGGAGGAAATCCTAGAGGAAATCCTAGAGGAATCCTTAGAGGAGATCCTGGAAGAATCCCAGGCTTAATCCAAAAATCCTAGAGGAATTACAGGGGTAGAAATTCCTACAGGAATCCCTCGATACAGTGTTGACAGATATCATATTTTTCAATTTTAAAACTAAAATCGATTTTTCTCAAAATGAGTATATATTGATTTTCAAAATTTTGATTCCATCATGTTTATCAGACGTTTTTCGATCGAAAAAGCTTAACTCCCCAAGGTAATTTGCGTCGTTCCTGAGATATAGCGTTTTTAAGAAAAATATTCATTTTTTTCATATAAAGTATCATATAAAATCAGGTGCAGTTTATAAATTTCGCACAAAAAATATTGTTCGATGCCATATAAAGACGTTTTGTGTTAATTTGAGCAATATCAAGTATAATAAGGATTAAAAAATGTTACAGTGTTGCCAGTTCATCAATTATGAGTCTATCGTAATGGACTAGCATAACCTGAGAACTAAAAAAATGTATCTATTGAGATCATCAATTCTAAACAAATTTCATATATTTTAACATTATCTGAACGGAAATGCTGCCAAATATGTAATATTTATTGTAGAAATCTTAATTTTACCAGAACTTTAGTATAAAATCTTATTAACAAGCCAAAAGTATCTTTTATTTAGGTTTAATACATTTGGCAACATCGACGTAAAATATATTCAGGATAACATTTGATGAGTGTATTTATAAGCAACAGTGCTGATAATGTCATTTCGATATAACTACATTCAATGACCCACAGCTAATTTCAGAAGCTGAACCTGAAAATATGGAATATGATAAAATATGAAGTATGATATCCTTTGGAATTAGATAATATTAGATACTACGCATCGTCGCGCAACTGGTAGCTCAGACTTCAGTATTTTTATTTTATATTCGAAGGTCCAACTCCTTATAAAAATCCCTGTAAAAATATCTTTTGATCGATTTTTACGGCAGTGTTGCAAGTATGCTAGTATTTAGCGGAAACGCAAACAATAGGTGTGGGGATGCTTAGTATTGCGTTTACTTTTACTGGATTGCAGAATAATAGATCATATGATCTATATGTCCTTTATTGTCCCGGGCAGAGAAGTGAAAAACAGTGTTGAGTATTGTGCTTTAAATTGATGTGATTGCATATGGTATGAGTTTTAGTTTGTTCTTCGTGGCGAAAAATAAACAAAAATTTCTGAGTGAAATGGATTAGTGGCGTTTGCTCCCTAGAGCCTACTTTTCTTAGGCTTTTTTTGCATGGAAAAGAGATCGGTTGTACGCAAAGGTAAACTCCGATAAATCAAATCGATTGTTCGATAAATTATAGGTGATTCCCAGATCGACAATGTATAGTATCATATTAAGGATCGGTATACTCGCCTCACTCCATTTATATTCACTCCTCTTTGCTGAATCGAATCGAGAAAGATGCAGCAAACGGATTGTCGTGATCAAGCACGCAACCCCATCACCAGTGGAAAGCCATGCGCAAATTGCTTGACATGGATATTCGTTGCCGTTCGTCGCAGTTCACGGCGTGTGTATGCGAAAGGTTTATAACAAAAAATTGGGCATCGCCAAATTTTTCGCTATTCAAAAATAGAGGCTTCCAGGTTTCATTTGCACGGTCCCTCAAAAAAATTCACCGAGGGATCTCGAACAACTTTTTCAGAATACTGTTTTTCCCCATACAAAATGAACGGTTCCAAATTAATCCCTATTTCTACTTAACAAACATACCCAATTTTTGTATGAAAAAGTTCCCCCGATGGAATATTTCGATGTTGGGCTTGAATGAAAGCTAGTAGCGTCAACTTTCACGTGACGTAAAAATTAGCGATGCTTATTTTTTGTAATAAATTTCTTCTACCAGGTTTTGATCGCAAGCGAATGAATAAATGACGAATAGTGAAGAATTCTGGTGAGTGATCGAAGTGGCTGCTGTCGTCGCTGACAAGCAAACACACAAACTAAAGCGACAAACATTCGCTGCGATTAACCATGGAGTAGCAATTATGAATTGTGTTGCCATCTATGCTCGTACTTATGCAGTGTTGCCAAATGTACTCGTTATGTTTAAAAAACAGAAATCATTTGTTTTTATTTGGTGTTGTCTATTTACGAAAGCTTTCGTGTAAATTAGATGTTTACAATATAAATGACATGTGTGGCAAAACTTCCATCTACAGCATCGTTGAAACGAATAAAATGACAATTGAAATGAATTTCACAATAGATACATTTTATATTTTAACAATTTATCCTCATCTTTTCCAATAAACCAATTTTTTTATTGCTTACTATCAAACTAACAATCACTGTCAATTATCGGGTCATTTTGTCAGATAGGACCATAAACAAGAAAACACAGACAAACAGACGTAACATTGGAAAAAATTCCAACGACCACGGTTTTAACGATTTTTTTAAACCTTTATAGAAGTTGTAGATTTCACAACCATCGTTTTTCTAAGCGTTAGACGTTTCACCTAGTGTGAACTAGGCGATGGATTTTCACGAAAATTATTCTAGGTGTTACGTCTGTTTGTCTGTGAAAAAAAAGGTCAACAACATGGTCGTTAGAGAAGATGTGTATTGTTTTTATCTTGCTCACACGTCTTGCAACACACATGGTGCGATTTTTCAGAATAAACTGTACATTGTCAAACACTTGAAGGTTGGGTTTCATGGTATAATAAAAAAAAGGTATACCGGCAACACTGTCACATTTTTTTAATCCTTTCTATACTCGATATTGTTCAAATCAGCACAAAACGTGCTCATATGGCATCGGATATTTTTTTCTTACGAAATTTCTAAACTGCGCCTGATTTTATATGATACTTTATATGAAAAAAATGAATATTTTTTCTTAAAAACGCTATAACTCAGGAACGACGCAAATTACCTTGGGAAATAAAAGAAAATCGGGTTAAGTACGGTTCCTTTGAATTCCACTAAGAATTTGCATCCTTTGACAGATACGTATTTCGACCTCAACTGTAAGGTCGTCTTCAGTGTCTTGTACTTGACTCGACTCAAGTCGAGTCAAGTACAAGACACTGAAGACGACCTTACAGTTGAGGTCGAAATACGTATCTGTCAAAGGATGCAAATTCTTAGTGGAATTCAAAGGAACCGTACTTAACCCGATTTTCTTTTATTTACAGATATTCCCCTAACAAGCCCAGGTTAATCATCATTACCTTGGGAAGTTAAGCTTTTTCGATCGAAAAACGTCTGATAAACACGATGGAATCAAAATTTTGAAAATCAAAATATACGTATTTTGAGAAAAATCGATTTTTAGTTTTAAAATTGAAAAATATGATTTCTGGCAACACTGTATTAAAAAAAATAATATTTTTTCTGGATTCCCTGAACGATTTCCTTCAAAAAAGCCGAAGGTCGAAAATGTGTATGTGCAATCCTTTCAATGATAAAAATAAAAGAAAGAGAGGATAATTTTCATATCAGCCAAAACGAGGGGTGCTGCCACGAGCCGAGGGGTGATCCAATCGGCACCAAAATTTGGATTTTTTCTTTTTCCATCCAAACAAATGTTTCAGCCAAATTTGGTTCAAATCCGTGATGGTCGATTGCAAGCGATCTGTCACTTGGCGTGGAATGACCCATATAACAGTTTCGATTTTGGGTTCATAATAATTGAATATTCACGAGTTGAAAATTACGCAACAAATTTGGGTTATGTTTTGTCACCAACGAAAATTTTCAAAATCATATCATTAATCTGTTACCTGCTTTGTGCCTTTTTCGTTCGACAACTCTCTTCTCAGCTCACGAGTAAATATATTATGTTAATTTTCTTCATAACAAATTTTCCAAAGCAAATAAAATTCTTTTGCAAGTGTGCAAAATTGTTCCCCTACTGACGTATCATTTTCCATTGGATTGCTTACTGAATGCGATAAATATTACTCTGCAGACATTCGACGTCTTTGCTCAGTACCCCATTTATAACATTGGCACATGCTTCTCTGCTTAATCGAGTGGATATTTCCCGTCAACCGCAAAGTGCCACCAGATGACTGTTTTCGGTCAGTTGAGATGTGGCTTTTTTGCGGGTCACCCAACCGCCCAACCTTCTCGTTTATCGGTAGCCAACAATCGTTTCTCGCAAGCTAGTCAACCAGTCCAGCCGACGACGGTGGATGCTGAGAGATCAGATGTGTGGCAACCAACGGGAGCTATTGGGGATCATGTGCAGGAGGCTGGCTGCCGTAAGCCCTCAGAATTAGCGTAAATCTAGGACGGGAACTGCGGCGAAAGCTGAACCATTAACGTTGATTACGAGATTTCGGTTCAATAAATTTCTTTGGAGCATTATTCCTCCTCGAGAAGATTTCGACATCTTTTTCCTGGCACCACCAGAGGGAAATCAATAAAATCCTGGAAGTGAGAGAAGTCGAAATGGAAAAGAAACATAAAGCATATCGCACTTTTCCGACTGTTTGAACGCGTTTTTGGGCATAATGTGGACCTCTTACGGGGAATACCATGTGTGCTTTTTCTCGTTCTTGGGAGCGTAAGTGGATACGAGAGTGCGAAACGAAACGATCCATCCTCTGAAGATGTAACGATGCGTGTGGTGTTTGTGGAATGGGAAATGACTAACATTGTTTGTAACGACTTTCCGATAGGCATTTGACCCTGGCTGGCACGTACGGTGGACGTGTGATGATGTCGATTTCCTTCCTGCTTTATGGGGGCTCTATCATCGATGGGAAATGGCTGTGATGTGAAGTGAAATGAAGCGAGATTTATTATTAACTGCGCGTTATGGCACCTGTGGGTTCCGGATCAATATTTGAACTGGCCGAACTGACCCAGTTTTCCTTTTTTTTCCTACTCACAGTGCTCTCGATTTGTGGCCTGTAATATGTATTACTGGACTTTTTGGAATAACTGCTGTGCATCATTCATTTTCAAACTCTCTATTTACATACAGTAATGTCTCTCATGTATCACCTTCCATTTATCACTTTCTTCGAAAGATATTGGAGTTTATTCTTAAATTAAACTTATTTAACTAATTAAAAATCCCAATTTGAATTCTTGGTGAAATTCCAATTGAAATTTCTCCATTTGAGAAATTTGTGCCAGGTATTAAAGGGCGAAACATTACCAAAATTCTTGAAGGAATTCCGTTAGTAATCTGTATGCACCTATACAACAGTTCCCGGATAAATTTTCTTGAGTAATGGTTGAAGCAATCCCCGTTGCAATCTTCGAATTAAACTTTAAAACCATCCGTAGAGTAATAGGACACGATCAGTGAAGTACTACATTTGTAGTAAAGAGCTGAATTTTTGTATGGTGAGAAGGTAAATTTTTCCGTTTCTGCAAGGAATTGGTGCAAAAAGCGTGGGTATTATGATTCCTTGTCTAATTTAATGCTGTTTGAGCAAAACTTTAGGCAACAATGTTGTTGTTTACACCATTTCTTGCAACTTAAACAACACAGTTACTCAAACTCTTGCTTCATACTCTTATACAACAATTAAACTCTTTACTACAAATCGGGATTCCTATGGAAATCTCTGAAAAATCAGTGGAAATTCCTGGGGGAACTAACATAAGAATTGCTGAAAAAATGGGGGAATATTTGCAGAAATTCCTTCAGGAATCCCAGCATAAATGGCTTTAGGAATTCTGGCATGTATTCCAGGAGCATTCTCAGCTTGAAATTCTAGGATAAATTCTGCAGGAATTAAAAAAAAATCGAAAAAGAAATTACTTAAGCAATAACAGGGGATATTTCTGTAGGAATACCACGGAGAACCCCCGAGAAATCAATAGAAGAAGCCCTTTATGGAAGATTTTAGAGCAATCCCTTGAGATATTTTTGTTGTTTTTGTTCTGCAATAAATCGCAGCAAAAAATTCTGGAGGAATCTCACCACGAATTCTGGAAAGGTTTCCGATAAGTATTTTGGAGATATTACAGGAAGAACCCCTGCAGCTCTTTAGCTGCAATATATTTCACTCAGTAGTTATCGAATTAATGCAAGAAATAGATATAATGGCTTACATTTCTAGTCCTCGGTTGTAAGCCTGTCCACTGTCCAACAATTCGTATTAATTTTAACTAGATTTAAGCTGATTTTAGGATACGTTTTAAAAATTCAACCTTCTAGTTATAAGCACATTTCTGCTTGTTTTTGTTTCGTATTGCATGTATATAGATAGCAACAAATTCTATTCAATTCAACTGTGCATGACATATCTATACAATCTTACACACTATGGTTTTCTGCTGCGTGTGGATCGGGAGACCCTTTCGCACCGGAATGCTTATTTCTCGTTGTTCAGAACATCCCCCGACTCGTATTGCTTGAAGTCTACAGGGGATACTCAAAATAACTGGGGTAGGTAAGATTTTTACTTTTCAAAAAATGTTCAACTCGCTGTAACTTTTCGAAAAGGGCATCAAATATTCTCAAATTTTTACTGTAAGTTCATCAACTAGTTGTGTATCAGTGGTCAAAATTTGGAAAAGAGCGAGCATTTCTTCACGAAGTTATAAAGGTTCTAGAAAAAGGTATAATTATCAGATAGCCAACTTTGAGTTGTTATATCTCCGGAGTCCATGCACCGAATGCAATGAAATTTTGATCATTTATGACTTATATAATGAGTTATTGAAAACTTTTGACTAAACTTAAAATTCTTTAAGCGAAAGAAAATCATTACGATTGGATTGTTTTTCTAATATACCACCAATTTATCTGAAAATTCATCATCGTTTCAAAATTCAAGATAGTAATTACAGTTCATTTAAATTCCCTCTAATTGACTTCAATATGAATATGTTTTGAAAGGAAGTAACAAAATAACCGGCATTAAATTGAAAAAGTAATGGGATGCATATGAAAAATAGATAAATTTATTTAAAAAAACATTCATTTATTCTAACCGTCATAACTTTTTTTCTTATTAATAATTTAAAATTAAGTAAATTATGTTTTAAAGCTCATTATATAAGTCATAAAAGATCAAAATTTCATTGCATTCGGTTCATTGAATCCGGAGATATAAAAGCTCAAAGTTGGCTATCGAATAATTATACCTTTTTCTAGAACCTTTATAACTTCGTGTAGAATGGCTCGATCTTTTCTAAATTTAGACCACTGATACACAACTAGCTGATGAAGTTACAGTAAAAATTTGAGAATATTTGATGCCCTTTTCGAAAAGTTACAGCGAGTTGAACATTTTTTGAAAAGTGAAAATTTTACCTATCCCAGTTATTTTGAGTATCCCCTGTACTTCAGCGGTACCTCCGACTATCCAGAACCGCCAGCTTCGCTACTGACCGAACCAGCACTCCTGCACTGGCAGTCGCTACTTCCACATTCCGCATACGGCCGTCTCGTCCTGGGAACACGCGGAGCACTCGTCCTCTCAACCATCCATTCCGAATCCGATCTTCTACCACTACCACCAGATCTCCTACCTGTACAAGCTTAACGTTTTTGAACCACTTGGTGCGCTTGGTGATCGTTGGCTGATATTCCTTCACCCACCGCGCCCAGAACCTGTCTAACAGCTGCTTGCAGAGGTCCCAGTTACAGCGTGCCGTCGCTATATCTTCGACCGGTTCCCTAGCCGGTTGGTTGCCACCACTGGTGCTGAGCATTAGGAAGCAGTTCGGGGTAAGCGCTTCTTGCTCCTCGGAGTAGATTGGTAGGTACGTGAGTGGCCTCGAGTTAAGGATGGATTCTGCCTCAACCAGTAGCGTACGGAGAATCTCATCATCCGGCTTGCCACCGGTAGACAGTGATGCCAGCGCGCTTTTAACCGATCGGACCATGCGTTCCCAAGACCCCCCCCCCCCATGTGCGGTGTGCAGGGAGGGTTGAAACGCCACTGCGTGTCCGTATTGGTGAACGTACCAGCTAGATTGTTGTTTATACGCTGGAGTTTTACCTTGAGATCGCGGCTAGCACCCACGAAGTCTGTTCCCCGGTCGCTGAATATTTCCCTCGGGGCCCCCCTATATGCGATCAACCGCCTTATCGCCATCTTACAGGACCCCGTTTTCAGGTTGTGCACCACCTCCAAATGTACTGCACGTATGGTCAAGCAGGTGAACAACGCGACCCAACGTTTCACCTCGCTGTGCCCCTGCTTAACCAACATCGGGCCGAAATAGTCTACGCCGACGTAGGTGAATGGCCGAACATGTGACGCAGTGCTCGCTTGTGGAAGTGAACCCATCTTCGGAATCTCCGGAGCCGCCTTGTACACTTTACACCACTGGCACTGCTTTCCGGCTTGCTTGAAGGCCACCCTTATCTCCGACACATGGAACTTTTGTCGCATCTCGTTCACCGCCGTTTCAGCATTGCAGTGTCTGTGCTGCCGATGGTACCAATCGACGAGAAGTTTCGTTCCACCGTGATTCTTGGGAAGAATGACCGGAAACTTGAAGTCAAAGGAGACTTGCTGCGCAGCTGCAATCCTGCCGTCCATCCGGATGACACCTTGCTCGTCCAGAAAAGGAGAAAGTTTTCAAATCCTGCTGGCTTTTTCAAGCTTCTGTTTTTCACCTGTGGGAAGTGCTTGGTTTCTTTCCAGAATAACCAGCTCGTCTCCGAATGCCTCTTTTTGGATCTGCTTGGAAAAGGCTGTCTGCGCTTGCTGCAGTTCATCACGGCTTAACCATTCCGTGTTGCTTGATGACTGCTTATCTGCCGTGGATCGAAGATTATCTACGAACCGACGCACGTAGGCTACAACACGAATTGAGCGTTCCCATTTCGAGAACCATTCAAAGTGCAGCAACTGCTCCCTGGCAACGTCATGGTGAAGGTGAATCGGACGAAGTTCTTCCAAGAGTTCCTCTCCTTTCGTCGTTTGTTGTGGCCACGAATCCGGATGCTCGTACAAGAATGTCGGGGCTTGGAATCAGCGACTGCCGGAGCTGATATCGGGACCTTTGCCCCACTTTGTAGCATCGTCAGCAACATTCATACGCGATGGCACCCAGCGCCATTCTTCAACCTGCGTGAGATCGTGGATTTCGCCTTGGAAGACGAAAACATCTGGCTCAGGCTTCCAGATCATACCGAGAATGCGTTCGTAAGCGGCCGATTTATCGGCACAAACTTTCTTTGCCGAATCTGTTGGCTGCTGGTTGAGATTCTTGACGGTATGCATTTCCTTCAAGTCGAGCATTGTGGTGTTTGTCGCACCCGAAATCTGCAACTTAATCAGCTGTGATTCGTCTTCCACCCACTCAACTCCACTGGTCCACTGCAAGCAGAGTGGATGTACGTTGCCGGTCACTCCGAGTTCTGCAGCTATCTTCGCTTCCACCAGAGTTCTAGATGAGCCGTCGTCGAGAAAGGCATTGATCCTAATTGTTTTACCATTCCCGTGTAGCGACACTGGAAGAATCCGGAACAGAACGGTTTGCTTCAGCTGACGATGAACGGTAGCTGTGCTTGTGGTTGTCGAGGGTTCGGTTGCTCGAGACGTTTGGTATTTCCCGGATGAAGAACCTTGTGGTGACGATCCTCACAACCATTCTCTCCACAGTTGCTTGCCTTGCACGGGAACTTTCCGTGAGCACCCAAACAGCGACGACAGAGGAACCGCTCTTGTACTAGTTTCCAGCGATCTGCCAGTTGCATCTTGCGGAAGGTGTGGCAATTCTTAATTCTGTGTCCGTCCTTCTTGCAGGATACACAGGGTTTCGGTTTGTTCTCCTGACGATTGGCAGCAACGATTTCCACTACTATCTCCTCAGAGGCGTGCACAAACATTTTCTTTTTCGTCTTCGGTTTATCTTGCTTGTCACGATGTCCATATGCTTCACTGAAAAACGTCACCTCGCTGGCGGCTGTCACGATCTGGTCCATGTAGCTGCCGAACGTGGTGAGATCGGCGTGCACATGTTGACGCTTGAAGAGTGACCAGTTTATCTTGAGGGTGGCTGGCAACTTACTCACCAACTCTTGAAGCAACAATGGATTGGAAAGGTGATCGTGAAAATCCGCTGCTTGGAGGTGGCTACACAGGTTTTTGCATGCCAAACCGAAACCGATCAGGCTCTGCAGGTGTTCCGACTTGGGCGTCGGCGTTGCACGAAGTTGGAGAGAAGCGAGCTGATGATCTGCTCTGGACGTCCGTACAGCGTTCTCATCGTGTCAATGATCAGCGGCACAGATGAAGGATGCATCAGATGGCTTCAAACCGCCTCCAGTGCGTTTCCCTTTAGGCACCGCTGCAGCCGCATCAGGTTTTCTCCATCGGAATAGCCACATATATCGGTGGTATTCTGCTAGCAGCTCAGGAACAGCGGCCACTCGACTGGATCACCGGCGAAGGCAGGAAGCTCTCTGGGCACGACGTGTCTGGCGGCGAGTTGTTGTGAGTTTGGACCACCGAATAGCTGTCGCCGGGCAACTTCGTTGGCGGTGGAGACGGCAAAGGCGAAGGGGGAAGATGTGGGAACCATCGGCGACATGATTGGAGCCAATCGAGATGAAACTGTGTGCACGGAGGGGGGAGTAGAGTGGGCTTGAGGCGTACTCATATGTGCAGGAACGAAAAAAAAAATGATACTACCGTCGCTGGCTGGAAATTCGGAAATGCAGGGCTTCGTCCGGGTTTCGCTCTGGATCCTGGCTTTGACCGGTTGTCTTAGCCATCAATTGCTGCTGGAGGCTGTCCGCACATTTCTGGTCCTCGCTCAGCTGCTTCATCAACGCCTCCGGTGTGGTAGGAGAAATGTAAAAATTCACCGCAGTCGGTAGCACCTGATGATCCGCCGAAAACGTTTTGAAGCCACCTACTGCACCGTCACAGTCCGTCTCGATGGTCTGCACGGTATTATCAGGCCCGGATTAAGGATTGTGGGGGCCCGGGGCCCGAGCGGATGTGGAGGCCCCTCGGAGAGATGACCAAAAATATGTTTCCTTATTTTCGAACAATACTTGAGCAATATGAAAAATAAAGCTAATGTTAGCAAC
The DNA here is from genome assembly GCF_035046485.1 of Aedes albopictus. Taxonomy (NCBI): domain Eukaryota; kingdom Metazoa; phylum Arthropoda; class Insecta; order Diptera; family Culicidae; genus Aedes; species Aedes albopictus. The sequence continues at coordinate 244,022,086 of NC_085138.1, forward strand.
CAAAAAAGGTTTTTGTGGGGGCCCCTAAAATGTGGGGGCCCGGGGACCGCCCCCCCCCCGGCCCCCCCTTAGATCCGGCCCTGGGTATCATGCACGTCATTTTGAGCTTGCAGGTGAGCTAACCGACGACGCGTCGGGATAAACGAGGATATGGCAGTTTGCTGAACGCTCGGTGCAACTTTGTCCGCTGGCGCCGGGTCCTTATTGATGGACAACGATCGCATTGTGGACACTATCGACTTATCCAAGCTGCTAGTCACTGGAACAGCCTTGGGAATGGTGCCCATCTGGGACTGAGAACCCACGGGGATCGTTTGCGGTCCGGTGGTTTTACTCGTAGTCGGGACAAACTGGCTCTGTACCCAATCGTGCGTTCTTCGTGAGCGGGCACTGGAGGTTCGACGTCGCTACTGCTGCTACCTTCATCTTGATCGAGCTGAGCCAGCAGGACCGTGTATTTCTTGGCGATGAACTCCTTCTCCAGACGCTTCTCCTCCTCGAAGCGCTGAGGCACGTAATGATCGGGAACTCGCCTCGGGATGATCGATTCTTCCTGGAACTGGCGATAGTTGACGCTACAGCAATGTCAGCAACTTCAGTACAATTGACGGTACCTTCCTGATGTACGCCTGAATTGAGGTTAGGACCGCCTTGCTTTTGTGGGTCTGCATTTTGTAGGCAGCTGTGCCCCACCGGTTCAGTACTTAGTCCCGTGGTACCAGCAATATTCGCGGAGGTCGACAGCTCCGTAAGATTTCTCAATAGAAATCTTAAAAGTTTTGTTGGGACAGCAATGGAAAAATCCTTCGGACGATCTTGTAGCACGACTCGTTTATAATCTGGTACGTGAGTCAGCTTTTTAGCTGCAATATATTTCGCTAAATAATTATCGAATTAATACATGGAATAGATATAATGACTTACATTTCTAGTCCTCGGTTAAGCCTGTCCACTGTCGAACAATTCGTATTAATTTTAACAAGATTTAAGCTGATTTTAGGATAAGTTTTAATAATTCAACCTTCTAGTTATAAGCACATTTCTTTTTGTTTTTGTTTCGTATTGTATGTATATAGGTAGCAACAAATTCTGTTCAATTCAATTGTGCATGACATATTTATACAATCTTACACACTATGGTTTCCTGCTGCGTGTGGATCGGGTGACCCTTTCGCACCGGAGTGCTGATTTCTCGTCGTTTGGAACAAACCACGTAGACCAAATTTTGTTTATCTCAGCCTCGTAGAATAAGCGTAAATTTTGACCAGTTCTATTGAAAGTCACTACAACTATGGACGTGTTTGTTTCAACTTTAAAAAGGTAGGTTTGCTATACGAAGCTATATCACCGCAAATTGCAAATAGTCAGTGCATCGTTTACACTCTTCCCCTCTAAATATGAAATTTATATCATAAAAAACGCTTCCCATTCCTACTATTCACAAAACCATCGAACACACCCCAGCAGCCACCTTGTCGAATCATCGTGTGTGATTCAAGATGAAAGAATGCTCCCACGTAGGTAGCCGTGGTGAAAAATCACTTCAAAGACAGTGAAAAATTTGCTTCATTTTCCGGGTGCCGGATGATAAGGAAGCAATATGATGAATAGAAAGGGAAATTTTCCGCCATACTTTCTCGGAACCGTTATCCCTGTGGGGAGAAAGCATGCTGGGAAGTGGGAAAACAATAGATTGTTCCATGTGTAGTGGGAAGGTAGGAACCGATTTGCTACATTCTCAGAGGAATAGCTACGTCGATATTGGTGACTACGGACGACGGTTCGGTTCCAATCGATAGACGTTTTGGCAATGAATGGCGGAAATTTTCCGCGGAGAGGGAAGATTCGTTTAATGAGCTGTCGGAAATGTCAAGAAGGTAGCTCAGGGGTAAGAGCGAGCGGTTGGATCGATGGTGGAACATTTCTATTGTTTGATAAATTTCCCCAATCTGAGGCTGTGTCATTTGTTCATGGAACGAAGAAAAGCGTTCTTCTGGCTCGAGAGACGGAAGCTGTTTGGTAAAGTAAGGAGAAACGGTGTGCCGTCAAGGCTAGTTGTCGTCGCAAAGAACGGAGAAAGTGCTTTTTTTGTTCATTCGTTCGCTCAACTGTGCTTTTGTGAATGATTGGAAACAATGTTGCCTTAAGATTGGAATTTTCACACTTTGTTTCTCCAGGCATCCTGTAATGAAATACAGGCATTTAGATTTTATTAATTTTGTAGATGATATAGTTTTGATTAAACCATCTATTGCTTCTGGTATTGTTATTGTTTCGTTAACGGTACTATTGTGCTTCTTTAACAAGTCCTGTCTGTATATGCTGCCGAGCTACAACTATGCATTACAAACTACAACTCACTGCACTAACTTGCGCGACCTCGTGATTTTGAGAACCACACGTTTGCTTTGTGAACAGATGTTCATGCGTTCAATATCTAGTCGTGCCTCCAACAACTTTTCGTCAAACCGGAAAATCGTAGATATATAAATATGATCCTCCGAACGAATGCTATAATGAAAATTGATAATTGGATAATTCAAAATCGTTTAGACAACATCCGACATCACGTGTCATTCGTTCTACCGCCGACAAAGTAGAAGAGAAACAACATCATAGTTACAAAAGTGATAGTAATATTAGTACAATAACAAAAACTCATAATTTACCTATAACTATCTGAAAAATAGTCTTTTTGAGATAGAATCAAATGTGTATCATGATGGAGTGGTACCGTTCAGAAACGTTCTTGGACAAAACAAGTTCAAATATTTCGCTCCGATTACTACATTGGTAATAGACAGAAACTTTCGATTAAAGTTGATAAAGTATGATGAAAAGAAAACTTTTTCTCGTTTTTGTTCAATCGATTGCCTAATTCGTTTATATTCCCTGTCCAATTTAACACCATCTTTCAACGCCCTGTCTCGTATCGCTTGTTGAAACCGTAACACGCAAAAGCACACTTCAAACACTCCATCATCTGCTAAACTATGCTTATATCCCTTTCCCTAACACCCGGCAGACAACGAGCAATCACATCTATGCCGTCGCCTGTCGCAAGGCAGGAAAATGTCCGTAAAATATGTCGATAGTAAAATTTATGCCTCCAACGATTTATTGTCGGTAGTGCTTGAATCCGCTTCGCGAAAGCATCGCTACATCATCCCACCACCGACTAAACTCACGCGACCTGAAATCCACCCATCCCTCCTCGACCGACCGAATGTTGCATGCAATCCTATCGCACTTTCGACGTTTGGGCTTTGGGCTTTCCATCCAAAATCCCCACACTGCCAACGACGGAGTGTCTAATCAAACATCAAAAAGCCGAAAAATATGTAGCACCAGCCGCATTGCGTCCGCCCGTCGCGTCATCGGCTTCTGCCTGTATTTAGTCCCGTCCATGAATCTACCCTACTATAGGCCCTACGCCCCGCCATATGGCTTCGCCCGGAAAATGCCTGCAATTTGGCACCGTGCACCTACAAAACACCATCGATGGTCGGATTTTCGCACGCCATGAAAGCAATCAACAATAAACATTTTTCATTATTATTCGGTCACTAGCAATTAATATCAAAAACAAACCTGCGGAGACCTGAAAAACAGAAAGTGTTAAGCAACAGCCACTACAACCAACTAACCAACTCGCCGACCGCCACCAGAACGGGAAGTTTGGCGTTGGCTCAGCCAGTGAACAAAAACACAAAAATTATAATGCAGTACAACCAACTTTTGACACGGCACAAACCATTATTCTGGGCGGAGACGACGGTCATCGTCGGTGCAGCTTTTTTAGCCTTTCTAGCCGATTGTCCCTACGTCCGTGGTGGATCTACGGTCGTCTTTCGGACGGTTTCTGCATTATTGGCACAACTTCCACTCATGTTGCACTTTCGTATTTCAGATTCAGAAAATCTATTCAACAGAGAGAGGGGTACGAAACTGGCCCCACTTTACAATCCGCCTAAAACTAAAGCTCTTGTACACACCCTTCGCATCTCCAGGACCACCCTTAGATATTGCTTAGGAGAGGGGCTAGCCCTAGTACCCTAGAGGATAGCTGCCTAGTCATGAGGATGTGAATTTCGTCACTCGCTGTTTTAAGTGTCACACTGCCGCCGCCAAATAGTCAGCTTCTCACACCACTCCTTATTATGCTCAGAAAGCAAAGCAGGATGCCGTCAATGAGACATGATAGCATTTCTGCGGCAGTGGTGGGACTAGCTATTCCTGGATTCCTTACGATATTCCATGCGCAACCTCTGCTGTAGCTCTGACACGATCTCGGCAACTGCGATCTAACGGCGTGCACCTTGGTTTTGTGATAAAGTCAATACCAGTTTCGTGGAACTAATCTATTTCTTTAAAAATGTGATCGAGTTGGCAGCGGTCAGCAAAACCGATGTATCCACTCCATAGAGAACTTCACTCTCAACACCTCGTCGTACTCGACGTTTCCTAACATCGACCCCAGAATCGAATCTTGTGGAGCTCCTGAGTTGATATAAAGGAAACAATTCCTACACTCCTCGGTGTCGTGGACTACTTACTTTCAGTCTTGGGCACCCACGGTGGTGATCTCCATCCTGGGCGATTGCCAGCCATCGCCTTGACCTGTGGCCAGGTCAAATTTCTGTCGACTTGCTTGATTTCGTTGTTGAGGCTGCACCGCCATGAGCCTCTGGGGCTGCCTCTGCTGCGATGTCCTGCTGGGCTCCAATCTAATGCTTGCTTGCAGATTTCGTTTCCGCCCCTGCGTAGAATGTGGCTTACCCACCTCAACTTTCACTCCCGAATTTCTGTCGCTAACGGCTTTTGATCGACGATGGAGCTCAACGTTGGAGATGCAATTGTGAGGCCACTATGCACGAATTACATGCCGTTACAGGAGCGATGCGAAGCACACCATCAAAAGCTTTAGATGCGATTCTCAATCTGCTACCTTTGCACGAGTACGTGCAATTAGAAGCAGAAAAGGAATTGCTGAGACTTGAACGAGTTGAAAAGTTTATGCCAGGTGATCTTGTAGGTCACCTGAGCATTTCACAATGCTTCCAAAATAGGCCAGTAATGAAAATGATTAAAGACTGGATGAAACCTGTGGAGAACCATGATGTTCCTTACAAGTTGCACGAAATAACTCGTGCAGATTGGGAAGTCGGAGGTCCCACTGATCGTCAAGGGTCAATCAAATTCTATACAGATGGCTCAAAAGTTGGAATAAAAACGGGAGCAGGAATCTACGGCCCTGGAATACAAATTTCAGTGGCGATGGGACACTATCCTACGGTGTTTCAAGCAGATATTCTTGCTATTTTGAAATGCGCAAATATCTGCCTTGAGAGAAAATACAGATATGCAAATATTATCCGAAATTCATGAAACAAATAGTCCTTCAGTCCCTTTCTATGATACAACAATCAAAATTCGTTTAGTGTTGTCATATGATGAGAGAAATAAGTGAATTTGTTGAAGGTGCTCAAAGATTCCCAATTTTCAAACGCTCATTCTGGCTTTGGTGTTGACACGGATAATGCCTTGAACACTTGGCGGATCTTGCAGAGGTGTTGGTGGCGTGGCCGACACTTGAAAAGGGTTTCCAAAGTGCTCGAACCAGCGTTTCAACTAGTAAGCCGGGTCGGTCAATAACTGTCCAGACGTGTCTTTCACGGGCGTCGTAGCGTTCACTTTAGTACTACCAAGGCGATGTGAAACATTGTAGAGGAGACAGATGTCACCGATGTTTGTGGCTTTCTCGTCTTCGTCGGCTAGGGAGTCTGGCCACGCTCTTTTGTCCCATTTACATAAGCGTTTCACTTCCTTCTCGAGAGCAGAATATAGTTGACGGGCTACGACTTTGGCTCCTCACGTTTTCGCTTGCTCCATCGCGGTTTTGTCGTTCCTTCGCTTCCTTATCATTCTTCAGGTTTCATCTGTGATTCATTGCTTTCTCTGGGTGCGTAGCTCACTCGAATTATTCTCGCCGGTGTCGATGAAGGCGTTCTTGATGGCGCTCCACGCTTCCACCTGCTGGAATATCCGCTGCACGGTTCTCCAGCTCCTTGACAAAGGACCTTTTCACCGCAGTGTCCTCCAGTCGGCGTGTGTTGAACTGGCGCCTGATTTTCTTCTTCTGTTTATGGATCCTAGCAATGCGCAGTCGGATCTCGCTGATTAGGAGATGACGGTCGGTCGCAATGTCGGCGCTACGTTTGTTCCGCACATCAAGAAGGCTCCGTCGCCATTTTCGGCTGATGCAGATGTGGTCGATTTGATTTTCCGTGACGCCATCACGGGAAACCCTTGTCACTTTGTGCACTGGTCGATGAGGAATAAGCGATCCCCAAATCACCACAAAATTCCGCAAGCAGCTCACCGTACTTGCTCATTTCTCCGAGACCATGGCGTCCCATGACGTGCTCATAGTCCGAGTTGTCGGAACCAACCTTCACGTTGAAGTCGCCCATGAGGATCTTGATATCACCTTTCGGAATCTTGTCCACACAGCATTCAGTTGACTGTAAAAGTTCTCATTGTCTTGAAATTCGGCAGCATCGGTAGGCGAGTAACATTGGATCATGCTAAGGTTTCGATCCCGTGTTCTGAATCTGGCTATAATTATCCTCTCATTAATAGATTCCCACTTCATGAGCGCAGCGTGAGCGTGAGCGCTGAGCAGGAAACCTACTCCACGGTGACGAGGAACGTGCTCGCCTCATAGGTCAGAGTATAGCAGAATTTGACCCGAGACCGATCTGTGTTTTTCAAAGCTCGGCCAACGGACTTCGCTTAGTCTTAGGGTCTCAATCTTTATACGGCATGCCTCATTGGGTAGTTATGCTAGTTTACTCTGCTGGGCTAGTGTTAACACATTCCAAGTCCCAATTTTTGTCCGTTGTTTCACGCTAAAAGTCGTTACCGTTGAATCAGTTCGTAATCTTTCATTTTCGGTTTCTGTAACGGTTTTTGGGTTTCGAGAACAGTAGGTTGTTGGCCTAAGGTCCCCTATTAAACGTAGCGGGGCTGTCACCTTACGTATAGCTTCCGATGGAGGAGCATTTCATACTCAGTCGCTGGATGTCAGAACAGATGCTGTTTGAGCCGCACTGCCTTAGTGAACAGACAATCGGGACGTACCTCCACAATCTAGCTGAAGTCAGAAGAATAACAGAGCCCATACTGCTTTACCAGCTAAGCACACAACTCTTAGCTGGTCTTGTGATCCATTAACCCGTGGAAGTATGAGGTAGGTCCTTGTGAGGATCAGAGCTACGTTGGACGCTTCTTGTTGTCTCACCATTTTGCAGCCCACACAACTACTAGGTATCGAAATCTCTTGATGTAGTTACTCAAAAGCAAGACATCATCATTAATACAAGAATCTCTTGAACAATGCGTTCCAAACTTTTCAGCAATGACTTTTATTGCCACAATAGTTAAACTAATTTATCCAGTAGTCACACCGGGGAAGCAACTGCACAGCTTTCATTACATTCGAGTTAGCCAAATGGTTTCTGTTTCGGTCTTGTTTCTATTATCGCTCAAACAACGACCCCACTTCCCCCGCAAAGCCAATGCACAATGGTCCGAGGACCAACATTAAGTGGAAAAAATAATTAACTCAAAAACCATCCAAGATAGAGTCTTCATGTCTTCTAGACATTTGCTCGTGAGTCCAAGCCGCGTTATATGCAAAAGTGTCCTAAACGCCAAATCTTAAAATACTTCATATTTCAGCACCTAACTTTTTTATTTCAAAAGATATCGAAATAAAATGTTCTGCAAAGTTGAAGAAGGTAAAAACCCCGACAACTTTCTCGAAGAGCAGTTTTTTCTATCTCTTCAATCTGAGGAGATATAACTTATTGAAGAAATAAAAAGTCCGAAATCGGTTTTTTTGTCATATGTCAAAAATTATCATTTTTTCAAGCCTACTATGTTCAGAGCAATTGTACATATTGCCAAAATACACATTTCGTCAGAAGCCATCAAAGCTGTACGATGTTTCTATCAAAAGATATAAGTATTTTTGTACTTTTTTAAGCCAATTTTTCTAGCGTAACATTTGAAAAAGGCGCAAGTGAATCTTTAATTTTCTCCCACCACCGGATCTAGTATGACAAAAACTGCATTTTAACAAAATTTGGAGAGGGTGTTTTTTTGTTTTGCGTTTTAAATGTGATTTGACTATGACCGTATTTTAGGCATCAAATTCACGAAAAATGACATCCATAATGTCCGAGTTCAACATCTACTCGTGTTTCAAGATCACTTATCTTAAACATTCGAGTAGCGATGAACCCAATGTTGTCTTTTTTGTTTTGTTTTGTTCCTTCGTGTAAGTGAGCAAAAATATAAAACAAATTCCCTATAGTTTTTCGATTTCTTAATTCATCAGATATATGCATCTGGTGATCGTATGCAAATTTTAAATTGAATTGTGGACCGTCCAGTTTTATATGTTTGACATATATATTATGAAAGGCCTTTGATCCTAGGATAGGATGATAGGATAGGCTTGAAAAAATGATAGTTTTTGACATATGACAAAAAAACCGATTTCGGACTTTTTATTTCTTCAATAAGTTATATCTCCTCAGATTGAAGAGATAGAAAAAACTGCTCTTCGAGAAAGTTGTCGGGGTTTTTACCTTCTTCAACTTTGCAGAACATTTTATTTCGATATCTTTTGAAATAAAAAAGTTAGGGGCTGAAATATGAAGTATTTTAAGATTTGGCGTTTAGGACACTTTTGCATATAACGCGGCTTGGACTCACGAGCAAATGTCTAGAAGACATGAAGACTCTATCTTGGATGGTTTTTGAGTTATTAATTTTTTCCACTTAATGTTGGTCCTCGGACCATTGTGCAATGTTGGTTGTTTGTTCTGAAATCAAACCAGCTGGCCCCGAGGTTTGTCGTGGTTTTCGCTTTTTCCCATTTATTCATGAAATTGTACCCACACCATACAATCGAAATGCTTTCAATGGCAAGCCATTTAAACTTGTTCCATCAGGTCCAGCTTTTGCAGCAGCAGGATGGAACGAGTAGAAGGTGGGAGAATTTTTGACATCAGAGATTGGGTGTACAATTAATGTCGTCATTTGAAGTCATAAATTATAGCAGCGCATCACGTGACACCCACCACGCTACTGATAGATATTACAGCGCGACCGGCATAAAACAATGATGCTGCCGAATCACTTTCACGGCTGGTTTGAATTATGATCAAATCGTGTAACTGTTGCGTTCCCACGGTGGACATAAATCACGCCCGATAGTATCTGGGAAATTGATCCTTGTGCGTTCGGATAAATCTATATGTATAGCGGATTCTGCAACATTCGTTCGATTTCGATGAGTTGTACATTTGAAGCTTTATGGCTTTAAAATACTGATTCTATGCATAAGTCTTTAAACATTTGGAAGCTTTTTTTCAGTTTATCTCTTTAACCCTCTAATACCCAAATTTTTGATTTTGATCTAAATATCATTTTTCGTCTTCTAAAATCGATTTAAACATGTTTTGGAAGATGATTTTTTTTAATTCTCGATTTCGTCAATTTCAGTTTTTGATTTTTCTAATTTTTATTTTTGAACATCCCTACGCTTTTATATTTTTCCTGGAAGCCAATTTGGGGAACGGATTTTATGAGATGAAAACATTTTGAGATTTTATGATTATTGTTGAAATATTATTATTTTAATTTTTTTTTTCACAGAAAATTTTATTTTCCGTGTAATTTTAGGGAAAATAATTTTAGAGTGTATTCGATTCCCTTAAACTATTAAACAAGGATAGAATGATTTGGGAAAAATTTAAAATATGTCAATTGTAGCGATTTAATACAAAATAAACAATGACTTCTAAAAGATTACTAAAACGGCGCAGTATCATAACGTCCGAGGCCATAAAGTCCCAGGACTTTATGGCGCATTTTTCCGGGGCATAATGTCCGAACTTGCAGATACGCCACGAAGTCCAAGGAAAGAAGGCACATAGGATATTATGACGCATCCAAACTTTTGTACGCTATTTCGCAAAAAAACGCGACTCAATGTCCGGGACTGTTTGGCCTCGGACGTTGTGACCCGGCCCCTACTAAAACATCAATTTTTCAATGATTTTAAAAAATGTGAATACACTTCAAAATACACCAAAGACCATTTTGAGATATACAGAACAGTCCTAAATATCAGCCAAAAATATAAAAAGTTTGATTTTTCACGAAACAAAAATTACAAAAATGCTCAAACTATACCCCGTCTAAAGGCGGGATTGGGTATTAGAGGGTTAAAGTAACTGACATGTTCATCGGATATGCCAAATGACAAACATGGACGTGTGCCGCGCGCCATAGCATAAAATCGCCACATTATTTCCATTCATACGTGTGTCAGTACGTTAACTGGTTTCCGATACACTTGACGTCCATCAACGTGCATAGTTTCCATTTACACCGTGTCCATTAGGCCATTAGCTTGAAGAAAGACTGTAAAATTCACTATTATAATCTTGCTAATCAGCTAGCATAAAAGCAAGAAAACTTTCAGTAGCCTCGAGAGAAGCAATAATTCGCTCCGTGCTTTGAAAAATTCTCCCAAGTAAACATTTGCATATTCTTAATTCCAAACATAAATTATCACTGCAAAAATAGCTCGAAGCGATTTCCTCAACTGGTGCTATTTCTCCCCATTTCAACGCAACTTTGTAGCATTCTTCGAACCGCGCTGTCTGCTTAATGCCGTGAAGTGGCACCGAGTCTTCCTTCGAAGAACTAGCAATCCCTCAAGACGCAAGGTGTTTATCAGAAAGTGGGTTCATAATTTCATCTCCCGTCGTCGTCGTCGTCGTCATCGTCATCGTCACTCCCTCTTGGAATTAGTTTATTTATTTGCTGGGGTTGGGGTTGCAGCGCACGATTGAATCCCGAGACACGCTCACTCCCTGTCTCCATTCATTACCGAGCTGATGTTTCATTAATATTTATCTGTTTCTCAATTTCCACAACTTCACCTCTTATTATCCTTGGCGGTTGGCTGTTGGTACCACTGGGGATGATGTTGGTGGATGGGGGATACCTACCAAGGGAAGGGTAGAATTTTTGTTCGAATCGGTGTGTAAACACAGCCACGCTACACATTGTGATGAGGCAGAAGATCAATCGAGAGTGAGCTAATACTGTTACACAGTGAATCAGTTGTGTAAATATACGTTCTTTGAACCCGACGACGCGACGTGGGGACGACGGGAACGGGTTGAACGATGGGTTTTGTGGAAATAAATAGACTCCTGTTTCAAGTGCGGCAAAAATCGAGGACTTGTCGGTTTGTTAGTTATGTTGACATTGATGCGGTGGGGAGAATATTTTATTACATCGGCGTATTTATTTAGTTTACTTGAATTACGTGACTTGAGGTAATACCAACGCCATGCATTAAACATTAAAGATATTGGAAAGTAATGGGAATGAAATATTGATTACAATATTTGGTGAGTAAGCAGCAACTCGGCAAACCCATGCTGAACGTGATTGATTTTGAGTCTCAGTTTAGTTGACGGTCTTTTTGTACCGGATCTCCGATTACTCAGGTTGTAGAATACTTGCGTGACTGCGACTGTAGATGGTTAATTAGCTGCAGTCTATAATTAATTTGTCCAACTCCATCAAATGAGCTGTACAGTTGAGAACCTTGAAGGAATTTTTAAGAATGAACATCAGTCACGAAACCGGAGAGATAGACAACGCGGAAAAGATCACTAAGCCCGTTATTAAGCAAGCGAAAAAACGAGAAGCCACAGCTGAAGCCTGTCCTGTCAGGACTATACGATCCTCGAGAAGGGATCCTGCAGATGGGACGAAAAAGCTTGACGGCTATGGTCATTTCCTCTACAATATGCCATGTTAGTTTAGCCATACTAAGATGAATGCTATGATATGTGTGAAGTGTGCTTCCGAACTGCTCTCAATGTACTTAAATGACCAGCTAAATTGCTTGTTCGAGCGCTTCAGAAACCTCGGCATAATCTGGAGGAGTTCTGTGTCTTGTTCTTCGTATTACCCGCGTTTACACCGATTGCCACATTGCAGCAGACAGAAATACCATCCACCGCATGAAACCAAGCAGAGCCTCAACTGTGCGACCTAAGCTAAGGCGACGGAAAGACAAATTCACGACTTCGGAGATTCTCACAAGCATAGAGAATAAGCTCCACTTGAACTGTGCACACAACTATAATATCTTGCAAAATTATTGCCTGCAAAATGATGAGCTGACAAGAAGCATCCAGCATAGTCCTGGATCTCAAAAGTTCCTACCTCATGCTTTCATGGGTCAATCGATTACAAAGACCACCAGCTAAGAATTGTCTGCTTGGCTGAAAAAGCAGCCCAGGCACTTTTATCCTTCTGGTTTCATCTAGATTGAGGAGGTACGTCCCGAGCGTCTGTTCACCAAAAAGGTGCGGCTCAAATAGCGCGTGTTCTGGAATCAAGCGGCTGAGTATGAAATGATCCTCCACCGGATGCTTTATCTCACCGGACAAGAATTGAAATTTGTAATGTACTATACCTAGTCCAGCAGGGTAAACTAACACATCTAGCCATTGAAGCATTCCGTATGATTCTTGTGATCCTAGTACTGAGCAAAGTCCGTTAGTCGAACTATGGAGAACACAGATTGGTAATTCTTCTATACTCTGGTCTACGAGACGAACACGCTGGTCGTCGCCGTGGAGTTGGTTTGCTACTCTGCATTCACGTCCACGCTGCGCTCTTGAAGTGGAAACCTATTAATAAGAGGATGATTGTGTCCGGGTTCGAAACCTTATCATGTTCCAATGTTACGCGCTAACCGTCGGTGCCCTAATGCAAAACAAACAGAACTTTTAATGCCAATTGAATGCTGTTGTAGGTAGATAAGATTCCGAAAGGTGATACCAAGATCCTCATGGATGACTTCAACGCGAAAGTTGGTTTCAACAACTCGGACTATGAGCACGTTATGGGATGCAATGGTTTCGGATAAATGAGTGAGAACAGAGACCTGTTTGCAGAGTTTGGTGACAACAATAAGGGCATAGTAATTGGGGGTTCAATTTTTCCCTTTTGACCAGTGCACAAAATGCCATGGGTTTCCCGTGATGGCATTACAGAAAATCAAATCAACCACATCCGGAAGCGCAGATGATCAATGAAGCGCCATCAAGAACATCTTCATCTCCACCAGCACGAATAACTTGGGTGAGCGACGCACCCAGAAAAGATGGAATTTGGAGAATGATAGAGAAGCGAAGGAACGCCAACGCCGCGATGGAGCGAGCAAAAACACGATGAGCCAAAGACGCAGACCGTCAGCGCTATTCGGCTCTCGAGATGGAAGTGAAGCGCTCATGTAGGCGGGATAAAAGAGCGTGGGCGGACTCCCTAGCCGACGAAGGCGAGAAAGCCGCAAATACTGGCGGCAGTTGTATGCTCTACAATGTCTCACTTTGACTTAGTGGGATTAAGATGAATTCTACGATGCCCGTGAAGGACACATCTGGACAGCTATTGACCGAGCCGGCTGACCAGCTGAAACGCTGGTTCGAGCACTTTGGAAACTGTTAAATTTAAACACAGTTTTTTTTTTGGTTTGTAAGGTTTGTGTGACATTGCCATCAGTTATCTCACGCTCCCAATTTCATCATATTAGAAAACAAGCGATTTCTCAACCAATTCATTTCATTCTTTTTGTTTGCATGCGTGCTCACTTTTAACAAAAAAAAATACAAAAATAAGAAACAAAACAGTGCTTCAATTCTTTGTTTTTCATAGGAAGAAGATGGGAGTCACATACTTAATAAGGGAGCCAATACCCTAGATCGGTGATTCCCAAAGTGGTCGAAATCACCCCAACCTTTTTCCATAAAAGATATTTTTGTAATTGTTTTTCAGATTCCCACCAGTCTTATTTGAGTTGTGACCAAACATCCCGGGTGTTGAAGAGCCTTATTTTAGAATGCTACTAAAACATCTGGTGGAGAATAACAAGTGTTCGTGTATGTTTATAGTCCGTTCCATTTTACTAGATTTAGTTCAATATTGCACAAAAATGATGTCAAAATGCATTGTTTTACATGCAATGAAGTAGTTTGCAAATGTAGACAATCAATGCTTCTGCATAAAAATTCAATGAAATTGAGGGCGATACCAATTTAGATATATTGAGTTCCAGTTTTGCCGCAATAGTTTTAAATGGTGAGCTTTTAGAGGCTTCCGCTAAGAATATTTTCAGCATTTTATCAAGAAAACATTTAAACTTTTTAGGGGGGCGAAAATGTTTTCTAAAGCTCCAAGGGGGCGAAAATTCTCAAAAGTTTGGGAAACACAGATAGTCATTATGTTTTTCATTTGTCAGGTCGTTACAAGTGGTTATTGTTCTATATCGATATGTCTAATGCAAATTGTAGTTTAATATGATTAATATGCTAATCGAATAGAATTACTCGCAATCAGTGTTGGTAAACTCACACTCAAAGCACATTCATGAACCGCTCCTGCGTGAGCAAACTCGCACGCGATTCTGAATCGTTTTCTCACGCGCGAGAATTTCATGCAAAATCTCGCTCTCACGAGTCAAGCGCCGAAATCGAATCCAAACCAATTTGAAGGGCATTGAATGTTGTTAGATTTGCCTTTGTTCTATCATACAATCCTTAAAACTTCGATTATATAAAGAACACCAGGAAATAAAGCAATGAGTGAAATTATGAGTCAACTCATGCATGATTTTTTCGGCGGTGATTTTGGCGAGTCAATAATCGCGCGTGAAACAACTCGACCATGAGATTTGAGAATTTGAATACTGAACGCAATACTGAATTCAAATAGGAGTAACTAATATGTCGCCAGAACATTTGTAGGGTTTCACGTACAACATTGTATGCTGCAAGCTCCCATTCGCTCACTTTGGGCAATATTGGAAATGTCATGTTGTACGTCGTCGATCCGTCAATGTCGGATTATTATTGTTTTGATCTAATCTGATCGTCGTGATCGCCTCACGATAGTACATGATATTTTAACAGAAACAAGTATCGGCCACAACACTTCCGTATGATCCACCAAGAGTTCGACGCATTACCCGTGTCAACACCGAAGATACATCAGTGAAGGTGATAGAAACAGCCATCTATAGCATGAAATCGAGCAGGACCCCGGGGGTCGATCGCACATCAGCGGAGATGCGAAGATTGACACAACTCTCCGACGGCAGCAAGTGTATCATCTTGGAGGAAATCAATAAATTCCAAGAATCTCTTTACCTGGTGTTCATTGATTACGGAAAAGCTTTCGACCGTCTCATCACGAAAAAATGTGGGGAGTCGTCAGGCGCAACGGTGACCTTGAGAAAATCATCGGCCTCATTGAAGCACAGTACAGGACATTTTCGTGCAGTGTACTGCACTACGGTGTTTTGTCCGATCTCTTCCGGATCGTCGCTGGAGTTAAGCAAGGATGTATACTATCACCGTTACCGTTACTGCTTCTCATCGTAATCGTCGAGATCCTGGTATGTGCGATTGATCGTGAATCAAACCGTGGGTTGCTGTGGCAGCCCATTACCATGTAGCACCTAAATGACTTCAAGTTGGCTGATGATGTTTCTCTTTCAGCCTAACGGTGCTTGAATATGCAGAGTGAGCTCGATGATCTTGCCGATCGCACCTCAGCGGCCGGTCTTACCATCAACGTCAACAAGACCAAATCGTTGGTTGTAGACACGGTCAACCCTTCCAAATAGCGGCCGATGGTGCACCAAGATCGACATAGATGCATGGATCAAGAAGGCGAGCGCTGCTCTTGCGAGTTTGAGAAATGCATGGAGATGCATCAGATTATTCGAAGCACCAAACTCCAAATCTTCAACTCAACCGTGAAATCTGTGCTGCTGTACACCAGTGAAACCTGGTATGCATCAGTGGAGAACACTCGTAGGTTACGGGTTTTATCAATAGATGTCTGTGGTATATAACTCGTGCATAGTTTGGATTTCCAGCGTGGAGGTCCATCATCGATGTCGTCAAAAGCCGATAGGGACAAAAATTCGAGAACGAAAGTGGAGGCGGGTAAGCTATACTCTACACAGCGAACAAAATCTGCAAGCAAACATGGGATCAGAACCCAGCAGGACATCGCAGCAGAGACAGACCCAGAGGCTCATGGTGGAGTACCCTCAACAAAGAAATAAGGGAGTCGACAAAAAACAAGAGATTTCGTATCAGGCCCAGATGTTCGCCATCCGCCAGGTGTTGCAGAAATGCCGCGAGTACAACATGTCCACACATCAATTATTCATCGATTCCAAATCGGCGTTTGATACAATCGATCGAGAACAGCTATGGCTGACTATGCACGAATACGGATTCCCGGATAAACTGATACGATTGATCAAGGCGACGATGGATCGAGTGGTGTGCGTAGTTCAAGTATCATGGACACTCTCGAGTCCCTTCGAATCTCGCAGTGGGTTACGGCAAGGTGATGGTCTTTCGTGCTTGCTGTTTAATATTGCCTTAGAAGGTGTAATAAGGAGAGCGGGGATAAACACGAGTGGATCGATTTTCACGAAGTCCGTTCAGCTGCTTGGTTTCGTTGATGATATTGATATTATTGCTCGTAAAATTGAGACAATGGCGGAAACGTACATCCGACTAAAAAGTGAAGCAAGGCGAATCGGATTAGTAATTAATGTGTCGAAAACAAAGTACATGATGGCAAAGGGATCCTAGGAGGAATCACTGCGCCCGCCACCCCGAATTTATATCGACGGTGATGAAATGGAGGCGGTTGAAGAATTCGTGTACTTGGGCTCACTGGTGACCGCCGACAACGACAACAGCAGAGAAATTCAGAGGCGCATTGCGGCAGGAAATCTAGCTTACTTTGGGCTCCGCAGAACTCTTCAATAGAACAAAATTCACCGCCACACGAAGTTTACTATCTACAAAACACTGAATAGACCGGCGGTCCTCTACGGGCACGAAGCATGGGCCCTACGTGCAGAGGACCAACGCGCCTTTGGAGTTTTCGAACGGAAAGTGTTGCGTACTATGTGCGTCGGAGTGCAAATGGAAGACGGGACTTGGAAAAGGCGAATGAACCATGAGCTGCATCAGCTGCTGAGAGAACTAACCATACCGCGAAAATCGGGAGGCTACGGTGGGCGGATCACGTCATCAGGAACAAGAAGACGTGGTGCGCAGCGAGCTAGATGGATCGATGAGGTGGACGACGATCTGCGGACCCTTCGCAGGGTGCGGAACCGGAGACACACAGCCATGGACCGAGTAGACTGAAGATGATTCCTACGTACAGCAGAGGACAAACAGGCCTTAGTTGGAACAGTTATGTATTTAGTAAGGTACGGTAATTGCAAGTCAATGCGACGGCTGACAATCGTAAAATTTCTTCTAGCTCTCCGCATGATACTCTCCAGCGCAAGTTTAAACAGCAGTTGTGCAGTTTTGCTCATCGTTGCTTTCATCAATCATGTAAGCTTCTTAGGGTCTCAGACATGTATTGTTGAACGTTCGAGCGTTAAACGTTTCGGCAATGTTATGATCTCTTGACAGTTGATATATTTCACAGATACATTCCACCCCAAAAACGTTTAAATGCAGTTCACTTATGTTCGGAGTCACAAGACAAGCGTCATGCTTCTTGTTTTTATTCACTTTCCATAGGCAAGGAGTAGACCAGAATCGCCCAAAACGATCAAAAGTGCAAGTCAGACACCCAGGAAAAAAAGTTGTGAAAAAGACGACGCGACGATGACGCCGACGCCGAGACCAGAAACAACGAGGAAAAACCGGAGAATTGTTTGATTTGTACTTCCACTGAGCAGCTTAATTGAACGTAAATTTACTGTCGAAGCAGAAACGCTTTTTGCACATCTTCACTGCGCGCTTCCGCTTCTCACAAGTTGATGCTGTTGGTCGGGTCGTCGTCCCTCAGCTGCCTAGCTTCGGCTGAGCGCTGTCAATGAATGAGAGGGGTAGGGCATAAAGGGCATAGATACGCTAGGCATACAAATCAATAGTTTCTTAACCTACATTTTATCATCATGGGATATATAAACCGTTTAGGTTTCATTTCTAACATACAGATGCACCATATATGCAAATACTTTTCTATGCAAAAAAAAAATCTCACGAGCTTCTCACGAGCATAGGTTAAGAAACTATCGAAGCGGTAAGAATGTAAGAAAAGAACAACCCTCTTAGAAAATAACTGATCTAGTTCCGTATGCCAACCATGCTTATGCCAACTGGAACAGACCAGCGAAGAAAGTCTGTTAAGTGCAGACTGGATTGCGCGACGCTCGTTGTAACGATGAACAACGGAGAACGACTGGCTCGGCACACTGCGAACGGCGTGTAATTGAACGAGGATGATTGGACATCTTCTAATGAGGTTTATCACTTCGGTCTTTTCAAGCCAACTTGAAGTGAAGGATCATCATCTCATCGTGGTGCTGTTTGCAGTAATAGAGTGATTAATTGATGTAATAGGAAAATACGTTCCGATTGAAAAAAGGCGTTGAAAGTGATTGTAGTTTTTTTTTTGCTTTAGTGAGATACGAATAATGATTTTATGCATTTAACCCTCTTAAGATGTTAGGTTTTTCGGACACCTATGGCGTAGTGTACGTCCAGCGTTCCTGTCTGGGGCATATTGATCACAACATCCTACTAAGGTTAATAACAGTTTTAGGGCGAATCATCTTCTAGAGACAATTATGTTTTTCTTCTTCGCCTAACATGTCGACTGGTACAGTGCCTACTTCTTCACTCGAGCCAAGAGATTTATAACATTTTTTTAACGAATTTGTTCATAAATTGGTAATAAAACTTGTTTAATTAACTAAGTATAATCTAACAAAGTCAAATGAGTAGCAGCTTGTCTGTAATACCCGGATGAATAGCACCCGGTAGTGCTTTGTTCTCTTTTGTGTAGCAGTTTTCAGTTAACCTCAGCTTTGTTTTGTTTCGGTGGAACAAAATGATCGAGAACACGATCAAATTTCGTTTCCCTGCGTCGGCGCCGCGTCCAACATGGATTGAAATCGCTGACTTCTTGAAGCAGCTGAAATCCAATGTAATGCATATGGAAACCGTGTACAAGATGGAGGAGGACAGAAGCCTGTCCATCAAGTTCAAAACGGCAATCGCAATGGAGGAAGCGTTGCGGTTAAATTCAGGACCTGTCAAATTTTGTTATTCCAATGGGAAAACGGTTCACGTTACCATGTCACGAGCCGGAACCAACGTAAGGTACGTGCGGATATTTGATATTCCTCCGGAGGTATCCGACGAGGAGTTGTCGTTGGTCCTTGGCAAATATGGAAAAATCGAGAGTGTGATCCGAGAAAAGTTACCACCGAACCTAGGACTCGACCATATGTTCAAAGGAGTGCGAGGTTTGCACATCGACGTGGAAAGCGAAATTCCTCCAACAGTGGAAATTCTCCAGTGGAAAGGAAAGGTGTTTTATGAGGATCTTAAAAACAAGTGCTTTTTGTGTCAAGAGGAGGGGCACCGTAAAAACGCCTGCCCACAACGTCCAACCCGGAATCAAAAGGCAAAGGGAGGGGAAGTGGTTGCTAGGACCTATGCTAGTGCCGTGATTCACGGTGGTGTAGCACTAGCTCAGCAGGAAGCCGTGAACGAGGAAAAGGAAGTGGTCAAAGAGGATTCCGAAGCGAAAGCGGAAGCAGATGAAGGCGAAGAGCAAGGTACATTGCAAGGAACGGAACCGATTGTGTATCAAAGCGAGTATGAGAAGACTCTGGCGGAAAATTGGGCTAAGCACGAGGCGGAGAAGCGTAAAAGACAAGAAGAATATCGGAAACAGGAGAAGTCAATGCAGCGACGATATCAAGAGAATCTACGGGCGAAAGAAGAGGAGCAAAAGGAGCGGTGGGAGAAGTGTGAAGCGGAAAGAAGAAGCAGGCAGGAAAAATTTAATCGGGAATCATTTCAACAGCAGCAAGTACTTCCGGTGGAAAGTCTTCTACAGTCTCCACCCAAGAAGAATGCTCGAAAGCAGTAATATTGTTATTTTGTATATTTTACTAAATTATTTTTTGTTATTATATTACAACATTGATTTCGGCTCTGTTATGCTCAAGGGCGCTCGAGCCTTCCAAATAAACGAAGATTTAAAAAAAAAAAACAAAGTCAAATATAATCTTGTGATGATTATATCTGAATTTGTTTCATTTTTGTTTCAATTGACAGAAGTTTGTAGGATTGTTGTGTTATTTTATATACCATTTGACATGCTTCATACCAACCGTTGTTACAAAAATCATTTCAACAAAATAGTAACGATTTTGTTTCCCATTTAGTTGGGGTACACCAACTACGCATCTGCTCTTGGATCCGAAAACAATCTAGCCCTGGTCGTATGCCCCGGAGGTATTTCAATTATATAAATAGTTAAGTGTGAATCCACCCCCGACATTGATGAAAGGGTTCCAATGGATTTCGGGTGGATGGAAAGTCAGACTAATTGAATTTAATATTCATCTAGAGAGTGATACAGATCCGAATGGTTCTTGGAAATTAAATTTAACTATCCTGCTACGTCGAATTTGTTTCCTTTAGGGCGTGCTGTTTGTTGAGGCTTTCCTAAGTAGATGCATACTTACAGTCAAGGCGACAATGTAGTTTATATCATTCCATATTTAAATGAACAATGAGAATTCGTTAATATTGTAGTTAAATAATGTTTTCTTCAAATTACTTCTAAAGACCTTACCTTTCTCCAATTATTCTAATAAACCTTTTAAAACGCTGTTCATTTTCACCTTTACAAAATTATTGACAGAAATCTATCTTCAATGAAGAAAAAAAACACACAACCGTCTTATTATACTTACAACTTTTATTGCGATTTTTTTTCGACTCAGACTTTGATGCAATAAATTTCGTTGTACTCATATTTCGTTTTCCATTTCGCTGTCAATCTCAGTCGCAGGGTTTTTGCAACTCGCCCGATAATATGACAGTTTTCGCCGGCCGTCTCAATGTTTACCATCAAGGTCTTTTGTTCTCGGTCTACCAGCTGGTCATGTTTACACAACAAAATCAGCTGGTTCACCTATGTTTACGTTCATCCTTATTGTTCTCGGCTACCAGCTGTTCATATTTTCATAACAAAAACAGCTGGTTTCGCCTGAATCGGGGAAAGAAGGCGAAAATGTGTCATAAATGTTAGGTTAGTACCATATTAGGGCGAGTTCAATTTCGTCGCCAAAATCTGATTATTCGTAAAAAATACAATATTGTTCTAACGATAAAGTTAGCGTACAAGAGATCCATTGAAACCATCGGAGTGAAAACGTTACTCATTGCTTGCTCACTTGCAGAAAACGATGTCATATGCATTGGGCAATCCTGCTCTCATAGCAACACTGTAAGTAATTAATACATACGTCTGTTTGTCTGTGAATAATGTAAACCTAGAAAAAAGCTATTCAAAATAGGGGAAATTTCATGAACCGCCAGGCCACAAATTCACACACCGGATTTTCCATGTAAAGGAATTATCAACCAAGCAAGTAAAAGGAAATTGCTCCAAGTAAACGTTCACTTCTGCTGCTGGGGTGAAAATTTTACACCTTGTTCGTGTCCATAGGTAGGTGATAGGACGATTATTGGACGGTACAAAACATGATTAGCAAAAGAGTAACCCCGTACCGAATGAACATGTGCTGTCCATCCTAGAGAATAGATGTCAGTACATTGCATCAGCATGTTGGAATGTACATTCTGCTGTTGCTGCAGTGCTTGATGTACCACTCGTTGCAGTTTTCTGCAGCATGCATGTGGTGGACGTAGTTGCCTATTATGCATGTTCCTTTCTATCCTTCGATTCCACCGGCTGACTGCAGCCTCACAATGAGGGTTCGAAAATTTGATTGTATCACTTTGTATTTATCTAATACGAGCTCATCATTTATACATGAATATCCCTTAATTTACATAATCCATAAGCTCTCGAACGAATCGGACTGAAAACCACAAGCTTCACACATGGAAACTCGGTGATGATGATGATGGCGGTGGGCGCTGCTGCTCTAGCTGTGGCACGTATTTCGTATAGTGGAGCGTAAAAATGGGGATCCCTATTGTGGGGTATTACAGCTTAACAACTTCGGAAAGGCGTTGGTGAATGGCCAATTCGAAACCGAAATCTCTCCTTCATAGCAATAACCCCTGCTGGCCACCTGCTGTCCGAAGACTCTTCTTTTGGCAAAGGTGTGCGGCCTGTCGTGCCTCCCATCAACATTTATTTGCATGTTTTCTGGAAATCGATTATTCCCACAGGCTGGCAAAGGTGGAGGATGGAGCACACAGTGCGAAAGTCCGGTTGCAACAGTACCAGTGTTGTTGTAAAGAAACACATTTGGTTTCTCGATGTTTCGTTTTTAGATTTTGATCTTCTGCAATAATAGCTTACGAGTGGGTATCTGGATAAACGGTCTGAAACAGTGAGGTTTGGTCACGGATGCTTGTTGTGTTCAGTAAACCTACAACGATTATAGCCGGTAGTTTGCAGCCTTTTACCGTAATCCCTCAATCGAAATTGTTTCGGTTTAGATGGTTTACCACAGAAGGAGGTTGTGATGGGGAATGGGTTTAGTGAGGAATGTGTTACGAGCTTAGTTTTGATAAGAAAGTATTTATTTAGTACATCATGTGGAGGTTTCTGTTCTATGGAAACTGGTAGTCTTGCTCTATCGTTCGTGAGTAAATTTTGTGAAATCAGGGAATGAACTTTTTCTTATTATGCTCAACAGACAACCACTTTAAGCTCACCTAAAATTCTCAACCAGCTTTGGGCTTCGTGGCCGTTTGGTTCGCGACGCCAGTCGTATAGGCGTTTTGTAAGCCTCGGAATATAGGTTCGATTCCACCTTCAGTCGGTGAAAATTTTTCGTCAAACGGAAACTTCTCCACTGGGTCAGTGGGTGTGCAACGACCCTAAGTCGTTATCACCCTCATTATTCCATATTACTTAAGATCACTTTCTCAGTAAATACAATATATTTGTCACTTATGTATAACATTGGCACTTTTACCTTAGACGCGATATAGTTTGCATTTCAATGTAGAAACAGTAAATATAATGTGTCGCCCGAGGACGCACATGTGAATCAACCAACGGTTCATCGTTAACCCTCGAGCAGTCGCGTCTTTGACTACCTGCAGCGACACCGCGCTCACGCTGTGTACCACAAGCGTACATTTTTCATGGTGCATGTACTCAGTACACGACGCGACCGCTCCCGGGTTGAGATAAACAGAGATTGCTAGAGGTCAAAACGCTCCGAGCCAGCACGTTGGAATCTACGAACCACCGTTAGCGTAAACAGTAAATCGCGAGTCACGTGGAGTTCAACGAATGTCCGTTAACACCCAAACGTATCAACTTGGTCCCTGGTATAGCACTAATGAGTTACATCAAACATGAGTTACATGGAACAGATAACAACGAAAATCATAGCAAATTTTCATAAAAAATCGTTGCAATCTTCTATTGCTACGATTGGCTCTTTATATGTTTAGTAAGTTGGGTTGGAATTAGGGTAACTTAAAAATATGTACAGGGGGTGGCCAAAATGTTTGGGATAGGCAACTTTTTTTCTCCCACAAAAAAAAATCAACATGCTGTAACTTTTTATAGAGTGCATCAAAAAATCTCAAATTTTGACTGTTTATCAACCTGCTATATGTGCATCATTGGTACAAATTTGGGCTCGATTGAATAATTTTTCGCGAAGTTAGAACCGTTCGAGTAAAACACTATTTTTTAGACATCTCATTTTTGAGCTGTCATATCTCGGAAACCAGTGAACCGAATTGAATGAATTTTTAAACGTTTATCAACAATATATATTTACTTAATACGTAGTTATAAAATGTAATATTTTCTTACGGCGAATTAAGTTATACGGGTTGAAATTTTTACCCAAATAGGGGGAACTAAGTCAAATTTACAATACCACACAAAAATTACTAAATGTGTTCTTCCTTTAATCTAAATAGGCTCCAATATATCAGATTAAAGATAACTTGAGAACAAAAGTGGAAAATCTGTGGACATCAAAATTAAAATTTATTGACATTGACTTAAAAAAAAATACATTTTTTCGAGAAAAATCCAAAAAGTGTCAATCCATGATAACTTTATTCAACGTTCAAAAAGTATCTATGTTATAATAGTTTATGAAGCATTTGTATATTGTTAGTGTACGTTCAAAATTTCATTCAATTCGGTTCACTGGTTTCCGAGATATGACAGCTCAAAAATGAGTTGTCAAAAAAATAGTGTTTTACCCGAACGGTTCTAACTTTGCGAAAGAATCATCAATCGAGCCCAAACTTGTACCCATGATGCACATATAAAAAGTTGACAAACAGTTAAAACTTGAGATTTTTTGATGCACTCTATGAAAAGTTATAGCATGTTGAATTTTTTGTGAGAGAAAAAAAAAGGTTGCCTATCCCAAACATTTTGGCCATCCCCTGTATTTCTGACAAGCAGCTGAAAAATAAAATCTGTAAAATATCATAATTGCTATAGCAAATGAAATGTAATACCGTAAATAGGGGCAACTTTGATAGTTTTTCTACGAATTTTCTTAAGATTTATCCATGTAATAGTTTTTTCCCGAATTTTATATTTTTAGAACAAGTACTGGATTAGGGGCTGTCCATAAACCACGTGGTCATGAGGGGAGGGGGGGGGGTGGGTTCGGCCATTGACCATTTTGTATGGACGAATAAAAAAAATTGTATGGACTAATGACCACGCGGGGGGGAGGGGGGGAGGGTTGAGAAGTCCAAAAAAAATGACCACGTGGTTTATGGACAGCCCCTTATCAGTTATCAATTGCAATTAAAAGATTCGAAAATATTAAATAATTTGGATGACTTTTAGTTTTCCATATGAGCGAGAATCAGATTTTCATTTTGGGGTAACTTTGATAGTGCACTGAAAAACACATCAAATCTAAAAAAATAATCACAGATTGAAATCTTAGGAGTTTGAACATGATGAGAGAAGCCTTGTGGAATATATCAGATAGAATTTTTATATCAAACATTGATTATTTACTAAATTTTACATATAAAAATGAGTTTGTGGAGTACTGAGTGAAAAATACAGTGAATTTAGCTATTAAAAATCATTATCTTTCTAAAAATATATGTTTAACGGTGCATCAACATATGATTACATGCTATTCATGGCGAGTTTTCTTTTTTTGGATAGTTTTTTAATGTTTTATTCAAGCTTGCTATTTGATGAAAACATTCGCGAAATGACGCGATTTGCTTTCGACAACGAATACGTTTTCACCCATCCTCGCTTTATTCAATCAACCTCCCATACGAGTAGCACACGAACGGACTCAACACTGATCAGCATAGTTGACTCTTCCTTTTCGCCGTTGAGCCGTTGCGTTCTAGCCAAGCATCTCTTTTCATCGCTTTCGATGCATTTCGACAGCTTATCGCGAAGCATCGTTGGCTGGAAGCTTCATTAGTATGGTATCGGTACATGTGAATGTTGCTTCTGTGTGCGTGTCGAGCGTTCATGCCGTAGCTTCGCAAACCAACCTATTCGGTATGGTTCGGCTGTTCGGGCGAGCGTCTGGCGGCACAGTCAGATGTGTGCAAAATCGTTTGTGATTTACATCATGTTCGTTTTGCCACCTCTTTGCTGTTAGTCATCGCTGATCAGTGCACAGTTAAATCGCAAGCGATAAAAATACAGTTGATGAGCTGTGATGAGCACTATTGAGGTGATAATTTGCATCATTGGTTTTATTAACAAATGTTAAACAACACTGATTTATCTACAATAAATTAAAAGGGCATTGCATACTTTTAGGCGTTTATCGATGTATGGAGCAGTGTTGGTTAAATCACACTCTAGTCTCACTCATGAACCACTCTTACGTGAGCAAACTCGCGCGCGATTCTGATTCTTTTTCTCACGCGCGAGATTTTCATGCGGAATCTCGCTCTCGCGAGTCAAGCGCCGAAAACTCGCTCGCTTGTGAAACGAATCCAAATCAATTTAACCCTCGAGCGATATCGCGCTGTTGTATTTTGTACAACACGTAGAAAAAATCTCGCTTTTTGTACTCAGCATTAGCGTGGTGCTGACGCAGGTAGTCAACCGCGCGAGTTACGGAAGGTTAAACGACATTTAATGTTATTACATGCAAGATATGATCTCATTCTGTTATACAACCGCCAACACTTGAAAATAATAAGCAGACCGAGAAATTAAGCAATGAGTAAAATCATGAGTCAGCTCATGCTTGATTTTTACGGCGGTGAGTTTGGCGAGTCAAGAATCGCGCGTGAAAAAACTCAACCATGAGTTTTGAGAATTTGAGTTTTTACCAACACTGGTATGGAGATTTATGTCCCAATTTACAAAATTACTTACATTTTGTGAAAACACACTTCGTTGAGAGATTCAAGGCCAGATTTGGAATCTATTTTTAAAAATCTATCGAGAATAAGAGTTTATTCATTTAAAAAACAGTAGTAACAAAGTCTTATAGCAGATTGTTTGAAGGGGTTGACAAATGACGAAAATAACAACCATTTTTATTTTTTGTCCAAAAAGCTGTATATAAACTAGGTTTTAACGAAAATACATCTAAGATGAACTTTCATATGTATAGAATTGGACTACGTTTGCCTTTTTCTTAACTAGTTGTAGGAATCTTAGTTATAAGATGAACTGTACAATGCCTGTCGCACTATCAAAGTTACCCGCATTATCAAAGATACCCCGTTTTACGGTACATATATGTTATTAATAATTTTTGACAATAGTATAAATTTATTTTACCAAATTAGGATGATAGTGATACACAGAACACCTAGATGAAGTGTCTATGAATGTAATAATTGTATAAGATACCAGTCAAGATCATTAAAAATGATACAAATGCGCAAATCTCGCGTTTCTTAATGAATGTCGGAACGAGTCTTTGTGAAAAGAATTAAAAAAATAATAGTTGTAATCTCTATGTAATCTCTACTATTATTCTCTTGTAAATCATTGTAATTTTGAAGAAGTCTGGGTATCTGAAAAAAAAATAAGAAAGAATTGCTGGCAAAATTTCTGAATAGATTTTGGAAAGAATCTTCAAATGAATCCCTTATGAAATTTACAAATTTACCTTTGTAGAATTTTTGTAGAAATCTCTGGATGAATTCTGATACAGATGATGGATAAGTAGCAGCAATGACAGCATAGTTCTCTACAGTTTAAAGAATCCAAATTTTTTTTGTACAATATTTCAGATTACATATGATTTATTGAATATTTCAAACAAGAATTATTTTCAAATTTTATTCTCCATTATTCCTTTATTTTAACATTCTATAACTTCCATTTTATATTTTATACACGGAGGGGTAGCTAAAGGAACTGATGAACGGACCTTAGTTCGTGGAGTAGCCAGACTTTCGTCATGAGATAGGAACTTTTTGTTGAACACCGAAGGAATTAAGGGATTTTAACTCACGCTTTTACAATAAATCATCAGGTAAATAATTCCCTTCCCGAACGATTCTGCAGCCATAGGTAATCGTTGCGCTAATGGTGGGTACACTTCTATCATCATCATCATCAATCTCTGGATGAATTCTTGAAAAATATCTGGGAGAATATATGGAGAAGCAAATGGTTAAACATCAGTTAATATTCCTTGAAAATAATTGCTATTGGAATTATTGAACAAATTACGAAGAAATGTTTCTTGAGAAATGTTTAATGAAATTCTGACAAAAATCTAAGAAGAAAATCCTGAAAATATGTTTGGTGGAATTTCTAGGAAAATAAAGGGTGATACGGTCAAAATTTGGTCACACAATTTGTTTCATAACTTTAGACTGCGTACACCAAAACAGCTGATTTTTGGACCAGTATTGGTACATTATATGTAGCTTATACCATAAAATTTTCATCAAAATCGGTTTAGTATTTGCGGAGATATTGTGAATCCTGAAAACTGCAATTTTAAAATTTTGTTCAAAGAGGATCAAAAAATAAGAACACATTTTTACTCTTTTTTTTCTATAGAGCCAGAAATACTGAACCAATTTCAATGAAAATTTTTCTGTGTGTAAAGTATACATATCAAAATGTTGTGTAAAAATTTCATTCAATTTGATCCAGCCGTTACAAAGTTATATTTGTTTAGATGGTCAAATTTTGTCAAATTTTGTCAAGTCAAGTCAAATTTTGGTCACACAATTTTTTTCATAACTTTAGATTGCGTACACCAAAACAGCTGATTTTTGGATCAATAATGGTACATTATATGTAGCTGGTACCATAAAATTTTCATCTAAATCGGTCTAGTATTTGCGGAGATATTGTTGAACCCTAAGATCCGCAATTTTAAAATTTTGTGCAAAGAGGATTCACACATTTTTACTGTTTTATTTATAGAGCCAGAGATACTTAACCGATTTCAATAAAAAATTTTGTGTATGTGAAGTATGCATATCAAAATGTTGTGTAAAAATTTCATTCAATTTGATCCAGCCGTTACAAAGTTATATTTGCTTAAGTGGCACCCGGTTGGTTTTTTTCATATTCAAACTGCTACAACTTTGAAAGTATTCATACAAAATGGCTCAAAATTTTACTAAGAACGTATTTTCATAATAGTACTATACAGTAAAATTTTGATAAAAATCGGAGCAATATTGGTAGTTCTATAATCAAAATTGTGCTTTATTGACCTTAAATTTCCGAAAATTTACTATGGAGCGCCTTTGTACAAAATTTTAAAAAGGTAGGTCGATGGTTTTGTCTATATATCAACGAATACTCAACCGATTTTGATGAAAATTTTATGGTATAAGCTACATATAATGTAGCATTACTGGTCCAAAAATCAGCTGTTTTGGTGTACGCAGTCTAAAGTTATGAAAAAAATGTGTGACCAAATTTTGACCGTATCACCCTTTACATAGAGGAATGTCCAGAGAGAGAATCTCCTAATGAACTTCTGCGGGAATTTTCTAAAAATACGTATTTCGTTCGAAAATTTACTAAAAGATCAATTTCTTAAGTAATCATTTTTGAAGGATTGCGTGAGAATTTCTCTAAAAGAGTTATAAGAAAAAATTCTAGAGTAATCCTGTAAGTCATTTTAGAGAAAAAAAAATAAGAAATTGTAGAAACAATTCGTGAATATTTCTTGAGAATGCGTTAGAGCAACTTCTGACGGAATTCTTAATTTCAGATTTTCTAAAGAAATTGTTGAAGAAACTTCTTAATGAATTCGAGGAAGAGTTTTTGACAGATTTCTTGAAAAGATTCTTAAAAGAATCCATGGAGGAATTCCGGAAAACGCTATGGAAGTATTCCTTGTTTCGGTGTACTAACTTTCAGCCATCATCAGAATCGTATAAATCGATGTTCTTGCCATTAGTGTTGCACCAGTCAATCAATTATTTTATGAGAAGTATCGGGAAGAATCTCATGAGGAATTTCCGAAGGAATCTCTTGAGGGATTGCTAAAGGAATCCCTAGAGGATATTATAAAAGATTCCCTTTTATAATAGCTTTCTTTAATTTTGGAAAGAAACTTTGGTGATGTTTCTAAAGGAATCTATTGTGATTTAAAAATAATCGCTAGAAGATTTTCTGATGGATGCAAAAAAAGATATTTTACAGGAGTGAAAGACTTTTTAATCAAATGATGGAAAAAAGTTCTGATAGAAGAAGTGGTGAGACTTCTCAAGGAAGCTCTGTAATTTTTTCTTAAGGAATCCATGAAGAAATTTCTGGCGGATTCCATGGAAATCTGTCTCGAAAAGTTCAGGATGGATTATCTAAAGCAGTCCATGCAAAATTTTCTTGGGGTTTTTTTTTTCAGAAATTTCGGAAGGAATTTCTGAAGAAACCCCTGAAGAAACATTCCGAATGAATGCTAGGAGATTTTTTTTGGATGAGTCCGTGAAGGAATTTCAACAGGATTTCCTGATTCTTTAAAGAAATTTCCAATGGAATTTCTTAAAGCATTTTCGAAAAAAAGAGATTTTCTAAAAAAATGAAAGAATTGCCAGAGGAGTTTCTGAAACATTTTCTAATAGAATTTTGAATGAAATTTCTGAGTAAATATCTAGAGGTGTTTCAGAAGGAATCCCTGAGCAAAATTTTGGGCGACATTGCTGAAGAATTTCCTATAAGATTTTCTGAGGCAGTGTATGCAAATTTTTTTATGAGAATTATTTGTCAAATTTCTGGAAGAATCCTCCCTAGTGGTATTGCTGAAATGATAGTTAGAGGAATATCTAAAGCAATCCCAGCAAAAATTTTCGGAATAATTTCATGAAAGATTGTTTGGAAGGATCCGTGAAAGAATTTCACGGGAAATTTCTGAAGTAAGTTCCTGAAAAACTTCCGGAAGAGTTTCTGGAGTAGTTTATGAAAACAAAAAATCATGGAGAAATTTCTGAAGCATGGAAGATTTTACAAAAGAATTATTTTAAAATATCTGGACTAATCCACTTTAAAAAACTCATATTAATCCACCTAGTGGTGATAGTGCCTTTCTCGTCGAATATGTACTCATGAACTTTTCGTCGACGTTAACCAAAATGTTCCTGAATCCTGAAAACACTTCATATAGAAAAGCAACAATTTTAACAAAGCCATAATCGATTTGGGAAACTTATTGATGGTATATATTCCGATGTAAAGTTCAACAGCAAAACAGAGCTAAAAATATCAGACCTCTCAGTTGACTGCTTGACCACCTTAACCCTAGTCGTGTATTGGGGTCATTATGACTCCATTCCATGCACTACGGCAGCAGGGTGAGCGTCAGCTAATGCATGAAGAAGGTTAACTTTATTCACAATCACAGATCACTTTGTGATCTTCGCCAATGTTTATTTCAGCACACTTTAGGCTATATTTTATTATAATTGGTTACATGTTTCATGTAAAGTTTGACCTTCCTACGAGAAAAATGCATTCAAATTCTTGAATTTCATTTCCATTCAAATTTCAATCGCAATAAGAAAAGTGAGGGCTCAACCAGCCGCACCCAAATTGTGAGCAGTAATTTTAGAAGCATAAGGAGATTGAAGATTGGAAAACTGTATAAGGCGTTGATGCGATTAAATTATATTTTCTCCATAAAACGTTGATTCATCCTTCTATACAATTGCACCGCAGGTGTGATTTGAAGAGATCGCTTTGGTCACGATTTTGTTCTCTTGCTAATATAATCTCATAATCTTACCCAACGTTTACATGCTATCGAAAAAGCCACAGTTTGATTTACCGCTTTGACAATTATTTTGTTCACCTTAATTCCGCAATTTGAGGTGCAGCTTGCATGGGTTTTGTTAAATTTTGCGTTTGACCACTTCCGGCGGGACACTTGCAATCGATTCCGGTTGTCTCAAATATGGTCTGAGACTATGTTTTTGTCAACTGTTCATCGGGTTACCTGAAAAGCCGGAATTTAATGTGAGCTGAGGCTACTTTCTTGCTAACCGTTCGGCAAATTTTTGGAAAAGCCGCGATTTTATGAATGCGCATGCCATTTTGGTTCACTTCTATTAAATCACTTCCGATGGAACACCCGCAACCGATTCCGAAATATTATTACAAGTTCTAGATGTGGCCTAAGACTATTTTCTGATTATCAAAAACGCCGCTATGGTTTAGTAGTTCCCTTCTATATTTTACCACTTCCGACGCGTTACTCGTCTTGTCACCAGTTCTGGAACACTACCGGTTCTCCCAAATATGGTCTGAGATTATTTGTTGATTAACCGTTTATCTTGTTACTGAATAAGTCATTGATATGTCGCATGTATTGGTTCTCTTTTACATTTGACCATTTCTGGTGGGACACCCGTAATCGGTTCCGTAACACACTGATATGGCTTGCGTCTATTTTCTTGCAACTGTTCACCATGTTACCTAAAGAGTCGTGATTTGAGCTATCGCATGCATGGGTTTGGTGTCACTTCCGGCCCGGAACTGGTTGCGGAACACTACCGAATGTCTCTTAAATAGTCTGAGCCTATTTGCTTGCTAAAGTTTATTAGGTTATCAAAAAGCCATGGGTTTGGTTCAATTTTATATTTAGCCGCTTTCGGAGGGAAACCCGGAACTAGTTTCGGCACTACTGGCAGTCTATAATGTGATCTTAGCCTACTTCCTCAATAACCGGTCATCAAGTTGTCGAAAAAGCCGTAGTTTGATGTGCCGTATGCAAAAGTTTTGTCATCTTTTATATACGGCCACTTTCGGCGGAACACTCGTAACCGGTTCCGTAGCACTACCGGTTCAGATATGGTCTGAGACTGTTTTAATGCTAACTGCTCATCAGGTTATCGAAAATGCCGCAGTTTGATGTGTCGCATGCATGGATTTGGTTCACTTTTATATTTGGCCACTTCCGGCGGGACATCCGGAACCGGTTCCGGAACACAACCGGGTCAGATATGGTCTGAGACTGTTTTCTTGCTAACTGTCCACCAGGCAATCGAAATCGCCGCAATTAGATGTGTCGCATGCACGGATTTGGTTCACTTTTATATTTTGCCACTTCCGGCGGGGCACCCGGAGCCGGTTCCGGAACACTACCAGTTTAGATATGGTCTGAGACTGTTTTCTTGCTAACTACTCATCAGGTTATCGAAAATGCCGCAGTTTGATGTGTCGCATGCATGGATTTGGTTCACTTTCATATTTGGCCACTTCCGGCGGGACATCCGGAACCGGTTCCGGAACACTACCGGTTCAGATATGGTCTGAGACTGTTTTCTTGCTAACTGTATATCAGGTTATCGAAATTGCCGCAATTTGATGTGTCGCATGCATGGATTTGGTTCACTTTTATATTTGGCCACTTCCGGCGGGACACCCGGAACCGGTTCCGGAACACTACCGGCTTAGATATGGTCTGAGACTGTTTTTCTGCTAACTGTTCATCAGGTTATCCAAAATGCTGCAGTTTGATGTGTCGCATGTATGTGTTTGTTACATTTTTATGTATGGCTCCTTCCGAGGGTACTGGTCCGGAACACGTAAATGGCCATAACCCCGGAACGGCTGGACCGATCCGAACCATTTTCAATAGGAAACAATGGGACCAGATTCCGCGTCGAATGAACCGTCGGTCATTAAAATCAGTTGAGGTTTACTGCCAAAAAGTGATGTGAGTTTTTTGTACACATACACACATACATACACACACACATACACACACTCATACACACACACAGACATCACCTCAATTCGTCGAGCTGAGTTGATTGGTATATGTGACTTGACCCTCCGGGCCTTCTATCAAAAAGTCGTTTTTGGAGTGAATATATAGCCTTTCCAGTACACTTAGTGTAAGAGAAAGGCAAAAATTGGAATCCCTGAAGAAAATTTCCGAACGAATCCTTGAAAGATTTTTATTAAATAATTCGTGAAAGACCATTCAACTCCATTTATGTAGATAGACGAACGCAAATGGACAACTTAGTTTTGCCTTTCTCGTACACTAAGTGTACTGGAAAGGCTATATGTTCACTCCAAAAATGACTTTTTGATAGAAGGCCCGGAGTGTCGACTCACATATACCAATCAACTCAGCTCGACGAATTGAGGTGATGTCTGTGTGTATGTATGTGTGTGTGTATGTGTGTGTGTATGTGTGTGTGTATGTGTACAAATAAACTCACATCACTTTTTGGCAGTAAACCTCAACCGATTTTAATGATCGACGGGTCATTCGACGCGGAATCTGGTCCCATTGTTTCCTATTGAAAATGGTTCGGATCGGTCCAGCCGTTCCGGAGTTATGGCCATTTAGGTGTTCCGGACCGGTACCCTTGGAAGGGGCCATACATAGAAATGTAACAAACACATACATGCGACACATCAAACTGTGGCATTTTGGATAACCTGATGTACGGTTAGCAGGAAAACAGTCTCAGACCATATTTGAACCGGTAGTATTCCGGAACCGGTTCCGGATATCCCGCCGGGAGTGGCCAAATATAAAAGTGAACCATTGGCATTAAAAAAGACTCAGATTATATCTGAACCGGTAGAGTTTCGGAACCGGTTCTGGATGACCCGCTGGGAGTGGTCAAATAAAAAAATGATCCAAACCCATGCGTGCGACACATAAAACTGCGGCAATTTCGATAACCTGATGAACAGTTAGCAAGAAAACAGTCCCAGACCATATCTGAACCGGTTGTGTTCCGGAACCGGCTCCGGGTGTCTTGCCGGAAGTGGCCAAATATTAAAGTGAACCAAATCCACGCATGTGACATATCAAAGGGCGGCTTTTGTGATAATGAAAGGTTGGCATAAAATAGGCTCAGACCATATCTGAGCCAGTAGTGTTGCGGAACCGGTTCCGAGAGTTCCGCCGGAAGTGGCCGTATATAAAATTTGACATAGTTTTCACATGCGGCACATCAAATCACAGATTTTCCGACAACTTTATGACCTTTTATGCTAAGACCACATTATGGACTGTCAGTAGTTCCGAAACTAGTTCCGGGTTCCCCTCCGAAAGCGGCTGAATATAAAATTGTACCAAACCCATGCATGCGACACAGCAAAGCGCGGCTTTTTTGATAACCTAACAAACGTTTGCAAGCAAATAGGCTCAGATAATTTAAGAGACTATCAGTAGTGTTCCGCAACCGGTTCCGAGCCGAAAGTGAAAGCAAACCCATGCATGCGATTGAGGTATCACGGCTATTCAGGTAACATGATGAACAGTTGCAAAAAAAATAGACGCAAGCCATATCAGTGTGTTACGGAACCGATTCCGGTTGTCCCGCCAGAAATGGTCAAATGTAAAAGAGAACCAATATATGTAACATATCAATGACTTATTCAGTAACATGATAAACGATAGCCAACAAATAATCTCAGACCATATTTGGGAGAACCGGTAGTGTTCCAGAACTAGAGACTAGACGAGTAGCCCACCGGAAGTGGTAGAATATAGAAGGGAACTGAACCATAGCTGAGTTTTTTATAATCTGATGTAAGGCCAACAAGAAAATAGTCTCAGGCTACATCTAGAACTTGTAATAATATTTCGGAATCGGTTGCGGGTGTTCCTTCGGAAGTGATTTAATAGAAGTCTCAAGTTAACCTAGTGGTTAAGGCTTTGACTCCCTGAGCATAGTGTATCATTGTACTTGCCTCACAATATACAAGTTCATGCAATGGCAGGCAAAGAAAGCCCTACAATTAATAACTGTGGAAAAGTGCTCAAAGAACACTAAGTTGAAGCGAGGCAGGCCAAGTCCCAGTGGGGACGTCGAGCCATAAAGAAGAAAAAGAAACCAAAATCATGCATGCGATACATAAAATCGTGGTTTTTCAAAAAATGGTTAAACTTTTAGCAAGAAAATAGCATCAGATCACATTAATTTTCAGCTTTTTAGTTAACTCGATGAACAGTTAACAAGAACATAATCTCAGACCACATTTGAGACAACCACAATTGGTTCCAGGTGTCCCACCGGAAGTGGTTAAACGTAAAATTTAACAAAACCCATGCAAGCTGCACATCAAATAGCGGAATTATAAAAGTAAACAAAATAAATGTCAGAGCGATAAATCAAATCGTGGCTTTTTTGATAGCCTGTAAAAGTTGGGTAAGATTATAAGTGAAGAAATGGTCAAAGTCTTCATATATGCAAGAGAACAAAATCGTGACCAAAGTGATATCTTCAAATCACACCATTTCAGATTCCAGCGGTGTAAATGTATAGTAGAATGGATCAACGTTTATGGAAAAATTAAAATCTAGTCGCATCAACACCTTATCAATTTTCAATCTTCAATCTACTTTTGCTTCTAAAATTACTGCTCACAATTTGGGTGCGGCTGGTTGAGCCCTCGCTCTTGTCATTGCGATTGAAACTTGAATGGAAATTTTTACATTTTCTGCATTTTTCTCGTAAGAAGATCACATTTTACATAAACCGTGTTACATTTGGTAATAAAATATAGCCTAAAGTGTACTGAAATAAACAATGGCGAAGATCACAAAGTGATCTGCGATTGTGAATAGAGTTGACCTTCTTCATGCATTAGCTGACGCTCACCCCGCTGCCGTAGTGCATGGAATGGAGTCAGAATGACCCCAATCAGAGATGCCAGATTGTTTTTATCAAAAATCTGTATCATTACATATTTTTCTGTATCACCGTATTTAAGGGTATAGCAGACACCGACAATCCTAGATTTCAATAGGAACTAACAAAAATGTACTACTTTCTGACAGTTTAAAACTTTTGCAGGTATTTATTTTTCTTAAACATGTGTGAAAACGTACAAATTTTCATAAATTCTTTAAAGTTTAAGCAACAATTTATAAAGTTTTCAATAAATTTATTGCAAAAAGCTTCAAATTTCATGCTTTCATGAGAAATCTGTATAACATTTCAAAATTCTGTATTTTTCTGTACTCTATATCTTGTCTGTATAGAAGGTCAAAAATCTGTATAATACAGAAAAATCTGTATATCTGGCATCTCTGACCCCAATATACGACCAGGGTTAAGGTGGTCAAACAGTCAACTGAGAGGTCTGATATTTTTCAGCTCTGCTTTGCTCTTGAACATTACATCGGAATATGTACCATGAATAAGTTTCCAAAATCGATCATGGATTTGTTAAAATTGTTGTTTTTCTATATAAAGTATTATCAGGATTCAGGAACATTTTGGCTAACGTCGACAGAAAGTTCATGAGTACATATTCGACGAGAAAGGCGCTATCACCACTAGGTGGATAAATCTGGGTTTTTTTTTATGTTCATGAGAGTGAATTCACATACCTATTGGAAGTTGAAAAAAAAACATCTGAAAACCTGGTTACCTGCAGTGAGTAACTTTGAGTAAGTTCGATTACACCTCGACACAACACATGGTTTATGATAAATAAATAATCGCTAAATTTGTGGTATAGCAGTTCATACCATAAAATAAAATTTGCTTTCTTTAGGTGTTCGTTAATAACACCTGAACGTGAACTTCTTACTTACAAATTAGCTGGATGCGAATAATCTCAGACACAGCTTACTTTTGGAATCGTGGTGTTTTCGTGTGTTTTCACTTGGGTTTTGCTTTATGAGACCTGCAAGTTGTAATTCAATATATCTATCTTTCCTCTGAATCACTGAGCATTAGGTAGCTACAATCATTTTTCAAAGTATTAACGGAAACTTTTCATTTCTCTTTCAGGTAAAATCCATTGGAAAAAGAATCACAAAACAGGTAACGATGGTATCGTGAAACTTTACGAGCCTAAAATACCCTCCTGCCGTTCGTGCTATAAATAACCACCTA
The DNA here is from genome assembly GCF_035046485.1 of Aedes albopictus. Classification (NCBI taxonomy): domain Eukaryota; kingdom Metazoa; phylum Arthropoda; class Insecta; order Diptera; family Culicidae; genus Aedes; species Aedes albopictus. The sequence continues at coordinate 244,059,534 of NC_085138.1, forward strand.
AAGTAGGTACTGTATTCTACAAACCTCATTACGGGAACAGCCGTAATTCTTTCAAACTCGTTTACAGAAATTATTCTCCTAGGCAACAAATTACCAACGCCTACTAGGCCACCGCAATAAATTCTTCCATCTAATAGCTGCTAATCACGTTGTCACCCGAAGAGACCCTTCTCCCGCCGTGCATCAGTGCCGATAGCGATACACACCTACCAATCAGCCGGAAACCATCGCTTCTCCATTTCGACCTTTCGACGGTCGCCAAAAACAACAAGCCAGAGTAACAAAAAAAAAAAAGTTTTCCCATTACAAGGATAATTTAATAATCTTCCCTTACCTTCACGCCCTCTTCCGGCGAACCAAACAACAGTTCAAATGAAAGACGATTCGTAAATATTTGCGCACGGCAAGTTCTCCCAAGTTTCCGTCCACATTCAGTCACTGACTGCTCCGGTACGGACCGTTCCGGTATTCATGTACAGAATATGTACACAATTTACCACCTTGGAAACCCACAACCCACGTCCCTCGCTGTTGATGTAACAACGCCACCGTGGAATTTGACCTTAGTCGGGTCGTCGGGAGACGGCTCAAAAGGACGAGCCCAAATAATAAAACAAAAAGAGTCCGGAGAAGCCAAGTACCTACACACTGCTGCCGTTGCTCGTTGCCACTTGTATCTACCTAGCCGCCGACGACCGACGACACCGATGTTGTTGTCGCCCTTCTCCTAAATGCTGATGATGGTGATGATGCCCAGAGGTCCTCCTCGGGTTGACACAGCTTCCGCTTGCTTTTGTGTTTTTATGTTGGCGGCGTCCGTTCCCAGCGGGGAAGGCGAGGGGGGGGGGGGGGGGGGCGTACGGCTTGGAAAAACTCACTCGTTGATAAACAAAACCACGTCGCATCATTAAAAGCAAATGAGCTATAAATGACGACACTTCAGTTTTATTTTTGTCTGTCCTGGTTCCATTTTTTTTTGTGGTTCTACAATTTATGAGGTTATTGGTGGGAGACTTCTTTAAGAATGATTTTGTCTTTCGATTTAATGAGCCTTTTTACATTATGATTGAGGCATTTGATTTGTATGAGAGTCTATACAAAGCAGTTATAAATCAAATGGGTTCTATGAATTGGAAAGTTCATCAATTCGGAATCCGTGAATCGTGCTCGTGCTTGATGGCAGAAGCGCCAAAGTTTGTAGGTCGAAGTTACCACGTTTGGACCTCCGAACTGTGCAGGTATTCCAGCCTCGTAGGCGCTTAAGTGCATTCTGTAGACGGGCTGCAGCAGCACTTGCTGCAACCCGCTGACACCGGTAATCCAGTAACGGAGTTCCTCTGAAGCCAAGGTTCCAGTTCACGGTTGGAAATAGCAATACTTTACCGCTAAAGACAACTACGGACGTTTCTTCGCTACCCACCTGATCGTCGACCCATTTGTCTGTCGGAAACTATCTACCGCCGGACTGTGAGAAGCACCTCGGGCGGCACGCGAAGATCACGTGGACCGTTATTCTGTCGAACTCTAAACTCAACTGTGCACTACGGGGCTTTCCCGGTGAAGAAGGTTTTCTCGGTGGAGAAGGATTTCCTGGTGAAGGAGCTTCCCGGAGAAGGAGCTTCCTTGGGGAAGGAGCGGAAGGAGGGCGGCAGGCAGGGGCACTTCACCGGCAAAAGCCCTTTTAGTAGGAATTCCTCGCACACCTGAAATCCACAGTGAAAGCAACCATCAACGACGCAGCCGAGAGCACCATTGGATACGTAGAATGGAGTCGTTGGAACGAATGGTTCGACGAAGAGTGCAGAACGATTTTGGAGGACAGGAACGCAGCGCGGGCGGTAATGCTGCAGTAAGGGACTCGACAGAACGTGGAACGTTACAAGCAGAAGCGGAAACAGCAAACCCGCCTCTTTCGGGAGAAAAAGCGCTGCCTGGAAGAAGCGGAGTGCGAAGAAATGGAACTTCTGTGCCGTTCCCAAGAAAAACGGAAGTTCTACCAGAAGCTCAACGCATCCCGCAACGATTTCGTGGCGCGAGCCGATATGTGCAGGGATAAGGACGGAGACCTCTTGACGGACGGACGTGAGGTGATCGAAAGGTGGAAGCATCTGCACCTGAATGGCGTGGACAACGAAGACACGGGAGATCACGGCAACGGAGAAAACAACGACGCCAGTGCTGCGGAGGACGGAAATGAACCAACTCCCATGCTGAGGGAAGTTAAGGATGCCATTTATCAGCTCAAAACCAACAAAGCAGCTGGTAATGATGGTATCGCAGCAGAACTCATCAAGATGAGCCCAGAAAAATTGGTCACCTGTCTGCACCGGCTGATAGTCAGGATCTGGGAAACCGAACAGCTACCGGAGGAGTGGAAGGAATCTGCCCCATTCACAAGAAAGGCGAACATTTGGAATGTGAGAACTTCAGAGTGATCAATATTTTGAATGCTGCCTACAAAGTTCTTCCCCAGATCATCTTCCGTCGTCTGCCACCTAAAACGAATGAGTTTGAGAGAAGTTATCAAGCCGGATTCATCGACGGCCGATCGATAACGGATCAGATCTTCACTGTACAGCAGATCCTCAAAAAATGCCGTGAATACCTCCACGCATCACCTGTTCATCGACATCAAAGCGGCATACGACAGTATCGACCGCGCAGAGCTATGGAGAATCATGGACAAAAACAACTTTCCTAGGAAGCTGACTAGACTGATCAAAGCAACAATGGACGGTGTGCAAAACTGCGTAAGAGTTTCGAGTGAACTATCCAGTACATTCGAATTTCGCCGGGAACTGCGGCAAGGTGACGCCCTACTATTCAACATCGCTCTGGCAGGTGTGATGCGACGCCCCGGGCTCAACAGCCGGGGAACGATTCACAACGTGGGGTGAGGTGGGCGTTGGATTTAGGTTGGCTTTCTACTTCACAGAGTTGTTACTTATTCTGTGGCGGAGTTGGTTAACGCGCCCTGTCTAGCGAACTTGGGGAGACATGGGTTCAAACCCCACCAGAACTACGTGGATTTTTTCGCCATTTGTCCACTCAATTTGTCCATTTTTCAACACATATTGTGCCTATGAACTTCAGGCATTACGTATGACTAACATACCATTTCGGTTGGTTATCCGAAAAACAACACATTCGTGTTGGACTTTCTGTTAAGTTAGTATTGAGAACATTTTGGAGATATATGGCAAAATCTATTACCATAATAGATCCTTAATGAAATCTCTGCCGTTTGTTTTATTTAAACATCCTACCTTCATTGTCTTTAAAATTACAATCTCCGATTTTCTCTACAATTTGGGATCGGTCCCATTTCAAAATCTTACGTGGATATCTGCCAAAAACGCAGACTGTTAGTATTCCATTTGTGTGGCCCCACATGGGACTTGGTAACGAACCAACCCAAACAAGGGACAGCCATAAATTTTGCGCCCTTGAATAGAAAGTCACATACCGGTGTGGTTCCTCCCCTAAAAGCAACCAGACGTACAATTTTTCCCGAAAGGCAGAACCTCATTCCGGGCAGAGAGACAGCTCAAAAGCATTCTTTTAAATACGTAGTTTAACAGAGGCCCACTCTCCTATGGCCACCGCCACTTTGGTCCAGCACTGTATCCCAAGGATGCGGTTGAATCTGGCGAATCTGGCGAATGTGGCGAATCTGAACCTGAACCAGAACCTGTACACAACCGTCGAGTTGATGTGGGCATCGTCACATTATCTTTCATTTGTGAATGGAACCTACGTGTACCCAAAAAGGGCGGAAGCCGATGTCTCCTGCATGGTCCTTTTTAGAGCATCCGCCTCTCCACACAACCAAGATTCCACCGATTCCAGATCCAGACCGTTTCGCGACCAAACCAACGACGACGAGATGGCGAACCGAACAAAAGAGGCAGTGAAAAAGCAAACACATTTTTGAATCGCATGTAAATGGTATTCTAATGGGAGAACAAATTTATTTCAATTCACCGGAAAATTTACAGGTTATAAAAACGACACCGGAGAGAGACATTGAATATCTTTCGCCGAATGATTGCGGGAGTTTTGGCATTGTTTTTGCTGGGCTTTGTTGGCAATAGACAGACGATACCCACCCACTCTATTTGCGCTCGGGGATTTCGGTTTTTGTTACTTTGGTTTTAGGAGAAGTAAATAGAAATTGATGATTGTTTGGCTTTAGGACAATCTGGGTCTGTTCACTGTGAAATGGTGATTGTTATTGATACTGTGAAAAGCATAAAATTTGTTGGATTCACCGTGTCAAGATAAATCAATAAAGCAGTAATTGTTAAGTTAATAGTTCCAATTAAATGGTGCAACACAATTTTGAAAAGTCTATTTAGTGAAGTCAGACACGGCAAGTAGTTAAGTAAGTCTGCTGTATTTCGTGTCTCGAGCTTGGCGTCGCTACTCATTGCCTTCAAGACATCCGAGTACGAGTGTGTCCCCCCTCTCACGTTTGGCACATGCCTTGGCCTGATGTCCATGCGATCCTGTTCCTCCGACTACCGGAACCACGCTGTCTACATCATGTAGTACATCATTTTATACTCACATTCCGTAGCATGCCAGAATACACTAAAACCTCCATTTAGGTAATGAGTCGGGACTGCCTAAATAGAATTTTTACCTAAATGGATTCAGTTTATTACCTAAATGGAGTACAAGGTTGCAAAGAAGTTTAATTGAAGAGAGTGACTCGAATAGGAGATTTAAAGAGTTTCAGAGAACTTTCAAGGGAGTTTTAGAAGGGGAGGGGCTTCAGGGACGTTTTCGGGGGTTTTGGGGGGTCTCAGGAGAAAATTGCCATTCAATTGACTAGGTGGACACGGAACACAAAAAAAAACCTGCAAAATTTCGACAGACTGAAAAATTATTGAATGTCGGGTCAATTTGTTTCGTATGTTGGGCCACTGTTGGACCAACATCGAACAACTGTAGGGTAAGTGTGGGGTTTGGTGACCAAAATAAAAACAGGTGAATGATAGGTTAATGTCGAGTATCACGTTATCAATCTCAAGTACTCCAACTGTTCTGAACACAAAAAAAATCTATTTAGGTAACGTTACCTAAATGGAGGGACCTAAATAGATTTTACCTAAATGGATCCTACCTAAATGGAAGTTTGAGTGTAGTGTACAGAATGAGCCGCATCTTCTTGATAGACAAGACAGTAGCTCGGTACGTACCTGCTTAATCTCTAGGATGCAGCAACGAACATCGATGACTCGCTTTGGAAAGTCCATCACGGTTGCTTGCTGGCGCTTAGCCAGTTTCCCGAGTGGTCCTCACCACTCCCTTTGTCCTTGGAAGGCGGGCAGGGTCAACCTCGCCAGCGCCCAACTGCTAAGCAGACATTAAGAACTGATGCCCACGTGCAACCCGATCTGACCTGCCCGCAAAGGAAGGGTATCACTACCCTTAAGGCCCTATCGGATGCACCAGAAGGTTACAGACAGCAGGGTCTCCACTTGCCCCGGCTCTTACCGGGGACCCCTGTCTAACCGCGGGCTCGGATCCAACCCAGTAGACCGACGCCACGACAGCACCGCTACCGGGACTTCCTCCCCGCGGCCACTTAATCGCTGTAAGGGTCGATCTTGACCGCAGGGCACCGGAATGACCTGCGAAGCCGACTCCGAACCCCTGAACCACCTCTTGAACCGCATCTGAACTAGCCATTCTTTGAGTCCACGCGCCACCTCCTCTGTAGCTCCCAGACGATATGGCCGGTAGCCGTTGAAACGACGTTCCAGCCAAACTCGTCCCTACACATCCTCTGGACAAGATTATCCGGAGTTGTATCTTCTCCGCATGTGGTAAGCATACGGTCACGCATTGTGTGAAAACGCGGGTGCACGAACAAAACGTGTTCCGCCAGTTCCTCTAAACCATTGCACATGGGGCATTTGGGAGAATCCGCATGCCCAACACGGTTTAGATACTGTCGGAAGCAACCATGGCTTGAAAGAACCTGTGTCAGGTGGAATGTAACTTCCCCATGGTGCCTATTAATCCAACTATCTACCCTCGGTATCAACCTATGGGTCCATCTTTCTTTGGTGGAACTGTCCCACGCGCGCTATCATTTGACCATAGAGGCCATCCTGGCAGTCCTGCGTACGCCTCTTGTGCAGAGCATTTCAAAGCACTCCATGTCCTCACTGATAAGGATGCCAATAGGCATCATACCAGTAATGACGCAGAGAGCGTTGTGTTACACGGTACGGTACGCGCTCGCAACCCTCAGGCACATAAGCCTGTAAGTACTTTCCAGCTTCCGTCGGTAGCATTCAGTACTTAGTGCAGTGCCCCACACCCCGTGTGCTTTCTCGGCGGTTTTTGTAACCGATAAGATAACGTTTACGGTGAATCTCCCCTTCCGGAAGCCGTGTCTATCAAGCATATTGGTCTATATGCCGACGGGTCTCCGGGTGGTTTTCCCGCCTTTGGCAATTGAACCAGGCTCTGCCTCTTCCAAGCTTCTGGTAAAACTCCCTCGTCCAGGCATTTTTACATAGCAGACCTGAACATCTCGGGAGCCTCTGCAATAGCTACTTTTAAGGCCAGGTTCGGAACTCCGTCCGGACCAGGGGCCTTACCTACGCAAAGGGACTTGCTATCCCCGCAAATTCCACATCGGTGACCCTCTCCTCATCGCCAGCCCCAGTCCCCGGCGGTCCTACGAAAGGAAGCCAAGGACTAGGATCATGACGCGGAAAAAGCCCTTCGATGATCCCTTCCAACATCTCTGGAGATTTCTCTGTAGGAGCCATTGCACCTCTCATCTTGGCCATAACGATCCTGTAGGCGTCACCCTACGGGTTCGCATTGGCACTCTGACAGAGAAGTACAGAACTCTTAGCTGGTGGTATTTGTCATCGACTGACTCGTGGAAGCATGCGGTAAGAACTTGTGACGGAAAGCACCTCCCAGTTCATTTGGTTTATGTATTAATGACAAGCATAAAAATTATTGACAGACTTCTTTGGTACAGTCGAGTCTCTTACTAAACGAATTCCTATTAAACGGACTCCTATTAAACGAACTCCTACTAGACAGGGGTGAGCGTTATAGGAGACTAAGAGCTTATGGGATTTCGGCATTTTGGGGGTGTGGCCTATTATCTCGGGTGTGTTAAGAGTTAACGCAATACTTTCTTCGGCAAAGTTTTAGGGCTTGATAAGATCTACCATTTGGAAATTTGGTTCATATGATTAGTTAGCAATTTGGCCGCTAGAGGGACCATCAACAATTTGATGCTAAATTGCACTACAGGAACCATATCAGGTTGTCAAGCAAACGTTACGATATGCGACAGCTCAAGACCCTGATCATTTGGAAGGATAGTGTCTTCGGGAAAGTTGTTGGGTACGCCAATAACTTACTGACGATGAGTTGCGAAGTTCGAAATTCCACCACTGGGCGGCGCTAGTGAGCAAGTAAATTTTCAAAACCTCATATCTCAGAATCCCGATAACTTAGGAAGTTGGTGTCTTCGGCAAAGTTGATCAGTATGACATAAACTTACATAAAAATAAACACTTGTTTCGCAATTCTGCCACAGGGCGGCGCTAGTGAACATGCAAATTTTCGAAATCCCATAGCTCAGAATCCTGATAACTTAGAAAGTTGGTGTCTTCGGCAAAGTTGATCAGTATGACATAAACTTACATAAAAATAAACATTTGTTTCGCAATTCTGCCACTAGGCGGCGTTTACCGGGTTTTTCCTCTTTTTTCGACTTTTTTGGTGGTTTTTCGGCTTGGCAAAACTACTGTCGCTCCCCTCGATAACTATATCATACTGATCAACTTTGCCGAAGACACCAACTTTCTAAGTTATCAGGATTCTGAGCTATGAGATTTCTAAAATTTGTATGTTCACTAGCGCCGCCTAGTGGCAGAATTGCGAAACAAGTGTTTATTTTTATATAAGTTTATGTCACTCTGATCAACTTTTCCAAAGACACCAACTTTTTAAGTTATCGAGGGGAGAGACAGTAGTTTTGCCAAGCCGAAAAACCACCAAAAAAGTCGAAAAAAGACGAAAAAACCGATAAACGCCGCCTAGTGGCAGAATTGCGAAACAAATGTTTATTTTTATGTAAGTTTATGTCATACTGATCAACTTTGCCGAAAACACCAACTTTCCAAGTTATCAGAATTCTGAGCTATGAGATTTCTAAAATTTGCAAGTTCAATAGCGCCTCCTAGTGGCAGAATTTTGAAACAAGTGTTTATTTTTATGTAAGTTTATGTCATACTGATCAACTTTGCCGAAGACACCAACTTCCTAAGTTATCGGGATTCTGAGATATGAGGTTTTGAAAATTTACTTGCTCACTAGCGCCGCCCAGTGGTGGAATTTCGAACTTCGCAACTCATCGTCAGTAAGTTATTGGCGTACCCAACAACTTTCCCGAAGACACTATCCTTCCAAATGATCAGGGTCTTGAGCTGTCGCATATCGTAAAGTTTGCTTGACAACCTGATATGATTCCTGTAGTGCAATTTAGCATCAAATTGTTGATGGTCCCTCTAGCGGCCAAATTGCTAACTCATCATATGAACCAAAGTTCTAAATGGTAGATCTTATCAAGCCCTAAAACTTTGCCGAAGAAAGTATTGCGTTAACTCTTAACACACCCGAGATAATAGGCCACACCCCCAAAATGCCGAAATCCCATATGCTCTTAGTCTCCTATTAAGCGGATTCCTATTGCGCCCCCCGACCAGTGATCTTATAAGAGTCTCGACTGTACAAGGAATGGGATTAAAACGTAACCACTTGTTCTGGTTTTCCTGAATCCATTCCAAATTTTCAAGAACCCATGACAATAATTTATCGCAGACTCGAGCAGTTCCTTGGCTCCACCACTAGGGGCTTGTTCACAAATGTCATAACGCTGGAGGGGGTGGGTGGGTGTCCTTCATGGTGTTACAGCCCGAACAAATAAAATTTTTCCCCATTCAAATAGTGTTACGAAGGGGTGGGTGGGTGTCAGGAAAGGCCAATTTTGGCGTTATGAAATTTGTGAATGAACCCTAGGGTGACAACTCTCCTTGCATAATCGCACTCATAAAATTTACATAAACCTCTCAAGTTCAAGTAAGTGGAAACACAATGCTAGGAAGTGTAAACAGTTGGCACCACCGTGCCGTTTCGATCTACTAGGAGTTACCCCAATCGTATGCTGTATGGACGATGAACAACACCGCACTCATAGGCACTCTATTTAGCAAATATAATGCAAAGTTTTCCGCAAAAGCGCATTCATACTTCGCTAGTTATCCGGTTCGTGTGTGAGTGTCACACAAGGGTGCAAGAAACCACACGGAAAAGAGCGAATGTTCGAACGGCGGAAACTGCGCTGGCGGCAACACGATTGGTCGCCGCGGCGGTGATGGCATTCGCACCATGTAACCTAAGCATTTTCAAAGTAATCCCTTCCACCTTTCAGTCGCAGTACTGCCGACGTGGTAGAAACCAGCAGCGACGGCATTTCCCTGCTCCGTATTGATTTATTTGCGTTCTCTGTAATATTTAATATAAATAAGCTCGTTAACTCTTCCAGCTCAATGCGCACACTTCATCGTTCGTTGTCGCCGTCGTTGCTGGATGTTGATGCTGGTTGGTGCAATGGCACTACGGCGGCATGGTCTTGATGATAGTACCTACACTGGATTGTTCTATTCTTGGAAACTTACAGTCGGTAGGTATATTCAATATTCATTGGAGGCTTGCGGTGGGTTGAATCGATATTGGTCTTGGTGGAACTTCATTTATTTGTGCAAATTTACTCCCCGGCAGCAGTAGTTCATGGGAAAGTTTTCTCGTGTGTCGGATTCGGTGCCTAATAAAGCGTGGAATAATGTTTGAATCAATAGTTTGCCTACGGTAGCTGTGGAGCTGGTGCGATGTTATGTTGCCTGAAGTTTTGGAAGGTTTTATTTCATCTGCTCTGTTATGCAATGGTGAAATGGTTAGTCGAACACCTGCAGAAGCATCCAACATGGCTCTGAACGTCACAAGTTCCTACCTCATCCTTCTGTGGGTCCGTCGATGACACTGGTCGCTGACCACCATCTTAGAGTTGAGTTCTTGACTTAAGCCGTTCATAAATTACGTAGATCAAATGTTTGTTATTTAAGGCCTCCCTTCCCCCTCGCAGACTTTTGAACCTATGGATCGTAGACCTTGCCACGTTGATGCAGGGATCTGGCGCTGTAGATTTTCTTTCCCATGATATTCGTGAGAATCTAAATGAGCAAATCCGACTTAAATTCAAATAATATAATATATTTTAGAATAGAAACTAGTGAGGTAAACCTGTCCGGAATGAAGAGGGGAGGAAAGGAAAAAGTGTGATTGACGAGGCCCAATGTGGAAATGGCTGCGCAACAGCTGTACTAGATATTTTATCGACTTCGTATTTGCGAAGAGCAATATCACTAAGGACATCATGCAGAGTTTGCTGAAACTTCAGAAGCCGATGTTAGCTGCAATGCAAGACCAAGATCAGCTCATGGCAGCTATTTTCTCAAAGCAGTTGAAACGTGCGAGACAGCCGTCGAGAAAGGTGCTCGATGTGTCTCGCAAGGCCAGAGTTATGGTAACCTTGAAGCGAAAAAGCAATAGAACCGGTGAGTCAAGTCCCAGCCAGGCAGCCCAGACGGCTAGGAAGGTCAGGCCCTTAAAGGCCGGCCCGCTGCGAATCGAATTGAGCAGGTGTGAGTCCTCAATCATCACATATTAGGTAGGGCCAGGGGGAGGACTAGCGCATTTCTACGCCTATGTACATCATGTCGAAGTTACCTCTCCAATTCACTAAAGAGCTCCTAAGGGATCCCTCACGAAGCTTATTCTACTACTGGATCTGTCGGGAATTCCTCCAGTATATTCCTTCGGGTATTCTCCTTAATCTTGTTGCTGGCATTTTTTTTCTAAGTTTTTTTATTGCTTTATCTTTGGGATTTCTGAAGGAATCTTTTTTGCAGAAACTTTGGAAGTCAATGTTAGCGGCAAAGCAAGGCTTTGTTGAGCTCATGACAGCAGTGATAGCGCAAGAGCCCGTAAAACTGAAGGAACCCAGACTACGGCCCTGCCATTCGCGGGAAGCCCGACATAGCCGCCAGACTCAGCTACTTTTTCAAAGCAGTCGCAGAAGCGTGTGAGGCAGCCGTCGAGGGAGGAGCTCGGTGGATCTTGCAAGGCCAGAATTGTGGTAACCCTGAAATGAAAGGGCAATAAAACAGGTGCGTCGAGTTCCAGCCAGGCGGCCCAGAAAGCTAGGAAGGGTGGGCCCTTAATTTGTATTTGTATTTGTATTTAAAATAATCCATCTGACAATGTTGTCTTAATGAATAAAATATACTAATCTAGTTTAACACAGACCTAATTCTATTAGCAAAACGCCCTGACGACTCATTGAACTCAAAAAGCTCCTCAACTGCCGTAAACGTACGGATACACGCAGACATACACTCCCGTTCAAAAGTTTGGGGTCACCCCCTCAAAAACATGTCATTTTTTTAGGCCCATATCTCCGCCAATTTGCGTCCGATTTCAAAACCCTAGGTTTCATTCAAAAGATAATAAGTCAAAGAAACTTTGAACATAATTTAAAAGAAACTATTTCAAAAAAATTTGTATGTAAACTAAACCCAAAGTTGCCAAATTTGCTAAAAAATGAATATAAACTTACGGAAGTGTCGCTGGAAGTTGGGTCGACCAAATTTTAAGATGAGAGCGGTAATATGACCCATTTTCTATTAGCTTTCAACTGCTTTTTACAGAACTTAGCTAAAAAATCTAGAAAAAAAGTTATTAAGTAAATTAATCCTTGATGTCATCGACCAAAAGTTTGGGGTCACCCCTCAATATGATGTATCGGCCAAAAGTTTGGGGTCACTATCGTAAAACATGGAAAAGTGATTTGGTGATATCTTCGTCATCTACAGTTCAATTTTAATTATTTTTGGCTCATTTCAAAGATAATTAACTAAATTTACGTTTGATGTCTTCAACTTAACGTATTTAACTATTTTTGTATATAAAAATGTTACGTAAAGTTAGCACATTTTACCACGCTTCAAAAAATGAGGCAACTTTACGTTAAGTTTTAGTATTTAAATTTCAACAAATATGTGTGGTTCAATGTCTATGCAGTAAGTATCATTCATTTTGTTTCAAATAAGCCAAGAAGAATTAAAATTGAATGAAAGATGACAAAGATATCAACAAATCACTTTTCCATGTTTTACGATAGTGACCCCAAACTTTTGGCCGATACAGCATATTGAGGGGTGACCCCAAACTTTTGGTCGATAACATCAAGGATTAATTTACTTAATAACTTTCTTTTCTAGATTTTTTAGCTAAGTTCTGTAAAAAGCATTTGAAAGCTAATAGAAAATGGGTCATATTACCGCTCTCATCTTAAAATTTGGTCGACCCAATTTCCAGCGACACTGCCGTAAGTTTATATTCATTTTTATAGCAAATTTGGCAACTTTAGGTTAAGTTTACATATTATTTTTTTTTTTTGAAAAAGTTTCTTTTAAATCATGTTCAAAGTTTCTTTGACTTATTATCTTTTGAATGAAACCTAGGGTTTTGAAATCGGACGCAAATTGGCGGAGATATGGGTCTAAAAAAATGACATGTTTTTGAGGGGGTGACCCCAAACTTTTGAACGGTAGTGTAGGTTCATAGTAACCATACACGGTGTGATGGAAATTCGGTTGCAACAACGTTGTATCGCGAAGAGATCTGATAGGTGCACGAATATTCAGCAAAGATAGCAGGTCAGGAGCATCAGTTCCGCCATTCAATAGCTTTGCAATCATCAAGGATTGCTGTACTTTCCGTCGTCGTTCCAGCGTATCCAGTCCCAGTAGGCGGCATCTATCAGGATATGGTGGCAGATTGTCGGGGTCTCTCCATGGCAAGTTCCTGAGTGCCAAGCGAATGAATCGTTTCTGTATCCGCTCAATCCTGATGCACCACGTAACTTGATAAGGATGCCATACGATCGAAGCATTCTCCAAAATTGGGCGTACAAGAGCACAGTACAACGATTTCCAGCAGTGCGGGTCCGAGAAATCCTTGGCTACTTTGGAAATGAAGCCCAATTGTCGGGTCGCTTTAGAAACAATTCCAGATCGATGCAGATCGAAAGTCATTTTCGCATCCAGCTGAATTCCCAAATCTGTTACACTGGTAACTCTGTTCAAAAAATTTCCACTGATATGGTAGTCAAACATAACTGGGGTTTTCAAGCGATGATCACTTGACATTTCTCCACGCTCAAAATCAATTTGTTTCTATTGCACCAGTCTGCAAATAATGTCAAAGATTTCTGCAGGCGCCTGCAATCATCTTCGGTACGAACCACAATATAGGGTATCGGGATGCTTCGTTGGCATAGTTCCCACGTTTGGCCTATCTCAACGTAAACCAAAAACTCAAACAAACACGCATAACTGAATATCGGAAAAGCTATGCGCCAAACAACTGTAACATTTCGTTTCAATTTTAGCACTTTGGAGTGTTGAAATTGAATGAAAATGTCACTTTGTTAATGTTTTGTAGACGCCATGATTCTCCGGCTTAGTGGGTAGTCTATATACATGATCATTATTGGCATGATTCTGGAACATTTCGAATCGACTTTTCAATAACTGAACATTTGATGCAATGCTCAAAGGCGCTATTTTGAACTTGTATATTTGTTTTCAACGAATAGTAACTATTTTACAAATTGAATGTGGGCCGAATATTGAGGACATTTTTTTTCACTATGTACCCAAATCTTGGCCCATCAGTAAAGTGACGTCAACAACACCGATAAAGTGACGTCAACAACATTGCTTGTGTAAGAACCAGAAAGAACGAAAAGGAAGAAAGATTTTGTGTGCGGTGACTGTAAAAATATAACACAATAATAGAGTTGCGTTGTTTTCCTTACTAAATTAAGAAAAAACTTTAGTTTAAGTAATATATTTATAGTTTTTTTGAAAATTTGGCTCCGAAAATGAAAATTAAAAGTAAGATTGGTGAACAAACAGAGATAATACTTCAGTAGAAATATTGAAAAAATGAGATAATAAGTGGTTCTAGTGCATGAAAAGCAATACGCCAACGTTGTATCCACTAATAGGCCAAGTTTTGTACCATAGACCAACATTGCATACCATCGCATCGAATATTTTCAACTTAATTAAGTAAATTCTTGAATATTTACGTTAGTTTACTTCCAATTGGTGAAACAAGCATTGCCTAGAGTGTGCAATATGGTCAACATATTATTTCTAGTGCTATTAATTCATGAGTTTTGGTCAAAATTGTCAAGGCGGCTTACAAATTAGGCCAAGGAATGGTACATATACCCTACAATTTCATATCGTCAGCATAGGCAAACTTGAATCCTTCGTCTAGAACCAAAGCTGCATCGTTGAAGAACAGAATGAACAATAGTGGCCCGAGGTTGCTTCCTTGAGGGACTCCAGATTTATTGGAAAACGATGATGAAACACAGCCATCAATTGCCACCCGAAGCTCTCGCCCCGTAAGGTAAGACTCCAACCGAGAAATTAAATGCGTAGCGACTCCGAGACGGGACAATTTATGCAACAATTTCCTATGGTCAATTTTGTCAAACACTGCCTTCAAATCTGTGTAGATTACGTCCACTTGTGAATTATCTTCCATAGTCGTAATACATTTCGACGTAAAAATAAGCATATTAGTAGTGACTGACCGATTTGGCATGAACCCGTGTTGATCATTAGAGATGTAGCTTTTTGTAGCTTCGAGAAGTATTCCACGCATTATAGTTTCAAACAGTTTTGAAGCAGCTGATAGACTAGTGATGCCACGGTAGTTCGTAACATCATGACGATCGCCACGTTTGAAAACGGGTATCATGAACGATTGCTTCCATATACGCGGGAATTTGGCCTGCTGTAGCGAACGGTTGAAAATATCACACAAAGGCTGTGCGAGAGAGCAGATACAGCGACAAATTACAACTGCAGGTAAACCGTCGGGGCCTGGAACAAACGATCGTTTAAGTTTTTTCGCTGCCAGCTTGACCATCTCTGGATTAATATTGAACACGCCAATATCCACGACGTCAACGGGTACATCACGGGTTGCGTTTACAATATCCCAAGTAACACACTTGTCACCGAAGAGTTACGGCGGCGCAGGTTTTTGTTGCGCAGAAGTCACTGTGACTTACTTCTAACAAATAAACACTTTCTTGCTAGAAGTAAGTCACAGTGACTTCTGCGCAACAAAAACCTGCGCCACCGTGACTCTTCGGTGACAAGTGTGTTACTTGGGATCCAACGTTGAAGCGGGGTCTGTAGCGAATATAGATGAAAAATGCTTGGCAAATAACTGACACGACTCCTTCGCAGAAACAGCATGTACTTCATTCAGATAGACATTCGCTGGGATTGCATGACTTTTCCGTTTGGAGTTAACAAAACGCCAAAAACCAAGAGGATTTCTCCTCAGGCCCATTTGAATACGCAAAACGTACGACTTGTACAGGGAGGCGTTTTTGAAACGGTACGCATTGCTAGCTCGTTGAAAGTTTCGAATACTGATAGGTGTTTGTTGGTGGCGAAGTTTCCGTTGACATGCATTGCGTGCACGTCTCAATTTCCGTAAATAAGGAGTGCTCCAGGCAGGCGAGACTGGCGGTCGGGTTCGAGGGACTTTTGAAACAAGCCAGTTATTTAAGACGGTGCAAAAAATTTCAGCCATATCGTCGACATCGTAGCAGTATAAAGGCCGGCCCGTCCCGAAACGAAGTAAGCAGAGCCCATGACCTTGTTTGGGTTCTCAGCCACCACAGATTAGGGTGATTCAGGGGAAGGACTAGCGCACATCAACTCCTGGTTCCTGATGAAGTTTCCTCTTCAATTCCTCAAAGGATTCCTTTGGGATTCCTCACAGTTTTCTTCTGCTCTTGTAGATACTGTTGGAAGTTAGGTAGCGTAGAACGCTCGGATAGCGTCGAACCTTCAGGTACGTGAACGGCGGCAGTATTGTTGGTAGGTAGAATTGTTTGAGAGATGTCGTAGGTATATTGCTATAGAAGAAGAATGTTGAATTGTATATACCTGAATGGAATAAAGAGTGTGGCGGTTGCAGATTGAGGTATCAGTCGGCAGCCGTCTAGTTTGATGGAAGATGTCTAGCGTTTTATTTTCATTGTAATTTAGAAACAGTCATCGATGGAGCTAGCCTCGCTATGGCCTTCATGGCTATGGTGGACTAGCCTCCAACAGGTTATGGGCCCAGGAGCGTGTTCCACAGCACGTATCGACCGGGAGAAGGATCGGCCGCATAAGTCGCGGAGTCGCAGCACGGGATCCTTGGGCGGATGGATTGGCTGCAACGGAGGACAGGATCCATGGGAATGTTGGCGATACGGGTCAACTGGATGACTGCTGGCTGGTCACCGGACGGAGCTCGAGGATTGTTGGATCGGATGCAGCTCGGTGGTCGCACCTGGACGAAGAGGTTGGCGACAGGAGGAGTGATCCGGAAGACAACATGAAGGTGGAGCTCGGAGATGGACCTGGTCGGAGCTCGAAACTGGTGTAGAGCTGGTGCAAGCGTCGGAGTTGGGCCACTTGCCAAGCGTTGGAGTGAGGAGGAGCTTCGAGCCAGGAGGTGATCGTGTTTCGAAGGTTGCGACGCTAAGGAGGAGTGTTGGAAGTTAGGTAGCGTAGAACGCTCGGATAGCGTCGAACCTTCAGGTACGTGAACGGCGGCAGTATTGTTGGTAGGTAGAATTGTTTGAGAGATGTCGTAGGTATATTGCTATAGAAGAAGAATGTTGAATTGTATATACCTGAATGGAATAAAGAGTGTGGCGGTTGCAGATTGAGGTATCAGTCGGCAGCCGTCTAGTTTGATGGAAGATGTCTAGCGTTTTATTTTCATTGTAATTTAGAAACAGGCATCGACGGAGCTAGCCTCGCTATGGCCTGCGTGGCCATGGTGGACTAGCCTCCAACAGATACGGCGGGAATTCCTTCAGTAATTTCTTTTGGCATTCTTCTCGATCTTGTTCTGTAGATTTTTAAAGTAATTTAAAAATTTCTAATTTATTATTATTTTTATTCTCAGACTCCTCCAAAAAGGGAGACTCTTCTGAGAATCAAGAAATTCTATAAGAGAATTCTTGTGGACTTTTCTCTAATATTCATCGTGGAGCTTCTTCTGGAAATTTTTCAGAGTTTATTTTTATCTGGGATTGGTCCAGAATTTTTTTTTCGGCGATCTCTTTAGATCCTTAAATTTTTAAGGGTTTGGATTCCGGGAGTCTACTGGATTTGATTCTAGGATTCTTCTTAGAGTTCCTGCTGGGAATTTCTGCAGGTATTTTTTTTGCGGATTTCTCCAGATTTTTCTTCCTGAATTCCTTAAGATTATCCTTCTGGTATTTCTATTCTTTTTTGTGATTTCTCCTAAACATTTTTCAAGAATAGCTTTAGTAGTTTCTTCGGGCGTGTGCTCACAGCCGATCCATTAAATATTTCAAAAGTTAATTATCAAAAAATACCAAGAGAGAAATCTTTGAAGGTTTTTTTTTGAGGGACCCCTAATAAAATTCCTTGAAGGAGGAGGAATTTTTTGAAGAACTCTCAAAACATTTTTTGATGGAACTCAAGAATCCCAAGCCAAATTGAAAGACCTCCATCCTGGACGATTGCCCGCCATCGACTTGACCTCTGTCCAAATCATTTTTTTTTTTCGTCGACTTACTTTAATTCCTTGTTAAGGCTGCGCCGTCATGTCCCTTAGGGCCTGCTTCTGTTGCGATGTCCTGCTGGGTTTCAATCGAAGGCTTACTTGCATATTTCGTTTCCACCTCTGCGCAGAATGAAACCAACCTAGCTTCACTTCAGCTACAGAATTACTGTCGCTATACACCCTATTCTTTTTTTTTAAATTTGTACACAAGCGTGTGGAGCGGACCTGGTGTAATGGTTAGAACACTTGACTTTCACGCCGAGGACCTGGGATCGAATCCCACTCCCGACAAAATCGCAAAATGTGAGTTCTTCTTTCGGAAGGGAAGTAAAGTGTGGGTCCCGAGATGAACTAGCCTAGGGCTAAAAATCTCGTTAATACAGATATAAAAAAATGTACACAGATACGGTCAGTACTGTCCGTGTACGAAAAACCAATTAAATAGGTCCAAAATTGACTGTTTTTGGTAGAAAAACGACCCGTGCAAAAAAATAATCGGGTGTATGCTATTGACAACATCGACGATGGAGGCCACTATCCACGAATTAGATACCGCAGGCATCTATTCATCAATACCTACCTGAAGACTTTGAGCGTTCTCTATTGATACACACCAAGTTTCACTGGCGTACAACAGCACCGATTTCGCAACAGCAGCCCTCGCGTTCTTGATTCGTGCACCTATGTAGATCTGGGTGCCACCATCGGCCGCCATTTGGCCACCAAGATATCATAAGCTTTCAACATTATCCACTGCTCGCCTAGCTATCGTGCAGCTGGGAGGGTTGACCCTGATTACAACTCAATATTTGGTCTTGTAGAAGTTGATAATAAGACCTACCGCCGATGGGTAATCGGCATCGAGCTTACAATCGAGCATATCAGAGCGCCGTTGAGTTAGAAGAGCAACGTAATCAGCCAG
Source organism: Aedes albopictus (assembly GCF_035046485.1). NCBI lineage: Eukaryota > Metazoa > Arthropoda > Insecta > Diptera > Culicidae > Aedes > Aedes albopictus. The sequence continues at coordinate 244,078,252 of NC_085138.1, forward strand.
TTCGATATCATTTAGTTGTTCCACGGTAATGGGCTGGTGCAGCAATCCACGATTTGATTCACGACCAATCGCACCTACCAGGATATCGTCGATTACGATGAGGAACACAAGTGGTGTACGTTCTACATCCTTGCCTCACTCCTGCAAAGATCCATACGGGATCAAACAAACCACTGCTGAGCAATACTCTGTACGAATATGCCTCGTACTGTGCTTTAATAAGGCCGATGATTTTCTCAGAGACACCCTTGCGCCTGATGTATGCATATATTTTCGAGATTGAGACGGTCGAAAGCTTTTTTGTAATCGATGAACACCAAGCAGAGAGACTCTTGTTATTCATCGATTTGCTCCAAAATGATACGGAGCGTGACAATATAGTTTACACAAGATCGTCCGATACGGAATCCTTCTTGCTGCCGTCGGAGAGTTGCGTCAATCTTTCCCTGTATCCGGTTAAGGGTCATTTTGGAGAGAAATTTGAGAACAATATACAGTGGCATGATGCCCCGCCAATTATCGCATACAGTCAGGTCACACTTTTTTGGTACCGTCAAGGTGCCATTCACCGTGGGGGCTCCATTCACCGTGTGCCTTCGACAATTTTTTCATTATTTCCATATTATGATTGAATGATATGATAATTTTCCTTCAATTTCACCAATATAACACTAACGTATTATCACCATGACAAAACGCTCATTAGAAACATTTAAAAGTATCATTTTGACACTAAAGTGTGTTTACATGAAGCGGGTTTCTGCTCGTTCACTGCATTCATAGTGAAAAAAACGAAAACTGCGCTAAGGTGATTTAAGCGATAAACTAAATCTAGTAACGTTTTCATCCCACCAAGAAGCAATTAAATTCACATATCAGGTATGTATTTTGCATTACCGAAGTAAGTTTAACAAGAAAGTACGATTACTTGTACTTTTTAATTGAAACAAAAAGGCACGGTAAATGGGTACCCTAAAAATCATTGGCCTCCATTCACCGTGCCCCATATTGTCCCATATATCTAGAAAAAATCGAAAATTTGAACATTCGTTTTTCTAATAAAATCTTGCAAGTTATTACTTGAAATGAAGTTAAACGAAGAAAATTCCCTTGGCTGGGTTGTTTTGACCATTTTTAAACAAAGTAGAATAAAATTTCTCATACACGGTGAATGGGTCCCTACTACCACGGTGAATGGTGACCTACCACGGAATTAGGCGACCCTACTACCCTTTACTAATTGTACTATATCACCAAATTTTGTGAAAAATTTTCTACTTGGGTCAGCTCTGACCATCTCGGCTGACATGCGATCGAACCCGTTCGATTTCATGCTTCGGATGGCTGTTTCTACAATGACGGAGCTTTAAGGTTGAAGGATTCGTCATTGACATCACCGTCATCATTGAAATTACGAAAGCAGTTTTCTCGTTCAAAACACAAATGTTCGTTATGAAAATATATTCACTGTATTCCAGATGGAGAATGCAATACAGTGAATACATTTTCATAACAAACATTTGTGTTTTGAACGAGAAAACTGCTTTCGAAATTTCAATGATGACGGTGTTGTCAATAACGACTCCTTCAACCTTAACGTTGACATTATTTATACCTTTTTTCCGCAGCATCCAGGACGAAACATCGATCGATTTCTTGGTTGCGCTCGTTTTTACCTTTTTTTGCTGTTCTTTATTTTGGTAGAGCTGTCACCTTCAATTGTCAGACCCCAGTGTTAAAACGATGCGCATCGTCGTATGCGGTTGACCAAGGTTTATTGATTAAAGAAGGTAGGCTGACCCACTGTATTAAATAACCTTTGAAATAAAATAAAATATCATCTTATCATAAATAATTACGTTCAAGATGAGATTGATTGTTAAAACATGTTGACTAATCCGAAGAAGTGTTCTGGGAGTGTTTTTTACAGTTGGTACGGTATATCCGGTATGTACATATAAATATTATCGTCGAACCACCAAATCGAAGTCGTCTTGAATCACATGCGAAGTAAATTTGAATCTATGTTTTTTTCTGTTGCGCATCATTAAGCTAAATAAAAGCATTCATAAGCTTCAATAAATCCAAAGTCACAAAGGAGGATTATTCCTGAATCATGTTTTGTTCAATGTTTGTTTTCATATGTTTTGCTCGCTTACTTGAACGGCACCTTCAGTTGATTTCTTCTCACGACTTCGAACGATTGTTTCTATATCAAATTAAAATAGTGCCTAAACAAAAGTTATTGCAATTTCATTTGTCGAAAAGAGAAAATCTTAGTTTTGAATTACAATCGTATTAAAAAAATATATTGCATCATATTCATCGAATCCCGTTTGACCCCAGTTCGTCGAAAATCGATGGTGCTCTAGAGTAATCAGGGGAAATAGAGGGGTAACAGTAAAATAGATAGACTTAGTATAAGCATACCGATAAAATTCAGTCGTGTGTAGTTGTTATGAAAAATTAGAGTAAAACTGATATATATTTTGTTGAAAATGCGGTTTTTATAGTTTCGTGGTTTAATGGGCTGAATTAGTAATGTTTAAACAACGATATAAAGAAAGAAACTTGAGTATGTTGTTTTTTCGAGAGGAAGGGGAATGTGTAGGGCTGTTTCGCCCATAAATATTAAAGTGTAACAGATGCTTAACACGGGCGAAACCATGCCACATCTCTCCTCTGTTCGCCCGACGATCAGCACTGTGGGTGTGTGAGTGATACCCATTCACAGCAGGCCAACGGTGCAAGCAGCCGCCATCTTATCCTCACACTCGACTTGCAGCCTCAGACAAGGTAAGACGTGGTTACGCGTGGCTGGCGCTTGGGTGATTCCTCTGTGCTTATCGAGTATTCACAATAACTTCCCACGAACTCATTTGTTTTAGGTGACAGACGACGGAAGATAATCTGGGATAGCACTTTGTAGGCAGCATTCAAAATAGTGATCGCCCTGAAGTTCTCACATTCCAAATGGTCGCCTTTCTTGTGAATGGGGCAGATTACCCCTTCCTTCCACTCCTCCGGTAGCTGTTCGGTTTCCCAGATCCTGACTATCAGCCGATGCAGACAGGTGGCCAACTTTTCTGGGCCCATCTTGATGAGTTCAGCTGCGATACCATCCTTACCAGCTGCTTTGTTGGTTTTGAGCTGGTGAATGGCATCCTTAACTTCCCTCAGCGTGGGAGTTGGTTCATTTCCGTCCTCCGCTGCACTGGCGTCGTCGTTCCTTCCGTTGCCGTGGGCTCCCGTGCCTACGTTCTCCACGCCGTTCAGGTGCTGATCGAAGTGCTGCTTCCACCTTTCGACCACCTCACGTCCGTCCGTCAAGAGGCCTCCGTCTTTATCCCTGCATATTTCGGCTCGCGGCACGAAGCTGTTGCGGGATGCGTTGAGCTTCTGATAGAACTTCCGTGTTTCTTGGGAACGGCACAGCAGTTCCATTTCTTCACACTCCGCTTCTTCCAGGCGGCGCTTTTTCTCCCGAAAGAGGCGGGTCTGCTGTTTCCGCTTCTGTTTGTAACGTTCCACGTTCTGTCGAGTCCCTTGTTGCAGCATTACCGCCCTCGCTGCGTTCTTCTCCTCCAAAACCGTTCTGCACTCTTCGTCGAACCATTCGTTTCGTCGATTCCGTTCCACGTACCCAATGGTGCTCTCGGCTGCGTCGTTGATGGCTGCTTTCACTGTACTCCAGCAGTCCTCTAGAGGGGCCTCATCGAGCTCGCCCTCGTCTGGCAACGCGGCTTCGAGATTCTGCGCGTATGCTGAGGCGACATCCGGTTGCTTCAGTCGCTCTAGGTTGTACCGTGGCGGTCGCCGGTACCGTACATTGTTGATGACGGAGAGTTTTGGGCGCAGTTTGACCATCACCAGATAGTGGTCGGAGTCGATGTTGGCGCCACGATAGGTCCTGACGTCGATAATGTCGGAGAAGTGCCGTCCGTCAATCAGAACGTGGTCGATTTGAGATTCCGTCTGCTGTGGTGATCTCCAGGTGTAACGATAATGGAGGCTGTGTTGGAAAAAGGTGCTACGTATGGCCATATTTTTGGAGGCGGCGAAATCAATGAGTCGTAGGCCGTTTTCGTTCGTTTGCTGGTGGGCGCTAAACTTACCAATCGTCGGTCTGAATTCCTCCTCCTGGCCTACCTGAGCGTTCAAATCTCCTATGATGATCTTGACGTCGTGGCTTGGGCAGCGGTCGTACTCGCGTTCGAGCTGCGCGTAAAATGCGTCCTTGTCATCATCAGTACTTCCGGAGTGTGGGCTGTGCACGTTTATTATGCTGAAGTTGAAGAATCGGCCCTTGATCCTCAGCCTGCACATTCTTTCGTCGATCGGCCACCAACCGATCACGCGCCTCTGCATATCACCCATCACGATGAAAGCTGTTCCCAGCTCGCGTGTGTTGCCGCAGCTCTGGTAGATGGTATGATTACCTCTAAACGTTCGCACCATGGATCTTGTCCAACACACCTCCTGCAGCGCTACGATGCCGAACCCGCGGTCCTTCAGTAGATCGGCGAGTATGCGGGTGCTCCCAATGAAGTTGAGAGATCGGCAGTTCCACGTACCGAGTTTCCAATCGCAAGTCCTTTTTGTTCGCTGGGGTCGTTGCCGTTGGTCTCGGTTCGTATTATTCTGTTGCTGATTTTCCGTTACAATGGGTTTTTACGGCTGGCTCGTAGGGCCTGACACCAACCCCCTACTTTCCGGAGGACCATAGTGCACAGTTGAGCTTAGAGTCCTTCCCTGGCACTCGGACGTAGATCAGCCGCCCCTAACATGGGGATCAGACGCTGTTGTGAGCCGCTCCTCCTGGAGAACAGACGCTCAGGTTTGCCGAAGCAAACCCCCCCTTCCCTGTCAGCCTACGACCAAAGGTCCCACCGGGGTTGGTTACCCGATCTTCCCTAAGGTTGCTCATAGTTTCCGGCCGGTACCGCGTGGAGGTAGGGATAGGAGTTGCTGGGCAGAGGCTAGTGGATCACAATGGGATCTGAATTGCGCAGCATACCCAGCCTTTACCGTGCCGTAGTATTCGTAGTATTCATCTTAGTCCCATTAAGACGACGTGAGACATCGTAGAGGCGGCTTTCTCGCCTTCGTTGGCTAGGGAGTCCACCCACGGTCTTCCATCCCGTTTACAGAAGCGTTTCACTTTTTGCTCGAGGGCCGAGTAGCGCAGACAGGCTACGGCTTTGGCTCCTCTTATTTTCGCTCCCTCTACTCAACCGTCGGTGCTCAGACCTGAAGGTAAGTAGTATGCACCCAGATAAGGCAATAGATCACAGATGTCAACTGGAGGGAGATATAGGAGTGAAGGTACGCCAAAGCAGCGCTAGAGCGAGCGAAAATACGAGGAGTCAAAGCCGTAGCCTGGCTGCGCTACTCGTCCCTCGAATATGGGTGCGTAGCTCACCCAAGCTTTTCTGGCCAGTGACGTTGTTGATGGTGCCACATTGATTTTCCATGCTTCCACCTTCCGAAATATCCAAGCGTGGTTCTCCAGCTCCTCGACGAAGAACCTTTTCACCGCAGCGTCTTCTAGTCGGCGTGTGTTGAACCGTCACTCGTTTTTCTCCTACTATCGATGGATCCTGGTAATGCGCAGCCGGATCTCACCAAGTAGGAGATGATGGTCGGACGCAATGTCGGCTCTATGTTTATTCCTCACGTCAATGTGCTACATTATGCAACTCTTTACTGTTGTATTATGGAATGAAAAAAGTAGGCCGGTATGGCACACTATCCCGTGGTGTAAACTAGCTTATTACGATAGAGTATTGCAAAAATAACACTTCTTTAATTTTGGTTATCAAGATTTTAAGCCAACGGCTGGTTTCCAAAAATTTCAAAAATTACATGTACATTGTATGAGCTGTTGTCTGAAAAAATCCCATTTTTAAGATAAGTTCTCAAAAAACTTCCATGCATCAGCTACGTTTTATAATTGAGCAGACTAAATACACACCGCACCGACATACACCAAACATGATGCCAAACTAAATGTTTGTTTGTGTGGTACACCGTCGTCACCGAAACCGTATCCCATCAATATATTTGCTGAAGCACAACATCAAGTGCCACATCAGGCGCCGCCATCACCAGCCAGCCAGCCAGCCGCCGAAAGTCATTTCGAAACCGTCAGCAAATACGGTACATCTGCGTATAGTTATTTGATTTGTTATCAATATATATTCCCTGTTCGGCAATCCATGAATCGCTGGAACGTGTATAAAGCTAGAATGAGTAGCTGCCTGTGAGCTAGCTGCTGTAACTTGACGAAAGTGATTTTACTATGTATCACCATTGTCGTCGTTGTCGTCATCGTCGTCATGCTTCCAATCTCAGTCTACCGGCGACACCCGACCGACTGCCGTTGGACGAGGGCGGTACGACATCCTGTATTTGAAATACTGACGAGACTGATAGTTTTGGCACCGTACAAGTACAAAAGTAGTTTTGTTCGAGTGAAACCAGCAAACCGAATAGCTACTGCTGCTGGATGGCAGAGGAATAAGGAAATCAAGCACTTCTGAAGTAAAGTGGTAATGGAAATCGATTTCCCGCACTTGTCTGCCTTGTGGATTCCTTTCGGACCCGAGTTTCCAGCGTTCGGTTTGTGCGGTGAGTTCGATCCATTTCAATTCAATGGATAAAGTTGGGAAAATTAAAATTTTCAAGTCTGTTTACGTTCTCCTTCATTTCCATCCTCACAGCATGGATGGCTAAGCTGTGTATGCATAGTGCTAAGCTTTCTGCCACCAAGGAGGGTGTACCTTCTGGCGAAGGGCTTACGAGTCGAGTCAGAGATCATGGAATGAAGCTGCTGTTGGTGGTTTATTAATGGTCAAAGTTGAATAAGCCATCGGTTTTTGGTTTGGTACCAATTTCCAGGGAGGAAGCCCAATCAGGGATCAGGGATTCCCGGAAAGGAGGAAATGACTTTTTGCTATTGTTTTCAAAAGTTTATTGGAATGGAGGTTACTTACTGTCGAGCATTGTTTGCGGGTGCGACGGTTCTAGTCATTAGATGGCATTAAACTATTTGCCTATTCAGAGCAGATAGCAGACTGTTTCAAGTGCTTTTTGAGTGTAGCACCGTATCCGGGAAGAATGTTAAAGATGAAAGCAATCGTGATAATACTTTCTATCGATTGGTATGACAGAATGCAGCAGAAAATACATTCTAACTAGTATTTTCAGTCAATACCGTGCTGATCAAGAAAGGAATTTTACGAATAAACTAAAAAGCAGTTTCTAATTCACTCGGGATGTAACGCCAAGGGGTGATACACAAATTATGTCACGCAAAAACCAACTTTTTTCAACCCCCCTCCCCCCTATGTCACACTTTTTGTATGGAACCTCAATAGTTTTTGTAAGGGTCGTCACGTTCTGCAAACCCACCCCTCCCCTTAAATCGTGACATAATTTGTGTACGGCCCCCAAGAAGAAAACAATATAATGCCATTCATACAAGGGCCATTCATCATCCAGAAGGGCCAACCTTAAATGGACTTAATCGCAACACTTCAATGACACATCAAGTTGACGCATCTTTAGTTAAGGGGGATATCGGCAAAAATCAATAACCAATAAACTTAATTAATGAACGTTGTTTAAAAACGACATCAATTACGCACGCCAAGTGTTTCCGTCAATTTTCATTCCATGTTCCGGCAGATTCTGCAGCTAGCTTCCATCTGGCTGTTTGGACTGCACCGTGGAAGCATAGTCAGTTACTGCGGATGACGATGCCGGAGTGGCTGCACGCGGAGCTGACATCCACATTTTTTCCACTTGAACGGGGAAAGCTGTCGACAGAAGCCCGGAAGAATAGGTACCTATAGATATGACCCCAAAACGGAAGACGAAAATTAAGATGAAAAATTGTGGCAGTCTTTTCACTCACTTCGTTCATTTGCTGCTGCTGAGTCGGCAGTTCTCTATGCAAGGGCTCTTATGACTGTCGAAATATGGTGCACGGTGGGTCTTTCAACGTTAGTAGATGTCAAATAACTGTTGTCCAACTTTTAGCTTGAGCTATAGAACAAAAGAAGAAATTTAAATTTGAAACTTTTATCGGAACGATGATGTTTTCGCTATTTTCTATACAAATTTTATTTTTGTTATTTTTTATTGTTTTTAGTTTTGTTTATTGTATTGTATTTTTAATAAGCTGAGAAGTGTATTGGATCAGCAGTAAGCCTTCTTTCTGCTAGGTACATAGTCATCTGAATGAAAAAAAAAACAAATCAAAGCCTGTATCCGCAATAATCGGGACACAGAAATAAGGCTGTAACTCTGCCATGAATAAAAAAAAACTGACAAAAAAATTTGCTAAATGCTCATTGACGTTGATTTATTATTTGTGCCAAATTTCATAAAAATCGGTGCATTACTTTTAACTGTAGCTCAAAAACAAAACGATGTGCGTTTAACTATTTTGTACAGTCACGACCAATTTTCATCTGCATGACAGATGGTTATTTTGCGCTACCGACCAAAGTACAGCAAGAATAGTAAATTTCGTAGGCAGTTGTGATACATACAAAGGCACTTTCATACAAAATTTCATCAACTTTGATCAACTGGTGTGAGAGCTACCAGCTTTGATAGGGGTGAATGTTAGTGAAAAAGTATCGTGTTTTTCATATGCGATGTTAGCCTATTCATAGCTTTTAAATGCCTCGGTCAATTTCCATGAAATTTTCACAGAAGATAGTTAATTAAGTGCATACTATACCTGCAAAATTTCATGATTTTTTGAATTGTACTTTCAACAGTACAATCACAATAATAAGGGGTGCTCACTAATTGCTGTCGAAGGGGGTAAAATCAGGGTTAGTCCTAATAGATGTTTTGACTATAAATTTTTTGATAATGCATCGATTTTTTTGAAATTTTGCCCATGCATGAAACGTATATTGAGAGGTTTGTGTTCAAAATTTCAGCCATATCCTTTTCCAATTTCAAAAGTTAATGCGCTGACAAGCAAATCTAGGTGCTGTACAAAATTCAAATGCCCACGTTCTACTATTTCATTGCTACAACAAAAAGTACTGCCCTGATTCAGATGAAATTTTGCAGGTGAATTCTTTACATCTTAAGATGTTCCCAGGTGAAATTTGAACAATTTCAATGTGTCCGTTGTAGAGTTATTGCTGTATTTCTGTGTCCCGATTATTGCGGATACAGGCTTTAATCCACCTAGTGGTGATAGTGCCATTCTCGTCGTATGCCGTGCTATCGGGTGAAATTGATCACTTTTCACAGTTTTTGGCTTCTAATTTTTGAATAGTTGAAGATATGGTCAAACTCAATGCTTTAAAACAAGTACGACCACGGGTTTCATCAATCAACGAGGTTGAAAGTTTTCCTGCAAATCATTTTATTACAATAAATATCATTTAAAATAAAAAATCAGAAATTTTAGTTTCGGGATGAAATTGATCAGTCAGTCTTGTCTTTGTAAGTGCAGGAAACAAATTTTCCATCTGAATTATTCTCTCTAGAATGCGAAAAGCTTTGTAAAAATTATACAAGTTTAGTAAATTCTTAATTATTTTAATTTGAAGTTTAATAAATCTAACGAAAACGCCTAAAAGTATGCAATTTCCACACTATACAAGTCATAACTTTAGAAAAAAGTCCAATTTTATGCATAAATATCAATATTTATAGAACTTTTGATGACGAAATCGGGTTTAGCGAACACTTGGCAGCTATAAACATGCATTTGAATATTTATTCCACGTGCGATACAGCTACGATAACAAAAGTTTGAAAGTGTCTTCGAAAATCGCCAAATACGCAGTTTCGGAAAATATTAAATTTAATACAGAAATATGTGACTACTTATCTGTAAAACATGTAAACTCATCATTCAACAACCCTTGAGCCAGATGATGGTCATTTTTAACAAATTGTTTTAAGTTCAAAGCTTTATTTTTGACAAACAAAAATTGCCCTCACGTTGATCAATTTCACCCGAAACCACGCTATATGTTCTCACGACCTTTCCGACGACGTGAGTCAAAGTTTTGCTGAATCCTGATATTTTTAAGAAGAGCAAACATTTTTTCAAAGCCATCATTGAAATGACTCAAAAGCTATTGATGGCACATGGTTTGACGTTATGTTCAACGTATAAGCAGAGCTGAATAATATCAGATTTCTCAGCTGACTGCCGTGTCGGGAAAATTTTCTGGAGTTCCTGGGCATAGTGTATCATTGTACTTGCCTCACAATATACAAATTCATGCAATGGCAGGCAAAGAAACCCCTTCTATTAATAACTGTGGAAGTGAGTTGAAGAGAGGCAGGCCAAGTTCCAATACGAACGTCAACCCATAAAGAAGAAGAAATTATCACAAAAGCTGCTATTTGATGTACCGTCAAACCCCACGTATTAATCACTCTTTAATACGACACTTTTTAATTTGTACCCCGCTAATTCGACATTTGTCGAATTAAAAAATGATCAAATGTCACAATGTAATACACTGTAAATACGAATGATCCGATATTGTGGTATTACTCACACCCGCAGCGGCTCCTCGTGCAGCTGCTACTTCCGAAAGTTCAAATTTGGTGCTTTCCGACACCTGGTCCGTTTGGTGATCAACCGCAGTGAACCTCGGAAGCCAACAATCGTAAAATGAACAAGCTATCAATTCGTATCACCACAATATCTGTATCAGGTATCAGGTATCAGTAGGTCGGCTCTAGAGGCACGTTCTCCTCCATTCGGGAAATTTGTGCCATCGCCATGAACACGAGCCTATTCATCATTTACCTGACGGAGAAGGGAAGGAAAAAGGATAGGACATGGGAAAGGACAGGTAAGGGAATAGGATCGTCATACTCGCAAAAGCGTACCACAATGGGTTCACATAGCGTCCTAAAAAGGACACTGTAATAACGCATAAGCGTGCCACAATGGGTTCGAACAGCGCCCTGAGAAGGGCACTGTGATAATGCATAAAGCGTAAAGAGAGCCTATAGCTCTTTACCACAGCGGGTCAAGAACAACAGAACGTCCTGAAGATTCAGGTTTCTGAAGTTAGTTTCACTTAATAAGTGTTTCCCGAGTACTCGGAAACGCAATTGCGCAAAAACTGGACAGTTACATATTAAATGATACGAAGTTCCATAATCGGATTCACAGCTATCACATGCAAATGAATCAGCTTGCTGAATATTCGCCATGTGATAACTGAGTCGGCAGTGGCCAGTCAATGCTTTGACCAGCATGCTGCAATTCTGCTTTGACAGATTTGTTAGATACTTTGCTACCCCTAGAGATGGCTCAGTACAATACAATCTTGTTTGACGACATGACTCCAAACTATTCCAGTATTGTTTGTGCTGAGTGGCAGCCCAGGTGTCAATCTGAAGCTTCACCCAACACTTGGATACCGGAATAGCTGGCTCAGGGCCAATGAAGTCATTTGATGCTCCAGTGCGAGCTAACTCATCAGCCAATTCATTTCCAGTGATGGAAGAATGGCCAGGTACCCATACAAGGTGAACAGCGTTTGCTGAATTCAGCTCCTCAATTTGAGTTCGACAAGCGATAACTATCTTCGACCTGGAGTTGGCCGAAGCAAATGCTTTAATAGCAGCCTGGCTATCTGCACAGAAGTATATTACTTTGCCCATTACGTGCTGCTGAAGTGCTGATTGCACTCCGCACATAAGAGCAAAGATTTCGGCCTGAAAAAAGGTGCAGTGTCTGCCAAGTGAATAAGACTGATACAGCCTTAGCTCACGAGAATAAACACCAGCACCTGCTCGAGAAGAGCCATCAGTGTAACATACGATGCCGTCTGAAATACTTCTCTCCAGATAACCAGATGTCCACTCTTACCGGGAAGGGAATTTCGTGGAAAATGTCCTATATGGAAAATTACAAGCAATTGTAAGATCACTTGGAGCAAGGACAACTTTGTCCCAATTCACCAAAAGTGGAAACAACGAGGTGTGTGTTGAACTGCGGTTCACAGGAGTTTCCTCTAGTAAACCGAGTACCCATAGGCGGTAAGTGCAAGAAAGTGATTCTTGTTTGAGATGAATGTGTAGTGGGGCAACGTCAAAGAGAATTTCGAGCGCTGCCGTGGGAGTTGAAGAGAACGCTCCAGACATCGCCATTAAGCACATCCTTTGGAGATGGCCTAACTTTGATTGGACCGTTCTCATTTCGCCCTTTTTCCACCACACAAGACATCCATAGGCCAATATTGGCCGAACAACAGTTGTGTAGATCCATTTGATATACTTGGGTTTTAGACCCCAAGTTGTACCAAAGGTTCGCCGGCATTGCCCGAAGGCCATACAAGCTTTCTTGATTCTGAACTCAATGTGAGGTGTCCAGGAAAGCTTGGAATCAAGAATGACTCCAACGTACTTTACCTGTTCAGTCACATTGATTTCAGAATCAAAGAGACGTAAAGTTCGAACACCATTACGGTTTCGCTTTTCCGTGAAAAGAACAATAGATGTTTTACTCGGATTTACCGAAAGGCCATATTGGCGACACCAACCCTCAACTACCTGAAGAGCGTTTTGCATCAGGTCGAAAAGGGTGCTGATGCACATACCGACTAACAATGTTAGGTAGTCGTCGGCAAAACCATAAGTAGGAAAACCGCTATTATTGAGTTGCCTCAATAGCGTATCTGCTACGAGATTCCATAAAAGTGGTGATAAGACTCCCCCTTGGGGGCATCCACAAACACTCAATTTCCTAATCGCCGCTTGACGCAATGTCGAGAAGAGATGTCGGTTTTTGAGCATTTGGTGAATCCAATTGGAAATCATTGGAGATATACCATGACCCCGTGCGGCTTCCAATATGGCATCAAAAGGCACGTTGTCAAAGCCACCCTCGATATCTAAGAAAACACCCAAGTAGGATTGCTTTTGAGTGAATGCCTTCTCGATGTCGTAAACAACCTTGTGTGAAAGAGTCACAGTGGACTTACCAGGTTGGTAGGCATGTTGGTTCACATAAAGAGCCACGCTGGCCAGATGAACATCACGGATGTGATGATCGACAATGCGTTCTAAACATTTCAGAAGAAAAGAGGTCAAACTGATAGGTCTGAAGCTCTTTGCTTCTTCATACGACGCACGACCCACTTTCGGAATAAACTTTACAGTAATATCCCGCCAGGATTTGGGAATATACCCTGTAGCAAAACTGCAAACAAGTAGTTGTTTCAAAACATGTTTGAAATGATCAAATCCCTTCTGAAGCAAAATAATATAAATCCCATCTGACCCAGGAGATTTGAAAGGAGCAAAGCTATTAAGTGCCCATTCAATCGATTCTAAAGTTATGATACTCCGAGCCGAAGCTAAAGAATCATAGCTACAAGAAAAAAACATCAGGTTAATCCGAAGATGTAATATCCACACATCCGGGGAAGTGTGTACTGAATAAACATTCCAAAACTTCCTCATCAGAGGAAGTGAAATCACCATTTGGCAAACGAAGTTCGTTCACTTGAAAATCCTTATATTTTGCAAGGATTTTGTTGAATCGACTGGCTTCACTCAGACTGGAAGCATTTGTACAAAGGTTTTTCCAGCCGGGAAAAGAAGTTAATATTGGTGATCAACTTCATACGGGCCCGAACAGCCGTTGTTTGGCAATTTAGTGATTCATAAGCTGGATTACAAAAAATGTCTTTTTTATGCTTGTTATTTTTTCCCATCATCTCGGAACCCACGGGTTAACTTCCTTTCCGAAGGAAGAACCCACATTTTTAGATTTTTCCTGGAGTGGGATTCGATTCCAAGCCCTCGGTATGATGTGCTTTAACCAGCCCACCAGGTCCGCTCCACAGTATATCATATTCTGAGAAAACCCGTCAATGTTGTTTGTATGTTTCCAGTCATCTACTGTAGTAATCCAAACTCTTGAAACTATAACTAGGGAGCGGGCAACATTCTAGTTTCTCCCACGGCACGTTACCTACATTATTTAGGTGAGTTTAACTTTTGACTCTTTGCGGGGGTACAACGGCCATAAAACATCGTCATAAATTTTCCTCCTGATGGTGTAATGTTGTGCTGAAAATTCCCACTTTATTATCAACTAATAAACTCGTTCCATTTAGCAATTTTTATGTTTCACGCTCGCGAAAATGTTTGCCTCCTTCTACTTCTTCGTGAGCGTAATCATCCATCACTTGGATAAACATGGCTGGGTGTGTCGTTATGCCATTAAACAGCATGAAAAAGATTAGGCAGAATGAGAAATAATATCGTCACACTTTTTTGGCGCAAATATTTCTTGTTCGTGTCATGCTACACAAGGAAAACAAAATTTATTATTATTACTTAATAACTATTCCGTCACCCGATATCAAAATAATCGCTCATGTAAATGCCTACAACAATGTGCGTAAAAACAGGTCATCGAGTTGACAGGTGTTGACAAAATACAAGGCTGGTAGCTATCCTCCCCGCAAAGTAGAGACGATAATCGATGCGATAAAGGATGATATTAAAACAGTCTCAATGCTCGTCTCCAGGAGACAAAATGTGCACCCCCCCTTGAACACCGTCTGATCTGGGGAATAGAATCACATAAATTTTCTCGGAAAAGCAGTATCGTTCTTTTCGAGCTCGAACTCCCGTAGTTCATCGGTTGTGCGCCCGGAACGAGTGGAAGGAGAACAAGAAGGACAGGTGGGTGGATTTCTGGAAAAACGCGGTTGCACAAGTAGCTCTCCGACACGTTGGGAGGAGCCAGTATAAGAAAAACATAAATTTTACACGAAACATCAACCTAATGAAAAGTTATATCGTTTAACGAAACCGGGAAGTGGTTGTGGGACGATGATGATGGCACGAACAGGTTCTACTTTGGAGCCAATGGAGTGACAAAATTTTAATAATTCAGTATGCTTCAAGTTTTGCGCCTACCTAGATACTCGTTGGTCACACAATTAATAAAAGTCTTGACGTGAGTGTTTCATTAAATGAAAGTTCGAGTTGAAGGATCTTCCGTGATTCAGGTTCACTGATTTTCGTTTTTATTTGAGGATGTGCTTTGGGGTTTCCTGTAGCTCTGAATAGTTCACAGCTATAAAAATTGCAATTAAGAATTCGTAAGATTGCAAAAAGAATTCATTACGTAATTTTAAATGTTATAACCAGATCAATCTTTTAGGAATTACTAGTTAATTTTATCAAACAAATCTTATCAAAATATAGATTTTTCAAAGCGTTAATCTCCTATTGATCTACATGCATTTCTTTCTATATTTCATTTGAATTTATCCAATCCCAAGGAGACCATTTTTCATAGAACCTTCTCTACCAAGAGGCAATGTCATTTAAATTGTTATTACTTCCGATCCGAAACAATCAACCTGCTCCGTTTCTCAAGCAACACTTCCTTCTAGTGACTACTAGAACATCCCATCGTTAGAACTCTACGCCGTCGTCGTTCTCGACGACAAGGATTAAGGTATTACCGGTAACATTTTACAACTATCTGCAATCTAGATGATAGTCGAAAGTGGTCCCCTGATGATCCTGTGCTCTAGTACCTCTCCTGAAACGGGGGAGCAGAAGAAACAACTGTTCTTCGTTCACAATGCACTACTAGCTGGCCGACCCATTGGGGGAGTGAAAGACAAGCTGCAACCGTAGGTCGTTTCTCTTCTCGGAATCTTTCACTAAATAGGAAGGAAGGTACCAACCAACACAGAATGGAACATGCTGATTCCAGCAACGATGATGATTATGATGTTGACTCAAGCGGTTACTCTTTATTGTGTAAAGGGATTTGGAACTTTTCCTTCCAATGGCTGCTGAAGACCATGGGATGCAGCGAATTTGGAAGCTAAGGTTTGCCCTCTGTCTCTTGGATGGGCCAAATGCTCAGAATCTGGTGCACAAATGCGTGTTCGTTTGGAAAAGACAACAGAATCCACTCCTTCCTGGAGGTGCTTTGCTTGATGGCTAATAGAATGTAAGTTGGCTCAATTTCCTATGCGGTAGTATTTATTTTAGTTTCCTGTTAAAGCGAGTGCTCAATCGGTAGTATGTTTTATGACCTTATGTCATCCGGAGCAAATAGTTATATTCTTCAAAATGAATTAAGCTTGTGCAATATGCAGCAGACTGTTTTAATATATAATCATTTCTTGCACCATGGGTGCTCTTCCATGCTGTAGGCCTAGTTGGTCCCCAATTTCAAAAAAAGGTGATTATTTGCAAACTTCCGAGCGATCAACATCCTGAATGAAGTGCTATCCCAGATCTTCTGGCATGAATGAGTTCTTGGGAAATTATCAAACCGGCTTTATTGACGACTGGTCGACCATGGACAAGATCTTCGCCAAACGCCGTACAAAATAATAAGATTGCCATTACCAAAGGATATATGAGATTATCTGATGCTTGATTATTGATAAGCTAGTGCTAAAATTATGGATGCCATTTAAACTTGGGGACACTTTTTTTTTGAATTCTTCACAAATAACCATCATTAAAATCTGGTGTAATTGTTTTGTCGCATCTGTAACTTTTGAAGTAGTAAATAGAACTCTATCAATTTAATACAAATCAAAATTCACGTAATTCCGTGTCGACTGCCAAAATTTCAGCCAAATCGGTTTACCGGAAATTTACTCGGAAACTGAGTACCATATCTTCAAACTTGACTATTTTGCATGAAATAGAACCGGTGGTCTTATTGCTTTGTCCGACGCTGTGTTGTTCAGGCCACATCACATGCTTATTCACTCTATACACACCAATTTTTTTCCGCTGAAAATCAGCAAAGTTTTGCTGAATTTTGCCGAGCTGTAATTTCAGCAATCAATACAGTAAAAAAATCTACTGAAAATTTCAGCAATTTCGGTTGTCATCGTTGTTGACAGGGGTTTGCTGAGCGATCAGTACTTTGTGCTGAAATTTCAGTAAATTCGACCGCGGTGGTGTTTGCCACCATTTTACTGAAAAGTTTCAGCAAATTGAAGCTAAATACTGAAAATTATTATTCAAATACTCATAAGGCAACCAAATTAATGAATATGTGTTTATTATTTTGAATAGATTAGTTTTATTTCACCTCATTTCAATATAAGTCCATGTATGCTGACAAAATATTAAATGGCATGGGTCACAAAATACAGGCTGTATACTTTTCACAAACAACATGTCCTTTGTACATGATTGCACAGTTGAATAGCAGATACCTGAAAATATCATCTTGAATATTGATAAGGGAAGCCTTTGGACATCGTTGGATCCGTTCTCCCCTGGAGTCTCACCTGCGGCGTACAAAGAAAACATTGTTTTCAACACTAATGTCGAGAACTATTCCAATGTGACTCACCTTCTCATGCCAAGAGATTTTCCACTTGACTTTCCACTTTATAAGAAAAAACGCACTGAAAACTATAAAACGCACTAAAAATAATAGAATTCGCGATTCCGGAGGGATGCACATCGTCAACATTTTTTTTTCTTTTGACAAGTGACCGATGTGGCTGACGACGGACGAGATTGCTGAGAATTCAGTACACTCGATTAGTTTACTGATTTTCAGCTAACAAACCCAAACTGCTGATTTTTTCAGTAAAATGCTATTTGCTGATGATTGTTCAGTAAACCATTTTGCTGAAATATAAAATCGATTTTTGGTGTGTACGATAACAAAATCCCTTCAATTAACAGTCGGAAAAATTACTGTGATAAATCTTTTTCTTCACGGCTCACTCCATGTGGAATCCGAATGATAATTCGTTATTCCCAAAATACTCGTTGTCTTAATCATGGGAATCTCATGTCTCTTACTCCACGTGCACTCCAAAGTGTCCCCAAAAAGACACTCCAATAAATCATTCGTTTTAATTAAAATCCAAGTCACACCGCTTAAGCGCCCTTGTGTGGTTTGAGCATCAAGGATTGCCCAGGATAGCCGACTCTTGCCGGACTGACAGTGAATGGTCGGTTGGTCGTCGGCTTCCCCGGAGTTTGCCTACGACGAGATAGTCGACGAAGAATGAGAACAGATTTCACACGGGTTTCCCGACGATGCTTTTTGGCCCGTCTTCCGGACGAGCGGAAAGATGACACTCACCGACAATGACGACGACGGTTGAAACGAGCGGCAAAAACAATGATTCTAGTTGTCTACCGACGTCGTTGTCGTCCACCGTCCGTTCACAATCCGCCGGCCTAACATAGAGGGGCCATTATAATGAAAGCATTCTTCCGCGCTTTGAGAATGAACGAAATGAATGAATATGTCCCCGTTTCGGTGCACCGACGGTCAAAAAAGTCAGTCTGATGGAAAAATGGACACGGCGTGTGGTGGAGAAAACCGGAAAAGCGACAATTTTCTCTCTGATGCATCTCATCTTTTGTTCTGTATGCATGTTTCACGGAAGGTAATAAATTTTCAATTTTTAATTGGATTCGTGTTGGTAAGTCGCTGGGTTAGGAAGAAGAAGCAATTGACTCATGTGCAGAATTTTGCAATTGGACTACAATAAGGATGTTATTCATGTAACGGTCAAAGACATAACTTGAAAAAAATAGCAAAATAATGTTGCATTCCAACAAAGAAATGAATCAAACATCGAAGGTTGGAGATCCATGTGTGATAATATGCGACCGTGTTGTAAGAGTCACATTCTATAAAAAAAGACTCTTAATCGCTTTTTTGTGTGCAAAGTGCACAGTAAGTTTGAAACATAAAAATCACCCTTCCTCAATCTAACCAAGGTCACAATGCGTTCTTGGTGTTGGACTTCTCCGTTCTCTGGAACCGGGGGCTCCCATACAGATGAAGTCGCGGGGGGACGGCTCTAGGGAGCTGTATAACAAAAAAAACACAGTATGCAGGCAGTACGACGTTTGCCGGAACAGGTAGTACCTGCTACTATACTATACATACGAGAGCTAACCGACGAAGAGCTGCAGCAAAAGGTACCTACAACGGATTTGATATCGCTTGATTCTCCTGTAGACCAACTCGAACAAATCGAAGAAGGTGAGAATAGTATGGGATGCAGTGGCCAAAGCTTTCGGTGTTTCGTTTAATTCTGATTTGTCAAAGGGTCCTGATAATCTGTAGGGGAACTGCGGGCATAACGCCCCCGGGGGCAAAACGCCTTCACGCGATTTCATCATATTGTAGAGGTTTCCGTTAGATGCAAGCAAACTAGAACTCAAACTGAGCAGGTTAAGCCCAAGAACGGCTGCCATTGTCGAAAGAAAAGCGTGAAAAACGACGATTTTCCACATTTGGAAAGATTCCCTAATTTGCTGCGCACAGTAATTAAGACATTGCGCGCTGATTATATGGAATCAACCCATTAATCTACCACGCGCCTCCTACGCCTTCATTTGCTGCTGGGAAGAGTTCGATGGAGCCCCTTGGTATTTCACAACAAGTTAAAGCGGGAAATGCCAGCGGGCATTTTGCCTCATCCAAAAAGGCGTTTTGCCTCCTGCAGTTTTCCGGCACCTAAAAAGTAACACTTTTTTGAATTGTTTTTTTGAATGGGAAATTTTGTGGGCACGCGGGTCAAAAGTTGAAGTTTCATAGGTAAAGGAATAAACTGCTCTCCAAGGCCGAATACGATCTTAAAATAAGCATCATTTGAAGTTTATGACCACAAATGCTTAGCCGGGGCGTTATGCCCCTCTTTCCCCTACTCGTTATTCACCGTACTGCTCTGCTCCCGTCGCACTGACAGGTGACATACGCTAAATGTTTTTCTAGGATCTCATTCGAAAAGAAAACGGAAAAGTTTCTATGTTATGTCCAGTACGCAATAAACCTGAATCCTAAACGCCATGATGAAGAGCATCCAGAAGCTATAGAGATCATCTAAAAGTGAAAAATAGTAGATCCTGATGACGTGACCCGCCCACCGTAGCCTCCCGATTTTCGAGGTGTGGACGATGGTTGGTTCTCTCAGCGGCTGATGCAGCTCGTGGTTCATTTGCCTTTTCCAAGTCCTGTCTTCCATCTGCTTTCTGCCGTAAATGGTACGCAACACCCTATCGTTCGAAAACTCCAAGGGCGCGTTTGTCCTCTGCACGTAGAGCCGATGCTTCGTGCCCAGAGAGATTAGTTAGATAGTTATCTACGTGTGACGGCGAACTTTGTTTGATCGTAGAGCTCAGCGGAGTCCAAAATAAGCTCAATTTCCTGTCACAATACGGAATTTATCTGCTTCTATCGTTGTCGGTGGTTACCAGTGTGCCCAAGAACACGAATTCTTCAATCGTCTCGATTTCATCACCCTCTACAGAAATTCGGGGTGGTAGGTGCGGTTATTCCTCCCTAGAGCCCTTTGCCATCTGTAACCAGTGGTGTGTGAAGTGTCTATGATTTGTGAGATTGTCGGATTTTGTGTGTCGTTGTTGTGTAAAATATATCCAAGGAAGTGCTTAAACATTACATCTGGACACTACCCAATACCCACTGTGATGTATCTAGCAAATAGTTCCGCTACTCACCACCAGGCGTCGCAGAAGGACATGTTCGACGGCTATTATGGATGGTGTACAGGGGGCCATGATGGGGCGAAAGATGATGGGCGGATTACAGCACGGTCGCAGGCTTGGAACATGAACCGCCATCGCTAATCCAACAATAACGTTGCTAATCTCGAGAAAGCACGACGTGAGCTAACCAAGCAAAAGCCGAAAATTAAAACTGTTCTAAAAAAAAGTTCGTGAAAGTGACTATGGACAAGTGGAAGCCGGCAGTGGAAGAAGCGATTAGAAAAAAGCATCCAGGTAACCCAAGACCTACATTACCGACCAAGCCCATCATTAACCGCCAAAATCCCCCCTATAGGACCCCTGTGCTATAGTTTAAAACTAGTGCTTACCTGTGATAGTGCTACCTCACCAAGTTTGGAGGATTGCCGAAGGCACACCTTAACCCCGTTAGAACCATCCGTGGTCCGGAGTTTGGCCCAACCGTGAAGAACGCCACTCCGTCGACCGGATAGACCACCGTTGGCCAGTTAACCGCCTTTGAATCAAACAATAGTGGCGCGGCCATTTTGGAGACGTGTTCTGTTGTTCACGCGACAGGCCAGAAACCGCGACTCGAACACCGAACGACCGCACAACTCAACGGAAGGAGAAAAGCAGAGGACACCGTCGGAGAGACGGTGGTGAAGGTGTAGTAGCGGAGCAAGAAGAAGGAACCCGCTAAAAGTGAAGAAGTAGCAAGAAAGAGGTAGGAAATAGGAAATAAGAAATTGGGAGAAAGCAATAAAGGTACCTGTAGTGCGAAAGATAAAAAAAAATGTGGGTTTGCGTTCAATCGAAGTGTCTAAGTTTTTCCTTGGCCGCGATAGTCAAGCGCGTACGCCGACCTTGAGGCAGTTGAAGGAAGGGGGTCTCAACAGTGCTGGGCAGGGATCGCTCACTAGTCACATATCATATACTTTATCATTGACACAATCATGACTAATCTGATTTGCCTGGCTTCATTCTTTTATCGGATGTACTTTTCCGCCTTTGTCTCAAATTTGCGAGCAATAATATCAATATCATCAGCGAAACCAAGCAGCTGAACGGACTTCGTGAACAGACACATCTGGCAACACGGCTGAAGACAACAGAAACACATCTGGCAACACGGCTGAAGCCGACACAACATTCACAAGCCTCCTGTGAAAAATGTCTTTTTAATACAGAAAATCGGTAAATTATATCCGGTTTTGTGTTTGGCTAGTGCAAATAGTGACCCCGGATTAGTGGACAGTGGGTGCTTAGTTTTTCCGGCTATTAAATCTTGTTATTTTACGTTTGTATAATCCGACACCGGACATAACCTATAAGTGTCTGTCGCCACCTCCTGCGGCTGTGTTTGGAAAAACAAAAAGTTCGCGTCATAGCAAATTCGCCACCGTCGGGGCATTTTGCTGTTCGTATCAGGTAATTCGGCCACCGTCGGGGCTCCTGGTAGTCGTTCTGTGGTTATCAACATGCCACAATAAACAGTAGTGTGAAATTGGAATCGTCGTCCTGTCGTGATAGTACCACCTAGATATGTCCGGAGTAGATGATACCTGTGGAACGTGTGGTCGCTCAGACCCACCGTCTAAAGGAGGAAAGAAATCGAAGAAGGCTAATAAGAAACAAACTGTCGAATGGATCCACTGCGACGGTTGTTCAACCTGGCATCACACGGTTTGTGTTAACATAAACCAAGTGTTTATGCCGGAGATCCAGAAGTACTGGTTCTTCTGTGAGAAATGTTCTCCCAAGGGTAACCTGATCCTTAAAGCAGCACCGAATACAGCGGCTCCAAACACTGACCTTTCAAGTCTGGAAAAGGAAATTCGTGATCTCACCACCAAGCTTCAACATCTTCAAGAAGAGCTGAACATCATTCAAGCAAACAGCTAGAAGCAGCTTCACCGTCTCCAGAATCAGGTCAGAGAAATCAGTCGTGCGGAAGCTCGACATGTCAACAACAACAAAATGTTGGAAGGCATTGAGCAGAAGTTAGAGGTTATTGAGTCAGGCGCCAAGCTAGCAGAGAGCTGTAGTCAAAATGTAAATGGCTATCGAATAGCTCTGAACAAAATTCCCCTTCAACAAGGTGAGAATGTAAGATCCATCGTCGAAAAAGCCCTCGATATCCTCGACCTGCCTGAGGCAAAATCGCACGTTAGTAACTGTTTCCGTTTACCGTATCACGCTTCAAAATGGACTGACCGGTCACTATCTCCTACCATTGTGGTCATCTTCGATGGAAATGCGATCAGGCGAACCGTTCTCCAAAAGTATTTCGAACGATACATGGACTTCAGGCTTTGCAGGCTCGGAATTGGCATATCACTTGACTACCGCTTCACGATGAATGAAGTATTACCAGTTTCCAGTTTTCGTGTTCGGAACCTCGCGATTCGACTAAAGCAAAAGAAGCTCATCCGGTCGGTGTTTGTTCGCCATGACAACGTAGCCGTGCTGCTCCCAGGTGATCAGCGATATACACCTGTGAAGGATCTACATCACCTGCTTGAGTTAGTTGGGTCGCAAGAGAAAACGAACGACTCCTCTATCTTCTTCGATGCTGAATCGACAAATCATTCCTTTTCTCCCAACCGTGAATAATCCGCACCAACTAGACGACGATTCCAAAATTAAACCCATGCCACGTCCTAACATTTCAAACCTTCGTGTCGGTCATCTTAATGTCCGAGGACTTGAACGACACATCGACGGAATAAAACTATTACTCGACAAACACACATATCACTTCTTCGGAGTGACGGAAACAAAGTTAAGAGCAAGTGCGCTTGCTGGCCCTTTACGGGTTCCAGATTATAACCTCCTCAGACACTCTCTGCCGTCCAAGGGAGGCCGAGGAAATAAAGCGTATGGGGGGATAGGATTGTACGTTCGAAAAGGCGTGAAGGCTGTGCCCATACTGAAATCTGAACATGACCCACAAATTGCGAAGAACATGCGATTGGAGTATCTTGTGGTGCGTGCTGAGATCAACGAGCTTAAAGTGGGCGTGGGAGTAATCTACAATCCATCTGGGGCTAATCAATTGTTCGCTCAGCAATACGAGAAGCTTCTTATCGACCTTTTGGAATTCGATCTTGACCAAACTTACCTCATCGGCGACTACAACATCAATGTGGCATCGTCAACACCATCCACGAACATATTGGCACTGAATCGCATCCACGCTACTTTCGATCTCACAGTTCTACCAACACCTCCAACACGTATCACTGAGACCAGCTGTACTACCATCGACCTCATCGTCACCGACCACCCTGCAACTATCCAGTGCTCCAAGACTGCTACAGGAAACACTATCTCTGACCACGAAGTTATCTACTTCGTCTCTAGACTGCTGATACACAAACCCCCTCCCAAGCGAATCAAAGTGCGGAACTTCCGAAGAGTCGATCCTCAAGCTTTGCAGATCGATTTTCAAGCTAGTAATCTACAACAAATTTACGAGGCAGAAGATGTAGATACAAAAGCTGACCTACTCACCACAACTCTCCAGTCCCTGATGCAGCAACATGCTCCTGAAAGAACAATTCAGGTACGCGATCAACGGACTCCCTGGATTACGGCGGAGATAGAACGCGAAATATCTACGAGGGACATTGCTTTTGCCTTGTACAATCGGAATCCGAATCGAGCAAGAGGTGATGCCCAATGGTGTGACTACGTTCGGAAACGTGACAGACTGAAAACACTAATTTTTGTGGCCAAAAAACGTTACGCCGAACAAAATTTTTCCCATCAGCTTCCAGCCAAACAGCTCTGGAGTAACCTGCGTCGTGATGGAATACACAACAATGTGAAGAAGGTTTTACCCGAAGAAGCAGCTGACCCTAACGCTCTGAATCGATTCTTCACTGGTGGTCATCTCCAACTAACAAATCAAGTCATACCTACGAACCAAACGTCTAGCAGACAGGAGCCCCTTCCAACTGAACATGCCAACCCTAGACCTAACACTTTCGGCTTTCGCCACACGACTGTCCAAGAAGTAGCGACCATGATATTCGAGATTCAGACCTGCGCTACGGGTAGCGACGGAATTCCAATCACCCTTATCAAGCTGCTAAGTCCAACCGTACTCCCTGTGTTGGTGCATATTTTCAATGCAATTATTGACGCTCAACGATTCCCGTCCGGCTGGAAGAAAGCAGTAGTTACCCCGATACCGAAGAAATCTTGTCCAGTTGCTCGAGAAGATCTTGCTGCTTCAAGTTTCGGAGTACCTGAATGGAGTAGAACACCCGCTAATTGCTGCAAATCAGTCTGGGTACAGAAAAGGATACAGTACCAGTACTGCATTGGCTAAGGTAACACATGACATATACGCTAATCTTGACAACGGTCATTGCACCCTTATGGTGCTCGTAGATTTCTCCGTAGCGTTTAACTGCGTGAAGCACCAGAAGCTGGAAGACAAGTTGCGACGAGAGTTCAACTTTTCTGCCAACGCGATCAAACTCATTTCGTCATACCTTTGCGGAAGAAGTCAGATAGTTCGGGTAGCAGATACCTGTTCAACCGAACTTCCGCTACATGACGGAACACCCCAAGGCTCATGTTTGAGTGCCATGCTGTTTAGTCTCTATATAAACAGCATAGCCGAAACGATTGAGTGCGAATACCATTTATATGCGGATGACCTTCAGCTTTACGTCTCTGGTCCGATTGACGAACTCGACATGCTCGTGGAGAAAATCAACAGGGATCTTGCAGCTGTTGAACGTTGGTCGATCGACAACGGTCTATTCCCGAACCCCAAAAAAACAAAAGCGATCATTTTCACTAAAAATGGTACCGTTACTCCCAACAGCAACATTATCTTTTGCTCAGAGCACGTAGAACTGTCGAATAGTGTTACAAACCTCGGCCTAAAGCTCGACAACAATCTCCGTTGGGTTGACCAGGTAAATCACGTAACAAGGAATGTGTACAACACACTTCGGACCTTTCGACGCTTTTCGGCCGTGCTATCTACCGAAACCCGTAAGAAACTCGTAGTAGCAGTTATAGGACCTATTTTTATGTACTGCGATTCAGTCTACTACCCTGGCCTCAGTGCAGCACAGAAGGAGCAACTAAACAGGGTATTCAAGTCATCCGTACGCTTCATCTACAACTTGGAAAGACGCGACTCGACAGCTGCACTGCGAAGCACCATCTTTGGACGTGACCTTCAGGCTATTTATCAATATCGCATCTGCGGTCTTCTTTGGAAAGGGCTAAACAATCAGCTTCCCAGCTACCTGATGCAGCATCTGAGGAGAGGCCAAATGGATCGGACGCGATCTTTCGTCATACCCAATCACACAACGAGCAGCGGAAAAAGCCTATTGGTATACGGTGCACAATGCTGGAACCAGCTATCTTTGGCCACAAGAAACGCACCAACACTATCAGCTTTGAACGCTCAATAGTTTTAGGATTAAGGTTTTGATACTGATGTAATTCACTTGCTTAACTGTCCTAAGTTTTTTTTCTCTTTTTTGTTGTAAAAATTCCTTGACCCTATTTAAGAATGGCTATGCTAACCGGTTCACGTTACGTTAACAATAAAAATTACAAATTACAAATCTTTACACTCGTGTATATATCGCTCTCCTTATAATACCCTCTAAAGCAATGTTAAACAGCAAGCACGAAAGACCATCACATTTTTGTAATCCTCTTCGAGATTCGAAGGGACTCGAGATTGTTTCTTATACTCAAACTACGTAAATCATTCAATTCATCATCGCCCCGATCAATCGTATCAGTTTATCCAGGAATCCGTGCTCGCTCGTGCATAACATGCCATAGCTGGTCTCGATTAATTTTATCATACGTCGATTTAAAATCAATGAAAAAGTGATATCTACCTTACCTTACCAATCAGGCTAAGGACGGGGTGGCCTCTGCTGTACATAGTAGCCGTCTCCATTCCACTCGGTCCATGGCAGTTTGTCTCCAGTTCCGCACTCTGCGTAGGGTCCGCAGATCGGGTTGCTATCCGACATCTTGATGACGTGATCCGCCCACCGTTGCCTCCGTAGCCACCTTCCGTTCGAACTTTATTCGATCGTAGAGTTTTGCGGAGTCCAAAGTAAGCACGATTTCCTGCCACAATGCGCCTCTGAATTTCTCTGCTGGTGTCGTTGTCGGCGGTCAACAGTGAGCCCAAGTACACGAATTCTTCAACCGCCTCGATTTCATCACCGTCGATATAAATTCGGGGTGGCGGGCGGGGTGATTCCTTCCTGGAGCCCTTTGCCATCATGTACTTTGTCTTCGACATATTAATGACTAATCCGATTCGCCTGGCTTCACTCTTTAGTCGGATGTATGTTTCCGCCATCGTCTCAAATTTACGAGCAATAATATCAATATCATCAGCAAAACCAAGCAGCTGAAGGGACTTCGTGAAAATCGTACCACTCGTGTTAATCCCCGCTCTCCTTATTACACCCTCCAACGCAATGTTGAACAGCAAGCACGAAAGACCATCACCTTGCCGTAACCCTCTTCGAGATTCGAAGGGACTCGAGAGAGTCCCTGATACTCAAACTACGCCCATCACTCGATTCATCGTCGCCTTGATCAATTGTATCAGTTTATACTGGAATCCGTATTCGTGCATAATCTGCCATAGCTGTTCTCCATCGATTGTATCATACGCCAATTTGAAATCGATGAACAAGTGATGTGTGGGCACGTTGTATTCGTGGCATTTCTGCAACACCTGGCGGATGGCGAACATCTGATCAGTTGTAGCGCGTTCACCCATGAATCCAGCCTGCTATTGCCCCACGATCTCTATTGCAATCGGTGATAGACGGCGGCATAAAATTTGGGAGAGTACCTTGTAGGCAGCGCTCAGTAGTGTGATCGCGCGATAGTTCCCGCGATCCAACTTGTCCCTCTTTTTGTAGATGGGACACACGATACCTTCCATCCATTCCTCCGGTAATACTTCCTCCTCCCAAATCTTTGTATCTTGGTAATCTTCTCCAGCGTATTTTGGAAGCTCGCTTGGTAGTTGATCTGCCCCAGCGGCTTTGTTGTTTTTCAACCGACCAACCTCTTCCTCAATCTCTTGGAGGTCAGGGGCCAGAAGTCTTTCGTCCTGTGCACATACTCCTAAATCTGTTACCACACCATCTTCGGTACTTACAACGTCGCCATTGAGGTGCTCATCGTAATGCTACCGCCAACAGTCGACCACCTCACGCTCGCTCGTGAGAATATTCCCTCGTGTGTCCTTAGCGCGGTACAGTTCTTCCATCGCTTCGCGATCTCGTTCTTCCTGCTGGCGCTTCTTTATCCGGAAGACTGAGTTCTGCCTGTTCCGCGCCTGTTTGTAACGTGCCTCATTCGCTCTCGTACGGTGTTGCAAGATTCTCGCCCATGCTGCATTCTTCTCGTTTTTCAACTGTTCACATTCGCCGTCGTACCAGTCGTTTCTGTGATTCGGAGTCGCAAAGCCTAGTGCTGTAGCCGAGGTACTACCTATGGCGGATCGGATGTCTCTCCAGCCATCTTCAAGTGTAGCTGCGCCAAGCTGCTCTTCCGTTGGTAGGGCCACTGATAACTGCTGCGCGTAGTCTTGAGCCACTTCTACGTTACGCAGCTGCACGATGTTGAGTCGCAGCGTTCGACTTCGACGCGTGGTGATAATTGTCGAAAGTTTTGAGCGCATGCATACAGCTACTAAGTAGTGATCCGAATCTATATTCGCACTGCGGTATGTGCGGACATTAGTTATATCCGAGAAGAATTTACCGTCGATTAGAACGTGTTCGATTTGGTTTTCTGTTTGATGGTCGGGTGATCTCCAGGTGGCTTTGTGGATATCTTTGCGGGGGAAGAAGGTGCTTCGGACTACTATTCCACGGAAGGCTGCAAAGTTTACGCATCGCTGGCCGTTATCATTCGATACGGCGTGCAGGCTGTTTCGCCCGATTACCGGTCGGTACATTTCCTGTACGCGTTCATGTCGCCGACAACGATTTTCACGTCACGCGGCGAGCAACCATCGTATGTTTGCTCTAACTGCGCGTAGAACGTTTCTTTCTCGTCCTCAGGTCTCCCTTCGTGTGGGCAGTGGACGTTGATGATGCTGTAGTTGAAGAAACGGCCCTTAACTCTTAACATGCACATCCTTGCGTTGATCGGCTGCCACCCGATCACACGTTGTCGCATCTTGCCCAACACTATAAATCCTGTTCCCAGTTCATTGGTGGTGCCACAGCTTCGGTAGAAGGTAGCCGCTCGATGCCCGCTTTTCCACACTTCCTGCCCAGTGCAACAAAGTTCCTGCAACGCCACGATGGCGAAGTTGCGGGGATGTGGTTCGTCGTAAATTATCCTGTCACATCCTGCGAAACCTAGTGACTTGCAATTCCATGTTCCAAGTTTCCAATCGTAGTCCTTATTTCGTCGCGTGGTCTTTGCCGATTGTATCGAGTCGTATTTTCTCCTATGTTATTCGCAATGGGGATTTTTACGGGTGGCTTATTGGGCATACGCCAACACTCCTGTCTCGCCGGAGGGCCATCGTGCCAGCTTTGTTTAACGTCCCAACCAACACTGGGACGACCACGCTGATGGGGCTACCACCTTGGATCTAGCTGGGCGTGGTGCAGCGTTTCTTATTCAGCCGCTGGATGCCAGAACAGACGCTGTTTGAGCCGCACCTCCTTGGTGAACTCGGGTCGTACCTCCTCAATGTAGCTGAAGCCAGAAGGACAACAGTACCCTGGCTGCACCACCAGCTAAGCACACAACTCTTAGCTGGCGGTTCTTGACATCGCTTGACCCGTGGAAGCATGAGGTAGGAACTTGTGAGGACCAGAGCTATGTTGGACGCTTTCCTTATCGACTCACCGTTTTGCAGCCCAAAAGTGATATGTGGGCACGTTGTATTCGCGGCATTTCTGCAACATCTGGCGGATGGCGAACATCTGGTCCGTTGTAGCGCGTTCACCCAGCCAGATATTGCCCCACGAACTCTTTTGTAATTGGTGATAGACGGCAGCATACAATTTGAGACAGTATCTTATAGGCACCGCTTAGTAGTGTGATCGCGTGATAGTTCCCCTCATCTAACTTGTCGCCCTTTTTATAGGTGGGACATATGATACATTCCACTCATTCCTCCTGTAATACTCCATCCTCCCAAATCTTGGTAATGACCCAGTATAGTGCTCTCGGCAGTGCTTGTCCGCCGCATTTTAGAGGCTCCACCCTCCTCAATTTAGGTGAGGTTAGGGGCCGGAATTCTTTCGTCCTGTGCACGTATTCCTAGATCTGCTCTCACGCTACCTTCGTCACTGTGCTAGCGGGTCTACTTCTCGTAGAACTTCCGTGTGTTCTTAGCGCGGTACAGCTTGTTCTGCCTGCTAGCGCTTCTTCCTCCGGAAGACTGAGACCTACCTGTTCCGCTCCCACCCATAACGTCCCTCATTCGCTCTCGTACGGTGTTGCAGCATTCTCGCCCATGCTGCAATCTTCTCGTTTTTCAACTGTTCACATTCACCGTTTCTGTGAGTCGCGGAACCTAGTGCTGCAGCCGAGGCGGATCGAATATCCCTCCAGCTATCTTCAAACTTCAGTAAGCAGATAGTCATGACTTACGCATCGATTTAAGATGTTTATTAAATCTCCCGATATTTTTCAATGATTTTTCTTCAGCGGCAAACAATGAGTTCTACAAGTTCTAATGGGTGACCATTAAACATTCATACTGAAAAAGAAAATTCCGTAACCAAACCTTTGGCAATGTTCCGACAACGACGGATTGGATATGAACGATGGATGAAACTGCTTCCCGAATAAAACGGAACAACCCCCTCTTCAGCGGAATGATTCAATAAAGGTTCAATGATTTTCAATTCCATCGCCATTTATGGTTCCTTGGCACGAAACCGGAACCTCTTGCCCCAGAAATGCCGGTAAGTTCGAAAAACGCTTTGTTGCCTGGGAATGGAAGGTTTAAGTTTTTTTTTCCTTTTGTGGGAAAATTTTCCGTTCCAACTTTTGCAAGTACATTTATGGCATTGTGTCGTTCGTTTTTCAGTCATTGCCAAATCGGTTGGGTGATCCATCAGCGTAATGTTGAAAAATGACGACCGACGAATAGTTCCGGCTAAAAGCACATCCAGCTGAAAAGGCAAGGTCCTTACTGGATTTGTCGTTCGAAGTAAATCGCAGCGCTCCAGGCGACATTCAACAAGGATGTTGGGGAGGTGAAGATGTTTTCAGACAAAATGGACGATCAAACGAAGATATGGAGCTATGATCCTGCATTAGATGTCGTGCAAATGGTGATTTTATGACTGATTTGTGAATTTGGCAGAGATAACGATGATATACCAAACCATAAGATTTATCACGTAGTTTTGCGTTGGAGAAGTGCATCTGCTTGCTAGTAAAATTAATGCTTTGAAATTGATCAATCTAAAAGGTTTTTTTCTTTCTTTATTTTCAGGTACGTTGTTCCATCCATCTCGATAATTTGTCTGTAAGTATGAGAAGAATCACATTATAAGAATCACCCACAACTGAATTGAATTGAATTGATAGGTCGTGAATTATGCTTATTTGTATGTATTGATTATGGATAATCACTCTAATGTAAATAATCCTATTTGCAATGCGCACTCATCTTGATGATCAAAAGCAAAAGGTTACGTTCCGTTGAAATGCATCAAGATTACACCGTTTATGTTTGAAACGCGTCTATCTTATCACATAGATAGACGTCCAGCATTTCATGTCCTCGTTCAGCACGAGCTAAGTTTGCACACTAGCCATTAGACACCCTCGGTTTAATTCAACCCTACGATGGACCATGCATTCAAACCTGGCAAGAAGAGAAGCTTTGCGTGCCCTATAATTCATATAAATCAATTAATTAAATTAATACTCGTTTCGCTGACATGCTAATTAAGATTTGGCAGATTTAGCTCAATCGAAAATTGACACAAAGCCGATATTCTCTCATAGTGACACATGAAAATCGATAAGGAACAATCAATAAACTACGTTGAAGATTGGTTCCACCATCAACTCTAAAAGTCGACGTGGCTTATGGATAGAACCTTGATCGAAGCCTTCACCACGCTCCTTTGATATATGGGAACGACAGAAATGTGTACTTATACGGGGTCATCTAGATGCCCCATTCCACAGATTCTACAATACGACATAAAGCAAACTGCTTTATTTGTCATGACACAGCATACCGCATGCACACCGTATAACCATTGTGCTGCATGCATTGATGAACTCATAAAATTGGTTGCATACAATCAGAACAGCCTATGACAAAAATTAACCTGACCATTATCTGGCGATTGTTATGCATGCCGTGCCCGAGCATCACGTTAGGCAGGCATTGACGTGCGATAATCGTTCAATTAAGTATAATTAATATTGGCGCTTTGTTGCGTGTGAAACCAAACAAATATTTTATGATTGAGAATAATACTGAGCAATTGAGATGGATACATGATTGAGGTTATCTTTCGATTTCTTACCAAATTATGTCATTTCTGGAGCTCGATTTGAATAGGTCGTATGTGCTTTTGTCGATATAAAATTCGATCAGTTTATTTTAGTCATTGTAGCAATATGGCAGATATTTTGCAAACTTTCAATGATGGAACAGAAAGCCTGTTTTGTGAGGATTCTGCTGTTTGTATTAATTTTGCTCAATTACAACGGTTTTCGCTATAATAAGCGAATCCAACTGATCGAATTTTTAATCAACAAAAGCACATACGACCTATTCAAATCGAGCTCCAGATTTGTTTTCACTAACTAGTGGCGACTTGGGTGGCAACTAAAATTGTTTCGCTCAGTATTAATTGCCCGTTGCGAAGATTTATAGATTCCAACGCAAAAAAATGATGAGGCTTATTTTTAGCGTAGGTACCGTCAAACGGGGTTACTTGCAACACGATGCCATACACTAAATGTGAAGCATTTTCTAATAATAACGATAACTAGGATGCCCTACTTTTTCGGTTATAGTGATTATGTGTATCAAAGATCGATTTAGTATAAAAATTGGCTTTGTTTATGGTTTAGTTACACTGTTAAAACGGATTGCTCATTTTATGCCAAAAAAACAAGTATGAAAATCGTGCTTGACCTCTCCCTTATGGTAAGTGCGATAAGTCTGATGACCTTGCTTGCAGTTAGGGTACCTAATAGTAAGCTTATCTAAACGATAAAAGTTTGAGAAACTTATCGACTAAGTAATGCAAAAAATCATTATTATATTCGACAACCACTATGGGGTAACTTGCAACAGTTGAATTTGACGAAACCTTCTATTATTTATCTTCATTTTACGATATATTTGACAGAAATAACTGAAATGGATCATTTATTGATTACGTAACGCGTTCATTTTCAAATGACAATTTATTTTTTACATTTTTTTTTTGCACGTGACCTTCAAACATTGTGAGGAAATACCACATTTTGAAGTTTCATTTATGTTTCATCATGTTAAAAATTCAATTTTTTGTTTATGAACGCTGTAAAGCAATCACCAACATCAATTCTGAACCTAGATGGAGTAAATTATTTCAGTTTAATACCCAAATTAGCGAGTTTGACATTTACAAAGTAGAATAGGTGTGTTTCAATCAGGTTAATTTAGCTGAAATTGCCAAACACCACTTCAAACTGAAGGCTACTTGAAGATGACTCACTCTACCTTTTCAAGAAATTACAATAATCATTGTTTTTATTCGTAATCGCTTAACCTAATTTACAGCTCTATTGTCCACTAGGGCACTACGTGAGCGATTTCAATTGACAGCTGTACCTACAGCATTGTACAGAGCCTAGATGTATACTATTATGCTTTATCGAACTGGTTGCCTTTCTGCTGCTTTCACTTTTCTGCTCTACATGGTAGAATGATGAGCACAAGGATGATAGCTGGCCGTTGTTCCTTTCCAGTCCGATTGGGGGTCCTTTATGAGTAGCAATTCGCCGATGTCCAGGTATCCGGGTCCGTTTGAGCCATAGGGCTCAGAAGAGGGTAAGTGTCAGCCGCTCTCGGTGAAGAGCAACTGACGAAAAATTACAAGTGCCGGGGCTGGGAATCAAACCCATGACCATCCGCATATGAAGCGAACGTGTGACCAACTACGCCACGGGCCCCAATAATCATTGTTGACATTTCGAAATGAGTGCGAAGTCACGAGAATCATATATATTTTGTGTTTGAGGGACGTGAGACCTGTTGCTAAAAGATATACTCTCGCTTGCAATAACTATCAATCCTTTCATGAAAAATCATATGTCAATTGGTTAGTGTACATCTTTTCATGGTATGTTTCATGCATAACATCAAACATTTACAATACAACTGAATACTAGAATGTTAGTGCTGTTTAATGATAGCTAACTTAGCTTCATGTCCTATGTTGCAAGTTACCCCACAGATGGGGAAACTTGCAACAATCATGTATTTTGCACCTCCTGATTAGGTGGCAGCGTATTTTGGTAAACCAAGTGCTGCATAGTATTCTACTCGGGGTAATTAGCGTACACGATGCTTCACAGGATGTTTCAAATGTTTAGATTTTCAATGATATTGCTTCAAAGTCGAAAAGTGTAAATCAAAACCGCGTAAAAAAACCTGACTGTGTATAGAAGCTAAATTGACGTAATTCTAGTATTTTGTTGGAAATACGTAAAATTAACTTCTGTGCAACCAAAACTTGCGCTACCGTAATTCTAATGAGGCACGCGTGTTGCTTGGGTTGCTGCTATAATTCAGTCAATGTTTAACCGACTTCATTTTTTGTACATGGCTAGATACTGTATGTATCTCACCGTGTCCCAAAAATCCTAAAAAATGATTAAAAATTGACTAAGCTAAAGCAGCAAGTGCCCAAAATGCCCTCTCCCCCCCATGCCAAACGGTCCAAGCAGCTATAAAAATCGCATCATATCGTAGTACTATTATCTAAGGGTTTAATGTTATTTTACAATGAACGTTGTTAAAACTTTCGTAGTACAACAATAGCATGAAACGAACTCACCCATTTGTGTATCTCCGTCTATGTACATATTTATCTATTCTAGATATTGAATGTGCTGATGACTTCGTGGTTTCCGATTACCAAGCTATAGTACTTTGCGGTAAAATCATTCCTTTTCCCGCGCTCAAACTTGAAAGACACCGGCAGACGCTGAGACAACTTATGTCACCAACTGGCATCGTACAACTCCCAGCAACCATTTTTTTCCGAAAATATCAGCCCGACTCGACGAACTCAAAATCAATTATTCGAATGCAACAGCGGTGGCCTCCTGCATGCGTTTCCCCGAAAACGCCAGCAGAGCTGACATTTGCCCTCTAATACACGCGAAAACACCATCCGACGAACCCCGATTTTTACAAAGTTCACTAGAAAATGTAAAAACTCCTTAAACGGCGAATTTAATTATCTAAAACAGAACAAAATTACACAAAAGTAAAAAATACCGTCATATTGTGGATATATGGATTATTATTTTGTATAAATAAACTATTTTCTATGAACCCTTGTAATGTTTTGAACAACTGCTGAAAGAACCTCACTTTTCAGTTGCCACCCGTTAAATCACAGTCATTTCATTTTGCCTAGATTAGACTTCCGAAAGACGTGTATTGTGAATCTAATTTACACACGCCGTAAGTAAGATTGGTGTGACGCAATTCCCGTGTGTTTTTTTTTACGATAACAGCAAATCTGTACAAAATGAATTTCCAGAGGACACTTTTGGATTGAAACCAAGAGAAGTTATTGTTTATTTGTGTAAGATTTTTTTTTGCATCAAAAGAATTGGATCTTTTGGGAATTCAACCAGGAGCTTTTCAAGAATTTCTACCTTAATTCTATCGGGAATTTCCCCGGGAATGTCTTCATGAATTTCTTTTGAGATTCCTGAGGGAATTGCTGAGGGAATCCCCTCTTGAGTTTGTTCAGAATTATTTTCGAAAATTTTTTCGGTAATTTCATCCACACTTTCTTTACATATTTTTTAGAACTCTTTCTGGATTTTCTTTTAGAAGTTATCCAGGATTTCCGTTTTAGTTCTCCAGACATGTTATCAAAAATTCCTTTGGAAATTTCTTCTGTGGGAATTCTTATCGAGAATTATCAGGAATTTCTTCAGTGATTGCATCGGTTTAAGATATCCTTCATATAAATAATCCGAATTTATTCCGTTACCTCTTCAGAATTGCCAGGGATTTCTCTTAGATTTCCTCCAACAGATTTTTGGAAAATTTCTCCAGAGATTGCTGCATAAATTGCCCCAGTTATTCCGTCATAATTTCTTCAGAAGTCTCTCTGGGGACTTTTTCAACGAAATCTTCGTGATTTTTTTTCTCCGGAATACCTTTGGACCTCACTGTTGTTGCGGAAATTCCTTCATTTCAGAATTCTCTTCGGAAACTTCACCACGGATTCCTGCGGAAACTTCTTCAGGTAGATGTATTGGGGAGCTTCTTCAGGGAATCGCTTTGGGGTTCTTTAGAACCATTCCAAGTATTCATTCAAGACTTGCTTCAGGGATTCATTTGAGAATTCTTCAGGGCTTTATATGTTTTTCGGTAGGGTAAGTGTGCCGATCGTTGTGGTAATAAGGTAAATTAATTCAAAAAATATGATCGTACCATTTAATGAACGGTTTCAAAACGTTAGTCGGTAGTTTTCTATCCACATTTGCTGGAAAAAATATGAAAACTATCGTTTCTCTCTGTTTTCGATCAATAATCGCATACCACAACAATAGGCACACTGTTCCTATTATGGAGGTAAAATTTAATGTTGGTTCCTAATGTTGCGGTATCCCATTGAAATCATATGGGATACCGCAACATTAGGAACACTACCGCAACAATAGGAACACAGCAGCAGAAACATTAGGGAAAATATTTTTTTAAACTAGGTTTTTGGGCAAAACTTAAGCACACAAAAAGTGCAATCTTATAAATTAAGCATAATACATCTATTAAAAATGCCTTTTGGTAACATTTCAGTCGAAAAAGTGCTCAAATGCCACTACCGCAACATTAGGTACTACCACAACGAAGGGAACAATTACCCTATTCCTTGTGGAATTTCTTCAAGGATTGCTTTGGAAATTCTTTTTTTTTATTCCTTCAATGATTCCTTTCCTCCGCATATTCCTTCGGGAATTTCGCCAGGGATTCTTTCGAGAAGCCCTCCGGAGGGTCCGCAATGAATTGCTTCAGTGAGCTCCTCCAGAGATTCCTTCAAGAATTAGAACAGGAACTCATCTGTTTATTCAGTAATTCCTGAACAATTCTCACAGGGATTATTTCGGGAATACTTCCAGAGATATCTTTGGGAAATTCTCCAAAAATATCTTTAATTTTTCTTTAAAAATTCCTTAATAGATTCCAGATAGAATTGCTCCAGGGACTCTTTTGAAATTCAAGAATTCAGGATTAGAATGTCTTCAATGAAATGCTTCAGGAGATTCCTGCGGTAGTTCTTCGAAGGATTTCTTTGGAAATTTTATCAAAAATTTCATCGGGCATTCCTTCTAGCGTTCCTCAAAAAAATCGAGAATTCCTCCACAAATTTCTTCGGGAACTTTGCCTGAATCTCCATTGGAATGTTCTTTTGTCATTCCTTCGGGAATTCTTTTAAGAATATTCCAAGATTTCTCCGGTATTTCGAACGATTTTTTAAAGAATTTCTCCAGAGATTACTTCTTAAATTTCTCCAGAAATGGCTTCGTGAAAATCTGGATAAATTCTTCAAGAATCCCTTTGAGGATTTCTTCAAAGATAATTGCGTTTTTTTTTTCAGGAATACTTTTATGAATTCTCACAGTGGTACTTGCAGAAATTGCTCCGAATATTCCTTCAGGATGTCTTCAAAAACTCATTTAGAATTTCCTTCGAAAATGTCGTCATAGAATTTTATGGATTTTTTTTTTGGGAATGTCTTTGGAGAATCCATTTAGATTGTTTGTTTTTTTTTTTGAGAACCATTTCAGGGATTCTATATAGACTTGCTTGGGAATGCCTTCAAAGACTCCTGCGTAAATTTCTACAATGGTTTCTCGGGGAATTCCTCCGAGAATTTCTTCGGGAGTTTTAGCAGAGATTCTTTCGAGAAGCCCTCCGGGGAATTCTCAATGAATTGCTTCAGTGAGCTCCTCCAGAGATTCCATAAAGATTTTAAACAGGAATTCATTCGCGAATGCTATCGGAAGTTTCTTCAATGACCCCTAGCCATTCACAGGTATTTTTATGGAATTCTTTGTGAATTTCTGCTGGGATTCAATAAATCCTTCAATAGACTCCTGATAGAATTTCTCCATAGATTGCTTTAAGAATCCCTTCAGGAGTTCCTTTATGAATGCCTTCTATGAATTGCTTCAGGAGATTCCTCCGGTCATTCCTCTGGAGATTTTTTTGGGAATTTCTCCAGAGATTTCAAAGGACATTCCTTCAAAATTTCCTCAGAATTTTTATCGAGAATCCCTCCACAAATTTCTTCGGGAACTTCTCCAGAAATTCGATCGGAAATTTCTATTGTCATTCCTTAGGGAATTCTCTCCACAAATGCAGGGATTTCTCCAGGATTTTCATCCACAGTTTTTAAGGAATTTCTCCAGAGATTACAGTCGAACCTCCATGAGTCGATGTTCCTTGACTCGATATCGACTCATGGAGGTGAATTTATCCATACTGATAAAATATTTCTGGGTTACTATGATGGTCCCTCCAAAATGCCTCCAACAGGATTTCTGTTCCACTACTCGATATTCCTATGAGTCGATTATCCCTTCAATATCGACTCTTGGAGGTTTTGACTGTACTTCGTGAGTTTCTCCAGTAATTTCTTCGCGAATGATACCAGAGATTCCTGTATGATTTTTTCTAGCCATTGTGCCAGGAATTCCTTCAGGAATCCCATCGAGAATTTCTTCAAGGATACCGTCATCAATTCTCATTTTCCGAAATTCATCCAGAACTTTCTTCGGAAATTTCGCCATGGTTTTTTTCGGGGAATTTCCTCAGGGAATCCTTTTAGGAGTATTTTCGAGACTCGTTTAGGAAATTCTTGATAAACTTGCTGTTGGGATTCCTTCCAGAATTCTTCAGGGATGTCTATGTTTTTTTAAGCATTTCTTGGGGAATCCCTTTAATGATTGCTAATGCTTTGTCTCCAGTTAGCCTAGTGGTTAAGGCTTTGGATCGCCAATCCAGAGACGGCGGGTTCGATTCCCGTTCCGGTCGAGAAAATTTTCTTGACTCCCTGGGCCTCACAATATACAAATTCATGCAATGGCAGGCAAGGGAAGCCCTTCAATTAATAACTGTGGAAATGCTCAAAGAACACTAAGTTAAAGCGAGGCAGGCTAAGTATCTGTTGGGAAGTCGAGCCAGAAAGAAGAAGAAGAAGATTGCTTTGCATAAATATTCCTTCAGAGATTCCTGCGTAAATTTATTCAATGATTGCTTTTTTGGATTGATTTTTTTTCTGGAATTTCTGCAGTGATCGAGAATCAGGGAACCTGCGATTGCTTTGAAAATTCTTCTGGTATTTCCATGTTTTTTTGCATTCCTCGGAAAATTCCACCAAGGATTGCTTTAAAAAAATATTTCAGAGATTTCTTCGTAAATCAATGGTTCCTTTGGGGGTTTCTTCGCAGATTTCTCAAGGAGTTTTAACAGTAATTGTTTCGAGAAGTTCTTCAGGGGATCCGAAAATTGCAAAATATTTGTTTTCCTCCAAAAAATTCTTTGGAAATTTCTGCAAGGATTCCTTTATAATTTCCCAAATAGGTTCCTGAAAGAATTGCTCCAAAGTATTTCGTCTGGAATTTCTTCAGGAGCTTCTTTATTATTGCCTTCTAAGAATTGTCTCAGGAAAGAAGATTCTTTCGGTTATTCCTCTAAAAATGTCTTCATGAAATTCTTCAAAAACATCTTTGAGAATGCTTCCAAGGATTCTTTATGGTATATTCTGCAGGGGTATCTTTATTAATTTCCCTATGAATTCCTGAGAGATTTGCTCCATAATTCCGTTGGGGAATTCATTGAAGGATTTATTTGGGAATAGCCTTGAGGACTTCTTTGGGATTCACTTTGAAAAATGTCATCAGGGATTTCTTTAGGAAATCCTCCAAAGATTTCTTCTGGAATTTCTCAAAAGCCTACTTAGATATTCAGACGCGCCAACTTAGTCAAACAAATGGGGTGGCAAAGCCTGATTTTTCTGATTTTTTGTATGGGAAAATCTAAAAATCATCAAATATTGGGGGTGCAAAACCATGCTTGCCCCCCTAAGTTGGCGCCTATGCATATATTGCTTCCAAGTATTTGTTCTAGGTCATGTTATTTTTTTTTTCGTGTCAAGATTTGTTTACAATAAGTAATAAAATAAATCTTGAATATAAACTTTCTTCCGAAAATTTAAAAACCGACCAAAAATGCCTTCTTTGTTGCATGTGAATATCAACCAACATTTGTCAACCTATCTTGCTAACAAATTCTACTTTCCATCCAAGAAAAATTTGAGGTATTTTATAAATCTAGAAAAATCCTCCATGATTCACCATATTTTTTTATAATAATACCTAACTTTCACACCATACAATACTTTAATCTCTGGAGATTTTTCTGAAGAAGCCCACGGTGGTACACGGTGTTTAATAAGTTCGGATACACAATAAAAATGAATTTATTTCCCATCTGTAATTCAGATTTGCAAAGCGAATGTTTTAATTAAAAGTAGTATGTTTTTGAAATAAACTGTCCTATATCCTTTTGCAATAATTGCATATGTGTCTCAAGTTTCTTTCGGTCGGTACACGTCTTTCATTGGTATTTCGTCTAGTTTTTATTAAGTAATGGTGTTAAGTTAAATCAAATTAGGTTGTTGTCCTCAGCATTAGTGGTAGCAACTATGACCATACGAAATAATCAATAAGATTCAGATTGGGTTAAGTACGGAGTCATTATATATTGATCTTTAAAATTGCTTAAACTGTCGCTGTACCTGTTTTAATAATTTTTGTTTTTTAAAAAAGCAAGGCTTCGTTATATCTCAGTTTAATCCACAATTATCTTTTCCAAAACTTGATTACATCCCTATTTTGGCAAATTTTAATCAAAATTGGCTTTTTATAATGTATTTATGCCTTTTTCATTGATTTAAGCACATTTTGACCAAACTTGCAAATTTATCGCCATATCATCACTGAACCAGCATTGTAAAACTTTTTTTCTATTAATTTAGTTATTTTAATTTAGTATAGTGAGATGTAAACTCAAAAGTCAACGTTTTAGACTTCTGTAGCATGAGCAACTTTTCGAAAATTATTCCAGCGTGCCGAACCTAACAAACTTTAGATACATCTAAAGCTTATAAAAAAGTAGAAAAAGATGTTATTCAAAACCATATGCTGCATTTGATCAGTGTTATATGCCTTTCAATAAATACATTTTCTTTGAAAATCTGAATTACAGATGTGAAATTAATTCAAGTTATATGGTGTATCCGAACTTATTGAACTCCGTGTATATATGCTTGGTGAAATCTCTGAAAGTGTTCCTGAAATAATCCTTGGAAATATTCTAAGATAAAAACCTTGTATATTTTATTGTAGATATCCCTTAGAAAATCTCTGCCGAATCGTCCGAGGTATTTGATGGTTTTCCTAGAGACATCTTTGAACTATAAGGGTAATTTTCCAATTGTTGCACGGCAAAAAACTCGCATATTGTTGCTCACTCGTTTCAGTTCTGGACGCTTTCTAAGTTGATGATAGGAATTAGGGCCGTTTTCCTCATCTCCGCTTAACTCGTGAACTTGGTTCATCCATATAGTTAAACCAAGTTCAAGGTCCAACTATAGGTGAAGAAATTACCCCTTAAATATAAAAATGCTTGCAAGGACTTGGCCAGGTGTGTGGAGATAAGCGGGTCTATGCTATTGTAGACAGTGGCGAAATCTGCAATGGTAATTGATATGCTTATCTTTGCAACTCCATCCACGATTTGTGCAAGTGTTCATGCTATGCTATGCTATGCTATGCTATGCTATGCAACAATTGGAAAATTACCCTACTGAAGAAATTCTTAGAGGTTTTGCTGCAACTCTTAGTTTGCGACTGTGGAAATGCAGAAAAAAATGACGTTGAATCCCTCAGCATTTTTCATTCTTTATTACCCTGAGCTATTTCTGAAAATACAAAAAATCGCTAAACAAATTTATTGGTGCATTCCCGAGAAAAGCCGGGAAGGAAGTTTTCATACAGGAATCCCCACAGATATTATGAATAAATCTGTGAAGGAGTGGAGCGGACCTGGTGTGATGGTTAGAACACTTGACTATCACGCCGAGGACCTGGGATCGAATCCCACTCCCGACAAACTCGCAAAATGTGAGTTCTTCCTTCGGAAGGGAAGTAAAGCGTGGGTCCCGAGATGAACTAGCCTAGGGCTAAAAATCTCGTTAATACAGATAAAAAAAAAAACCTGTGAAGGAATTGCCAAACTCATCCCTGAAGAACTCCAAAGATGAATTCCTAAACAACCCCAGATATTTCTGGAGGTGTATCTGATGAAATCCTTGGAGTTGCAAAGAAAGCCCTGCAGGTATGCCCAAATAAATCTCTAAATGTTTGAAAATTCCAAATATGAAGACCTTGTAGAAATTCATCTAATTATTCTTGAAACAAATCTCTATACGCCTGAAAGTCTCTTAAATAAAGACAAATCAATCAATCAATCTCTACACAGTTCGAAAAAATATTGTTATATTACATGATATATCATGCACATAATTGGAGCATGATAAATGATGTACGTTTACATGACATTCTAGCTTTTGACTTCATCTAAAGTTCATGCCGAATAGCGTTTGTTTACACGATGATAATGCAGCTGTGAATGCTTCCAAACTTGTCATCATAAAAACAAAAATATTAAAATTCATGGATAAACCTAATTGTTTATTCAGTTTTCAATGACTTTCGCGATAATTTACATAGAAAACCATTTTATTCTCAGCAATCTCAATGAGCAGCAGCAGCGGCGATCCGAAATCGAAAAAGCAGCAGCGAAGTGCCGTTGTAGGTGGTCTTTGCACAAATCCCTTCCTTTGGCATCTAGGGGCAGCAGGAGGCACTATACAAATGAAAAAAGTACTTACTGTAAATCAATAGAACCGATTCATTTTAAGAAAAACTCACTTTTAGTTGAAGATTCAATAGAAATTCTCCAGCGAACAACTTTTCCTACTGCAACAAGTTTGATCACGGGAGCCATGTTTGTTTTGATTTGCTTGTCGCCGATTCAGCTGAACCGGCCGATCTTTACATGTCGGTCATGTAATATTCGCCGTTTTTGCAAAGAATTTTTAGATCGTCTCGCAAGTTCCTGTGTTT
Organism: Aedes albopictus; assembly: GCF_035046485.1. Classification (NCBI taxonomy): domain Eukaryota; kingdom Metazoa; phylum Arthropoda; class Insecta; order Diptera; family Culicidae; genus Aedes; species Aedes albopictus. Next base: position 244,121,224 of record NC_085138.1, read on the forward strand.
GTTGACATGAAGACGTCGCATCACTCGAATATCAATGTAAATGTATTGTAATGTTAAACTCTAAATATTTAGACACTCATGTGCATCACAACTAATGTAATGTTGCATTAGGTTTTCGATTACATGACCACTATTTACGTTGAGCTATGGTTTACATGACGATTAATTCTCAGATTTTCTTGCTGTGTATATGCATTCCTGTAGGAATGTCTGAATGTTTTTTTTTTTTTTTTTTTTTGAAAAAAAAAAACTTTGAAGAATTTTCGAACAATCCCTGATAGTTTTGCTTTAGAAACTCTGCAAGAAATTCTTGTAGAAATAACTGGAAAGATTCCTGAAATAACAACAGGAAAGGTTAAGCCCTTGAAACAAAGATAAATGATTGTACTTTCATGGAAAAATATCATTGAAATTATTAAATTTTATTTTTCATACATTTTTCCCTTTTCCCGTATTAATCTCCACTGCACAATGGTAGCAATTTTAGCATCAACCCCTTCGACGTATTTGTCTCACAATCGGGTCATCTCTGCAATGTCCTGAGACCCGCTACCAGTCTGATTAGAATTCCAAAGAAACTGTGCCAAACATTTCTCTTCTAGCGAAATTAAGAACAATTCAAAAAATCAGAGGAGGCGAAATTTAAGTGTTTTGCCTTTCTCGTACACCAAGGTGTACCGAAAGGCTATATGTTCACTCCAAAAATGAAATTTTGATAGAACCCCCGGAGGGCCAAGTCTTATATACCAATCGACTCAGCTCGACGAGTTGAGATGATGTCTGTGTGTATGTATGTGTGTGTATGTATGTGTGTGCGTGTGTATGTGTGTATGTGTACAAAATTGTCGCCTCACTTTTGGATAGTAAATATCATCCGATTTCAACGCTTTTGTTTTCAATCGACGCGGAATATTGTCCCATTGTTTCCTATTGAAAATGGTTTGAATCAGTCCTGCCGTTCCGGAGTTATGGTCATTTAGGTGTTCCGGACCGGTACCCCAGGAAGGGGCCAGATATGAAATTGCAACAAACCCATGCATGCGACCCATCTAACCACGTTGTTTTTAGTTCCGGGTAACCTGATTAACAGTTTTCATAAACTCAGATCACATTTGAATATACCGGTAGTGTTACGGAATCATTTCCGGGGGTCTCGTAAGCAATACAAAATACAGTACGGACCCGATTTTGTCAGCCCCATTTTGCGACGAACTTTTTGCTCTCATTATCTAACGGTCAAATATTGACCAATTCATTTAAGATCATCATCAAACTGCTGTTGAAAGGCAGAACATAGAGGTATAAAAAGTATGAATATCTGTTTAAATTTTTGAGGGGAGCAAAAAATGTGTTCCGGAAAAGGGCTGACAAAATCGGGTCACTTATGTATACTCAGATTACATAAGAGGCTACCGGTGGTGTTGCAGAAGCAGCGTTGGGTGCTTTGGCGAAATTACGAAAGTGAACTAAATGAATGCAAGCTATAGATATGTGTAAGAGAACCAAAAACCTAAAAAAAAACTAAAGCGATCTCATCAAATTACACCATTTTAGATTCCTGAGACGTAAATTTACAGTCGGATGGATCAACGTTGTATGGAAAAATTAAAATTTAAGCGCATCAGTCCGGAACATTCTTTTAAATCTTTATTTGCGTCTAAAATTACTACGCAAAATTTTGATGCGGCTGGAGGGCGAGCTCTGTAATGTGGTTGATATTTGAATGTGATATAGCATTGGCAATTCAAATTACTACATTACAAATTCTACATGAATTTTGCAACCAATGATAATAAAATATAGCATAAAATGTGCAGATAAAACTTTGTCAAAGTGTTCTGTGGAAAAAGTTTAATCCTGGCTAGTAATTGTCATCTTGGTATGAATCAGCCTCCAGTGAAGGTGGTCAAGCAGTCAACTGAAAGGACTGATACTTTCAGCTCTGCTCATACGTTGAATATAACGTCGGAATAAGTGCCCCAATTCTATGATGACCTTGATAAAATTCTTGATTTTCTAAATAAAGTATACTCATGATTCAGAAATTCGTAGGTGGTACAGTCCCAGATCGCTGTTATGAGCATTTCCCCCTTCTCGTCCATTACCAAAGCACAGAGATTTGGGGCTGATCACTGACTCTAAGGCAAGATTGATTGCGTCGACGGAAAAATCATGAGAACATATTCGACGAGAAAGGCACTATCACCACTAGGTGGATAAATCTGGGTTTTTTTCGTTAATAAACACTATCCATCCGTGATGATAGCATTGAACATCTCCGGCTGTCATGACAGCTCACCAAAATAGTTCAAACCTCTACAGATCCTTCGTGTGAATTTTTGAAAAGCAGCAAGCGATTCTTGAAACTATAGTGATATATCATCCTTGAACACATTTGGTGACATCATCTTGATGTGAGAAAATGGTGCCCAGAGCTCGAACTTCCTGTCAAATCTTGGAACTCCAAGCAGATTTATCCATGAATGCAAACTGTAATCGTCCAGGGACACTTCCTCATGACATGGTTACCAACATCTGAGCTGAGCACATCTGTCATAATGGTTTTAGATAAATAGGAGACAATCAGTGAAGTACTAGATTGAAAGTAGTGAGCTGGATTTTTGTATGGCGAGATGATCAATTCTCCGTTTCTGCAATGAAATGGTGCAAACAGCGTGGGTTATATGATTTATTGACTAATTTGATGCTGTTTGAGCAAAAGTTTGGATAACTGTGTTGCTGAAGTTGCAGGAAAAAATAATACAACAATACAGTTATTCAAACTTTTGCTCAAATAGCATCAAATTAGCCAATAAATCATATAACCTACGCTGTTTGCACCATTCCATTGCAGAAATGGAGAATTGATCATCTCACCATACAAAAATCCAGCTCACTACTTTCAATCTAGTACTTCACTGATTGCCTCCTATTAACATTTTTCGCGACTATCGTGTTTGTGCAAGATTTTTTTTCCTTCTCTTGTCTTCAATATGAAATAATTATTCACTCGCTGTAAGAAAATCGCTGAAATTTTCTCCACTAGAAAAGGGCTAGTTTATGATCAGACTCTGTAAAAGAATGATGATTATGATAATTTGGAGCGTCACAATAAATTATGCCTTGCGTCCAGATTCTAACTGGACAATACTTTAACTTCCCAAACAAAAACACTTTCTGAAAAAATGTCAATTTCTGATCAAATATTGGTAAGACAATTAAATCTCCTTAATTAGGTACAACTTTGTTCCCTTTCAACATCACCAATGCCAACAAACCAAATAACCAGCCAGAGCCACCATCTTTCAAACAAAATTAGATTGTATTTTCGTAACACCGACTACAAATGGGCTGCCATCCGCAGAACATTGTTTCTGCCAATAAATCCTTGGTTCAGTATGATTAACCCTTATGTGGCCGACAGGGTACCCGGGTACCCAGCGCCCATTTGAAAAGCACGGTGTAAAAAAAAGCAAAAAATTTGTCGGACACATAACGGTTAATTGATGGCAAAGTAAGAAATGATTACCTTTCTCAAAAGACAATAAACTTACCGCACAGACAGAAAAACAAAACGAGCAAATTATATCTAAATCGCACAACAACTTCGCCGGAAAACTTTCTCCCAAATTGTCACACCCGATTTTACCGAAACAAAAGCTATCCGTCTGAGACCCCCGCTGCGTTCTAGTTAGCAGCAGCAGACAGCAGAAAGCATACCGAACTGGGAACAAATGAGCGTGGAGGCGGGGATCGCAAACAGAATAAGATGAAAGTTTAACGACAAAACATTCACTACAAACGACTTTTTTGGGATCGAAGAGATAAATACAACTCAGACACAACAACAAGCCGCCCCATGGTTAGAATGCATAAAAGCGAGTGAGGTAGCAACCCACACAACTGTGCAGGAGGTTCCGAACTTTCCTCCATTTGTTGGAAACTCCTGACTCATTCAAGCTGCGGAAGCAGCTGAACACCTGTAATGGTGGTTAATTCGGCCATTGTTTGCTGTTTATGTTACAAGTGAATAAAATAAATATTATACCAATTTTGTTACCTTTTCATGAACACACTAACGCAAAAGTTACTTAAAAATGTATGAAGATATTTTGGGAAAAAATCACCTTTGAAATTTGGAATTAGAACGGGAAAATTAGTGCACCTCAATACATCCGAACGGTACCAATTCCCACCCAAGAACGGTACCGGAGCTCGGGATAAGACCAGATAAATTATGCAACTCAACTAAAACTTGAACACAATCTAATTATTTGACCTGGAAATAGAACCAACCAGCAGAGACATTTATAACTGCACACGTTCGTCCACAAACTTGCTCCATGTGAGCTACTAGTGCTGCCATGATGCAAGTAAAGTGTGCAGTGCATCTCACCTAAAGCGTTGCATTGCCTCGCCTGGTACTTGCATCGTCTGCTACGCTGTTATCGTTGAACAGTAGTGTACTAACTTGTGCTTTGGCAATAAGTTTTGCATCCCGGAAGCCACAGGCGTCACTGTTGGAGGATGATTCTAACTTATTATTAGGGTGGTCCATAAATTTGATTCGGGCGGGGTACAAGTCCTCATAGCTTGAGTGTGTTTAAAAAAGGTGTTGCTCAAGCAACATGCAATAACTTGTACTAGAAGTCATATGCTTTAATTTGTTTATTTTTTTTATTAGCTTTATTAAGGAGATTTTCAGCCCGTGGCTGGTTCATCTCCGTAATTTGAAAATAAAAATTCTAGCTATCAGATATCATAATAAAAGCCTATTTCATCATCTACCTGAGGGAAAGGGAAGGAAATAAGGATTAGAATAGGGGTAGGGACAGGTAGGAACATAGGCAAAGATACCCTGGAACAGGGTACTAACGCATAAGCATATCTCAATGGGTTCAAACAGCGTCCTGAAAAGAGCACTGTGATAACGCATAAAGCGTAAAGAGAGCCTATAGCCACAGCGGGCTAAGAACAACTGAACATCCTGAAGATTCAGGTTTCTATAATAAGTGTTTACCGAGTACTCGGAAGCGCAGTTGGGCAAACCTGTACAGTTGTAGATCAAATGATACGAAGTTCCATAAACGGATTCATAGCTATCACATACAAATAAATCAGTTTGCTGAATATTCACCATGTGATAGCTGAGTGTGCATGCTCAAATTCTACTTTGATAGATTTGTAAGATACTTCGCCACCCTTGGAGATGGCTCAGTACAATACAATTTTGTTTGACGGCATTATTCCAAGCTATTCCGGTATTGTTTGTGTTGAATGACAGCCCAGATGTCAATATGAAGCTTTACCCAACACTTCGATACCGGAATAGCAGGCTCAGAGCTAATGAAGTCGTGTGATGCTTCAGTGCGAGCTAACTCATCAGCCAATTCATTGCCAGCGATGGAAGAATGGCCTGGTACCCATACAAGGTGAAGAGCATTTGCTGAATTCAGCTCTTAAATGTGAGTTCGATAAGTGATAACTATCTTCGACCTAAAGTTGGCCGGAGCAAGTGCTTTAATAGCAGCCTGGCTATCTGAACAGAAGTATATTATTTTGCCCATTACGTGTTGCTGAAGTGTCGATTGCACTCCGCACATAAGAGCAAAGGTTTCGGCCTGAAAACGGTACATTGTCTACCAAGTAAATAAGACTGATGTAGCCTTAGCTCACGAGAGTAGGCACCAGCACCAGCTCAACCTTCGAAAACGGAGCCGCCAAGGTAACATACGATGCCGTCAGAAATACTTCTCTCCAGATATCGAGATGTCCAGTCCACTCTTCCCTGGTAGGGAATTTCGTGGAAAATGTCCTATATGGAAAAATACAAGCAATTAAGATCACTTGGAGCAAGGTCAACTTTGTCCCAATTCACCAAAAGTGGGAACAACGAGGTGTGTGTTGATCTGCAGTTCCCATGAATTTCCTTTAGTAGACCGAGTACCCGTAAACGGTAAGTGCAAGAAAGTGCTTCTTGTTTGAGACGAATGTGTAGTAGGGCAACGTTAAAAAGGATGTTGAGCGCTGCTGTGGAAGTTGAAGACAATACTCTAGACATCGCCATCAATCACATCCTTTGGAGATGACTTAATTTTGATTGCATAGTTCTCATTTTGCTCTTTCGCATCCACACAAGGCATCCATAGGCCAATACTGGTTGAACAACAGTTGTGTAAATCAATTTCATATAGGGTGAGTCGCCAATTGTTGCACGGCTAAAAATTCGCCAATTGTTGCACACCCCATAAGAATAACATGGAGTATACAACAATAGGCGAGTTTTTTTTTAGCCGTGCAACAATTGGAAAATTACCCTACTTGGGTTTTAGATCCCAAGTTGTACCGACATTGCCCGAAGGCCATACAAGCTTTCTTGATACGGAACTCGATGTGAGGTGTCCAGGAAAGCTTGGAATTAAGAAAAACTCTAAAGTACAGTCAGGTTTTTTTACGCGGTTTTCATTTACGCGGCCGCGCAAATGAAAACTCCATACAAAAAAAAATTCCATCGTCTTATTTTTGCATGATTCGTCGAGAAATGGTGAGACTTTTTTTACGCGGTTTTTTGGATTTTGAAATGAGTTTTTTTTTACGTGGTACGTATCCCCCGCGTAAAAAAAAACCTGACTGTACTTTACATGTTCAGTCATATCGATTTCAGAATTTAAGAAATACAAACGCCATTTGGTTTCGCTTTTTCGTAAAAAAAAAACAATAGATGTTTTACTCGGATTTACCGAAAGGCCATATTGGCGACACCAACCCTCGACTACTTGAAGGGTACTTCGTCAAAAAGGGTGCTGGTGTGGCTTTAGGACAAAAAGTCGAAGGACAAATTGTCGGAGGACAAAAGCGACCAAAAGGTTGAATGGACAAAAGGTCGAATGCGACAAAAGGTCGAATGGACAATAGGTCGAATGAACGAAAATGTTATCAGACCAAGTTACCAGGTGTGTCACACTTATAAGAAAAAATAAATGATAAGCTTTTGTTGTTGTTCATTGAGAGATAATTATAGTGCTGTTATAGAAATCATATGCATTTCATCCACTAACATTTCTATAGGAAATTATTTCTTATTTTGATTATAGGCTGTTCTTTCAAGTTGTGATAATGTAGTATTCTATGGCAATTTATATAGACAATTTTGTATAGACTGTTCTCTTAAACTTTGTTAACGAAATAGTTTTTGACTCTCTAGGTACTTGTTTTTCAATCAGAAATTTTGCCTTCTTATATTCAATAGCTGTTCTTCCTAATTATACTGCAGAAATATTAATTGACTACTAGTGCTTAGTGATCATCCCCTCTTGGATTGATTGGTAGTTCCTACAAATCACACTGTATAGGTTAATATTTCCGTTTTGTTTGCTCATATAATACCCAGAGATTTGTCCTTCTCTAATTCATTAACTGTTTACCTTCATTAAGTAGCTGCAATGATTGGAGTTTCAAATGACAATATTTCAATATATGATTCATGCTTCTTCTGAACACAGGCTGTTCTTCCAAGTAATTGTTTTCAACTTCAATCAATAGCATTACTTCATGCATTATTTTCTATCATTTACGGGCATTTATTTAGAATTGCAATGCGGTATTAAATTGCTGCAAGCTTTTGCAAGTTTTAATAGACATTTTCCTTTCTTTCATTTTTGTTCTTTTTTTTATTGGAATTTTAATTGTCGTTTTCTGATCACTTTTCATGCTTTTCAATTAGTATTTTGTCCATTCGACCTTTTGCCCCATTCGACCATTTATCATAGATTCGTCTCAATAGCGTATCTTCTACGTTAGGATCCCAGTGGTGACAAGACTCCCCCTTGGGAGCATCCATAAACATTTATTTTCTTAATCGCTGCTAGACGCAATGTCGAGAAGAGATGTTGGCTTTTGAACATTTGGTGAATCCAATTAGATATCTTAGAGATATACCATGACTCCAAGCGGCTTCCAATATGGTATCGAAAGTCACGTTGCCCAAGGCACCCTCGATATCTAAGAAAACACCCAAACAAGATTGCTTTTGATTGACTGCTCTCGCGATATCGTATACAACTTTGTGTTTAAAAGAGTTACAGTCAGTGGACTTACCAGACTGGTAAGCATGTTGATTCACATAAAGAGGCACGTTGGCCAGATGAACATCACCGATGTGATGATCCACATTGCTTTCTAAGCATTTTAGAAGAAAAGAGGTCAAACTGATAGGTCTGGAACAGAGTTGCTCTCTGTCACTATCAATGGTAGGCAAACCGATTTTGACAGGCTGACGGTGACCCAAGTCAGCGTGTGCTCTGTTGCGTCACCGACACTTTTCTTTTCTAATTACAACTGGACTGATTGCGATGCCGGGTAGATATCATTGATAGGCCATCTTTAAAATTCGTTTAAAAATCAAAATAAACACTTGAAGTAATGAAATTTGAAAATGTGGCACAGAATAACAAGTTTTGTGTGGAGCGGACCTGGTGTGATGGTTAGAACACTTGACTATCACGCCGAGCACTGGGATCGAATCCCACTCCCGACATGCTCGCAAAATATGAGTTCTTCTTTGGGAAGTAAAGCGTGAGTCCCGAGATGAACTAGCCTAGGGCTAAAAATCTCGTTAATACAGATAAAACAACAAGTTTTGTATGATGGTATTTAAACATTTTGGGTTTTGTCTAAAATCGCTAAAATATCAGTTCAGTTGCTATGATAGTGCTCTGAAGTGCGGGTCAGTATCAAGTTGTTGCCGGTCACTATCGTTTTGATATTGATCGGCCTACAGTGATACTGACGGTGGTGCAAAATCAGTAGTCAACTGACATGATTGATATTTCGCAGCTCTGGTCTGGAACTCTTTGCTTCTTCATACGACGCACGACCCATTTTGGAATAAATTTTACAGTAATATCCCGCCAGGTTGTAATCCTTTTGATTTACACGCGCGTCGCTGTCCGATCACTAACAAATTTTGAAATTAACAAGTTATTGATAACAATTCTAAAGCAAGATGAGTTATAAGATCTTATAAGGTCCAGGGGGGTTTGGGACAATGTGACAAGCAATGCGTTAAGTATAGGAAAACCTCGTAAGAAGTGGGAAGGAGGTCGATAATCACCAATTTTAGCGTGAAGTACTTAATGGATACTCCCTACTGACACAGTTAGAATGTAATATCAGAAAGAAGAGGAAGAGGAACTGACGAGAAAACATGATTTTGTCAACAGTTCCTTGCGAAATGCTGTGAACAACGTCAATCTCGAATGGTGTAGTTTTGATTGCAGAACTTGTTATTGTTGTATTATTGATGATCAAATATTTGCAAAGTCCCAATAATTCAATAATAACTGAACTTGTTCTATAACAAAACATGCTATTGAAATGTTATTTGAAGAAAATATACTAATAGCACGATCATAACAAAATAAGTTTGTCGAACAAAACATGTTTTGGAAAGTTAATGCCTCAATAAGTTAATAATAACCCGAATAAATCGATATTATACATCAATTTAACAGTGTATCATTTTCTGATCATATGTGTTATCGTATACTGGATGATAAATGGATAACAAGACAAATCATATTGATGATTGCAGTTATCATTTTTGGCGTTTTGATGAAAGACCGAATGGGTTGTTAAGTATCGTTACCATTCAAAAATGCCATTTTTCTCGAACAAAAATTTTGTGGAATCATACATGTTATGATCAGTTTATCATCAACGTATGATACAGCGAATAATAAAAACAAAATGGAAATATTTCATCGAATCTGCTTTGCCGACTGAGAAAATAGCACACCCCTGCGGGCATTTTTCAGACACTGTCAAATTTGTCTACGATTGTGTGAATCATTGTTTACTTCCTAGGTGTTTTTTTTGTAATTATTTTGTTGAATCGGGAATCGAACCGTGTGATTTCCAAGCTTCCACTACTCCTCGCATGGTGTTTACTCGCTACTCCAAACAGAATTAGTGCTCGCGGGTGGCTCAAATGTATAAATGTTCTTCATCTGAAGATGCGAAAAGGTAACATTGCACACAAGAAGTTGCGGAAGGAGAATCCCCAAGAGTAAGAACCCTTCGAAGTGTTGTGCCCAGTATCAACGACCGATCTTCCTTTTGGCATTTTGCATACTATAGCAGCCGGCAAAGGTAAGCTTTCATGAGAATTTGTCAAGAAACTTGCAGTAGTTAATCCATGGCTGCTGCTGGCATTGAATCAGTTTTTCTTTTCTACAAAGTGCTTTTTGCTGGACACTTCTAGAGATCAGAATTACTGGATTCCATCGCTAATAATGACACATTTACACAAGCATTGACACCGAGATTTGCACAAATGGGTTGATTTTCCACTCCAAAAGGATTGCAATGCTTGTGCATCGAAAAAAAAACATCTTTTGCTTACCAAGCGTACAAAACCATATTATTAAAAAATAATAATGTACCATTGGAAGTATCATCATTATAAATGTTATGATTCCTGAAATATATTTAATAATGCCAATTTATTTGCCTTAATCATCTAATCATTAAACTATTATAACTTTTATAATAATCATTCCACGAACAAATATCGTATGATATGAACGATTTCATCAATCGTATTTTTCTATGCGGGAACAAACCAAGACATAAAAACAGATTTTGTGATTCTGTTGTTATCATTTTGATATTCTCCTCTGCTCGGGAATCCATCTAAAAGTGTGATGTTTTATCGAGCCATAAAAGTGGAATTTTAAAAACGACCTTATTTTCAAGCTTTTTTCGATTATTTATCGAAATTCAACTAATTGCCTAATTTTTCGACAAAAACTGCTGACAATTACGAGGATGTTACAATAAAATTTTGATTCGATATTCGCAATGTTTGATGAGATATGTCAGATATTATTTTGACTCAATCTCGCCCCCAACGACGATACTTTGTATATGTAAATTCAGCATATTTGTAGTTCCGTGTCAAAAATTGAGCTCAATCCATCAAAGCAAACCACACTTACAGCATGTCAAACTTGGATATTCTGTATGAAAATCAGTGTTTGTCCGATAAATTATGCACCACAGTGTACTTTAAAATTCAGTTATTTTTAATCATCAAGAACGAGTTAAAAATATTAGTAGACGTGTAGCAGAGGCTCCTTTACTAAAAAATTGTGTTATGCAGACTTTTATAATGATCAACTTATTTCGAGCCAAAACAGTCGGCAATCCTCCGGTTACCCAATCTGTGATCTGGACCAAAGGCGTAGTGGAACTCGAAGTGACGGATCAATCTTTATGTCTGTACACCATTTCTAGCCATTATTGAGTGTGCCTCGATTCCAAACTAGACCCAGTTGGTGCTCAAAGGTAAATCTTCTGAAGCTTCTGCTCTTCTTTAGGTTGTCAGCAATATGCAATACAGTCAGGTTTTTTTTACGCGGGGGATACGTACCGCGTAAAAATAAAACTCAGTTCAAAATTCAAAAAAAAAAACGCGTAAAAAAGTCTCACCATTTTGCGACGAATCGTGCAAAAATAAGACGATGATTTTTATTTTTTGTATGGAGAATTAATTTACGCGAAAACCGCGTAAAAAAAGACCTGACTGTATCGTCATACATATGAACACTAACATTCAAGTCGATCATGAATTTAACTTCGAAACCAGTAAAATGTACCCTGTTTTATCTTAAATAAATTATTGAGCTGCTGGCAGTTTCAAATTTCCGTATATTCTACAGTAAATATACATATTATCTATCAGTCGATTCGAATGTCTGTTTTGGGCCACCCTAATAAATACACCATTCTCCGAAAGCTAAGTTTCAAGTAACCAACTACAAACGATAATGATAAACATATTTCAATATGCTATTAATAACTTAAGCTGCAGCTTACGGCTCAGCGAAACGTCTTTGGTAGGTCTTCATTCACCTGCTTTGTCTCTCCCACTCTGTGCTACAATACCTAAGCGGATTTTCACTTGGGAATAAATTATAATCGTTGTTAATTTAGCAAAACATGAAATGGTTACGGGTCCAATTGATCTCACTGTTTGCCGCTGTGTTTTCCTCCAAGGTCGATGGTTTGGTAGTCCATTAGTCAGCTCCATTGAACTTCTCTTTCCATTTGCTGTAGGAAACAGTTTAATAGGGACGACCATTCGGAACCACCTACTACAAGGCCAAACAAAGAAGCTTTTCAACAGCTTAATTCCTCGGAAGGTCTCTGTATGTCCCTGGCTAATGCGAATCCTTCGGCCGACGGAGGTACCGCAGTCTGAAAGCTTTCGAGTCATGCGGAAAACTTGGTCTTAATTAATTTGACTTGATACACACGGAGCCAGTCCGTTTTGCGTTGCTTCGACTGGCGACAGGAGCAGAGCCGGAGACGAAGAAGAAACCTGCCTTTCATAGTCATCATCGTCAGCTCGTTTCAAGTGAAACTTTGTAACTGCTGAGTAATCTGCATGGATTTAGGAAGGACTGCACCGATGGCAGGGGCGCTTTCGACTGGGACCTATTTAACTTTGCTTAATCGCTTCTAAATTGAGATTGTAGCCAGGCGAAACACAAAAGAGCAGTTAGTGCGGCAACAACTGAACAGAGTTCGGTGCGGAGGTGAAGCCAGCCGCGATTGAAATTGATGATCACTACGGTAACGACGACGACGATATGCACAATTTGGCACAGTTAATTAGGTGTCAAAAATTAATTGCATCGTACTTTGTGTGGGCATACGGGAGCGGTTGGGTACAAACCACAGGAATGATTGCTGATGCTGCAGAATTGCGTCATAGGGAAAGTCTGTCCTGCGTTGCTGCAGGCTGCATTGCGAGCGCCGGATACCCGCCCATGGTCATCAGTTAATGAAACAGTCAGCTTGAAAGTAATTCGGTAAAATCATATCCATGTTCACACAGCACGATTGAATTGCATTGTAATGGTGAGCATCGATTATTCGTTAGGTTTTGCAAATGAAACAATCTGAGCTGAATTGTATTGCTCTCATAAAATGAATTACTGAAAGGTTACCCATATTAACGAATCGATTCATAGTTTCATATGTACGCCTTTGATTCAGTCCATAAAATTAATTAAATGAGTAATGGTAATTTGCTAGAATTCGTACTAGAATTTTTGTTTTCAATTATTTTACCGCGAAAATAAAAACTATCTGTTACGAATTTATCAGATTTCCATTTTTAAGTTTCAAGGGAGTTACAAAAGAGCTTTGCAGGGATTCCCGGGGGTTTCATGGTGCTACTGAGTGAGTTTCAGAGATCTTTGAAAAGAGTTTCAAGACCAAGACATTCACGGAGATCTAGTGGGATTTAAAGGAAGTTTCTAAGCAGGGGGGGATCCAGAGAGTTAAAATAGAGATATGACGAAGCCACACCACGAATTTTCAAAAGCACACATCTGAAGAACCAAATTGATCGATTGATCACACCACCAGCGGGTGACCAAACGATCAACTTTTCAGCGTCGTTTGATTCCTCAGATTTTTGCTATTGAAAATTCGGGGTGTGCTTTCGTCATATCTTTACCTTAAGGTGCTCCAGATAGTTTCAAAACACCCCAAAAACTCCCTGAACACCCCTCAAACAACCATGAAGCGCCCTGAAATCCCTCTGAAAGAACATGGTAGCTCTCTAAATTCCACTCTAACGTCCCTGACATCACCTGAAACCCTCTGGGACCCCCCTAAAACACCCCTGGAGCTTTCCTGAAACGCCACTGAAATCCCTTGAAACTTACTGGAATACCCCGGAGTATCTCTGAAACCACCTGATGCCATGTGGAATGCCTCTTGAAACCCCCTAAAACCTCCATGTACGTCCATGAAATCCCCTCGACTACGTGGAATACCCGTGGAATACAACGGCCATGAAACCCACTGGAGCACCCTCAAAATTTTCTGAGACTTCAATACTCAAAACAAATCAAAACTCTTTAACTCCTTCGCTGCTCATTTCCCGTAAACGTGGGTACGGAACAGGCCGCAAGCGAGTGCATCTTAAATACTGCTGGGCAAAAATTTGTCCTTGCAGGAAATGGCCTCCTGCATGCTAATAAGTGCTGCCCTGGAAAAGAGGTATTGAGGGGAAGTAATACGAACAGTCGCCTTTCTCCAGAACCGGCTTCCTTTTAGGATCATCTTTGAGTTTTCGGCAGCGAAGCGTTTGATCATATCTCGGATGTCAAGTGCACTAAGCTCGATCCCAGGTCGGGGTAACTAACGTTTGTGGGTTATGCTGAAAATTGAAAGGAGTACCGTTTCGTCAATTGAAGCACGAATATTATAACACTAAGCAGAGATGCCAGCCATATCGAATAGAGCAATGGATTATCGCAGATCGAGTTGCCAGCGATGAAGCTTGGGACAGGTTCAACTAAACGTCTGGAGAAGTCTAGCATGGAAGAGGAGGCATCCTATGACGAACAGCTACCGCTTCAGGAGGATCGGCGTGAATACCCGAGCAGAAGGGCATACCTTACAAATACCGTGCAAAGAGCAACCTGTGCTCTGATACCTCAAGTTGGTATTGCTATATTATTCTACGCAATGTTATGAGAACACCACAATAATAAATGGAGGTATTTGAGTAAAGTTAGGTATTGATGTGGTATTGTCGATTTAGCTGGGAAAATAATTGAATAACAAGATTTGTTATTACATCATGGAGCTATCGACAAATATTAAATTTAAATAGCAAGATATGTTATTACTTTGTTATTTCATACCTTCTGGAAAACAAATAAAGCACTTGAAATTTATGGTATGCATTCATTATTGAAATAACAAGACTTGCTATTTTTCAGGTGTTATTTATACAAAATTATGGTATTCATTTTTGTTATTTTGCCTCTTATGTCCACCTAATGAAGGGCATATCGAGGTATGATGTTATTTAAGATAAATACCTCGATATGTTATTTCGTTGCTATTCTTTTCTGCTCGGGTAGAAGAAGCTACCAAATCGTCTGACCAGAGGGAAGATATCGTCGAAACTCTCGGATTAGGTCGTAGGAATTGTATCCTGTTCTCCACAAGAACCAGCAACTTTCAGCGAAGCGGAGAAGTCATCTGAAAAGGAAATGTGGATGTAGGCTGTGGACGATGAGATGTCGTTCCATGGCAAAAACGAAACATGGGACCTGCTACGTGGTAGGAAGCTAGTCGACACAACCGATAGGTTTTTAAGGTGTAAGAGAACGAAGCAGGTGAGGTAGCAGGGTAGTAGCCCAAGGCTACAATCAAAGGTACGGTGTGGACTACGACAGGTTCACGCACACCTGTCGTGAGTCACACAACGCAGAGGACACTATTGGTATTTTGATATCAAAGTTGCTTATCTACATAAGAATATCGACGAAGAGGTGTTCGTGAAGCAGCCTCCGAGCTGCGGGTTACGATGCCGTTGGTAAGAAGATTAGGTCTGCAAGCTGAAACGAAGCATGTATGGCCTAAAATAATCGCGAGAAACTCACGGAAGTTTTGTTGTAGCTGGGATTCATTCGGAGCTCGGTGGATCAAAGCCTGTTCATCAAGACTTTGAAGGATGGCGGCAGGCTGTACGCATTAGTCTACATTGCTAATATGCTAGTTCTAACAACTGATCGACGAGACGTACCGTGAGCTCCTACGGCATTTAGTGCTCTTTTGTCTCCAAAACTATGTATAGTTGATTGAAAAGCCAATATTTTGAGCAATGGGCATGCAACATAACGTCGTTTGCATAAATGTCCTCCAAATGGGCCTCCATTTAGCCTAGTGGTTAAGGCTATGGATCGCCAATCCGAAGACGGCGGGACCGATTCCCGTTCCGGACTCGACTCTCTGGGTATAATGTATCATTGTACTTGCCTCCAAATTCATGCAATGGCAGGCAAAGAAAGCCATTTAACTAATAACTGTGCAAATGCTCAAACTAAGTTGAAGCGAGACATGTCAAGCTTCAGTGGGAAAGTGAAGCAATAAAGAAGAATAAGATGCATAGATGTCCCAAAAAGTTCAGAAATTCGTTCAGTGATTCATTTGAAAATATCATCGAGGATTTAGTCTGGAATTCCTTTACGAATTGTTTCAGAAATTCCATTAGGGATTCCTTCTGAAGATCCTCAAGGGAAATTCAAAGTTTCGTGACGAGTATTTGATAAAGCGTAGTTACTGGTTGTGCTGTATTTGCCGAACAATCTTTCTGTAGGGACGAGAAGTATAGGTTTGTACCGCTATCTGCTCGGTCGCCTTTTGTTTCAATTCTTCCTTGTCCCAGAATTTTCAACTTTATTACGATGGTCTCCGAAGAATACTTCCCAAATCAAATCGTCATGCTACAGAAAATCTTCCATGTGTTTCTTCAGAAGTGTCACAAAGAATAATTATTCTTTTACGAAATCTGACATTAATTGATTCATCAATTCCTCGATGATTTTTTTACGAATCATTTCTAAGATTGTTTGATAAATTTGCCCAGGGATTACTTCAGAAACTTCTCTGGATATTTATTCAGAAATTCCTCTAGGCGTTCAATGGAGAATGTATTATAGATTCTTTAGAAAATCTACCAAACATTTCTTCAGACATTCTTTCAAAAAATATTTAAAAAAAAATCAAAAAACCAAAAACATCCCTCACGGATTTTTTCAAAAAAAAAAATCGAAAATTTTCATCATGGATTTTTTTTTGAAATTCCTCTTTTTTTACAAATTTCACAAAAAAATCTTCCAAAGGATCTAGCATGATTTGCTTTTTATGTATCTTTATTTTTATCAATGAATTTGAGCAGATTTTTCTCCAGGAATTATTTCAAAAATCCGTTCAGAGAATCATTCAGAAGTTCATTGAGACTATTAATGAGATTATTATTGAGAAATTCCTTCAGAAACTATTCCAGAGTTTTTCAGAAAATGCTTCAAAAGTTCCTTCGAAAAATTCTTCCGAGAATTTCACCAGAAATTCCCACAGCAACTTCCAATTTCTCCTGAAATTCCACCAGGGGTTCCTCCAAATGTTTCGCAATTTTTGTCAGAAAATCTTTCTGGGATTTCTTTAGAAATTCCTTCAGACTTAAAAATAAAAATGTGTGATCAATTCGGGAATTTTCTGCAGGGATTCCCATAGAAATCACCCCATGGGTTCCTCTACATTTTTTTCGAGGGATTCTACCAGAAAGTCTACCGATCTATAGCTTTTATTATAAATTCGACTGATGGAGAAATTTAGATTTTCCTCCAGAGATTTCTTTATCAATTTCTCTTAGGATTACTTTGAAAAAACTTTCACAGATTTCGATAATTCTTTCATGGACCCTTGCTGCCATCCATTCCAGGATTCATTTGAAGTTCCTGAAAAATCTCCCAGGCATTCTTCCAGGAACTTATCCGAGAAATCATCTAGAACTGCTAAATTCTTTTACAATTCTTTCACAAAATCTTCTAGGGATTCCTTCAGACTTTAAAATGTCCTCCAGAAATTTCTCCAAAATCTCTTAAAGAAAGTCTTGCACGGATAGCTTCCAAAAATGTTGCAGAGATTCCCTCAGAAAACACTGCAAGAATTCCTTTCAAAAAATCTTGCATAGATTGTTCCAGAAATTCATCAACGATTTTTTTTTTCATGGAGGTATCAGAAACTTTTCAAAGCATTCATCTAGAAAATCTTTAATGGACTTTCTTAAAAATGCTTTTTTTTAGAAAATGATTCACATTAAGAATTGGAAGTTCAGAACTCCTTCAAAATTTTCTCAGAAGCTTTCTGAAGAATTTTCCCCATGAATTGTTTTTGAAATTCTGCAAAATATTCTTCAGGAAAATCCGAAGATTTCTTCACATACTTTTAGATATCCGTTCTTTTCCAGAAATTGCTCTAAAGATATTTAAAGAAAGCCTTAGAAAATCTTCCAAGTATTCCTTCAGAAATTTTTCAACAGAGTCTTTCAGAGATTTTATGTGGGTTCATACAGAGAGACTGGAAACATTTCTGCTGAGATTCCTGCAGAAATTCACGCAAAGATTTTATCCAACATTCCGCCGGGTATTCTTCTATATATTTTCTCAG
This sequence comes from Aedes albopictus, assembly GCF_035046485.1. Taxonomy (NCBI): domain Eukaryota; kingdom Metazoa; phylum Arthropoda; class Insecta; order Diptera; family Culicidae; genus Aedes; species Aedes albopictus. Next base: position 244,139,266 of record NC_085138.1, read on the forward strand.
AAAATCCTCCAGGATTTCCTCCAAGCAAACCTCTAGCAAAAATAAGGATTTTTATTAAGAGATTTCTCTAGATTTTTTTTAAATATCTCATGGGGTTTTGTTAGGTATTCCGCCAAGGGCTTCAAGGTGATTCTTCAGTTATTCCTTCTGGATTTTATTTTCGGAAAATCCATCTATGGATTCTAAAAATGTTTCGGTTCTTTTTCAGAAATTCTTTCAGGAACTCATTATTTTTTTAATTCCTTCTGAAATTTCTTCAGCGTTTTTTTTCCTCCCCTGTTGGAAAATTAAGCCACTAAGCGTCCAATAAGCTGAACTTTTGTGGCATTCAACATTACTTTCGGAAATATTTTTGGAGACCTCTTCGATATTGATAAAATAACTTCAGAAATTTCAACAGGGGTTTCTTCAAAAGTTGTTCCATGAATTCTTTCAGAAGTTGTTCCAGCAGTTGCTTCAGGAATTACTCAAGTGGTTCCTTCAGAGATTCCTCCAGGAATTTATCCATCCAATGTGAAAAGGTGCTGAAATCGGATAGCCTTGACTAACTAGCTCTGATTTTTCCATGACAGCACTGAAAATAACTTATAACACATCTTGCCAGTAATCTGCCAAAGCATGACAATTACCTTTTCATGGAATTTGCATATTTTGGAATTTAAACAAGCATAGCACATGCCCAGATAGTATAAGTAATCTACCAAAGACATCAGAACTATATATATTACAATTCTCGATGTGGTAGACATAAGAAATCTTGAAAGAAGTTTGTTAGAAAGCTTTGAGGAAAAGTCTGGCGCATAGCGGTAACAAGTGTGCTTTACAATCAGAAGGTCGTTAGTTTAATCCCATGAACTTTTTTGTTAGTATGAATGCATGCCAACATCAGTTTTTTTGTGTTTGTATAAAATCGTTGTGAAAAGCTACCGTGTCGGTCATATTTACGGTTCATTTAGTAGCGTAAAGTAGTGTTACTTGTGAGTAAGGATGCCAAATGGTTTTTGAGCAATCTTTACGAGTCTTTCGGGCAATCTGTACCTCATACAAAAAAGATATTCTGAAAATTACACATTAGAACTTTAAATTTTAATCAATTAATTATACATAAAAGAATTTCTTTCACGCAAAATTGTAGAAAACTCCATATTGCAGACAACCTGTGATTTTACAATCTAATGGAGAATTGTGTTAAAAGTTGAACAATCGGTATAACAACTTTGAACTGTGTTGGTCTGGTATACACACAATTATTCATCGCAAAATGCCATCGTATACATTATTGCTACGTTCCACATAAGTCTTTGCGAGGAAAGTGCTCCAAGAACCCAGGTATGTACCCAGTCGGTTCCAGTTATAATAGTAATAAAACTCACTAAAGATACAACATTCATGAGGCAATCCGAAAATGTTCCCAACGAACAATGGCTTTGCTAGGCTTTTCACCGTTGCTCATCCGAAAGCATACCGCCGCACCAGATTCGGTGTTTGAGGTATTCTTTTCTTTCATCTTCCCCGGCTTAGGGAGCTTTGTCCTCGTGGATTTCTTTTCGGTTGGGAAGTAGAATGGTTTTCCTAGTTTCAGCAAAAGATGTTGATGTCAATCGGTAGGGATGTCAAAGGAAAATTCCTGCTGATATGTGTCCTCGCTTGGTGTGCCATTAGAAGATAGCCGATGAACATCTCCAGTCGAAGAATTCACAACTAGATGAGCTCATCGTTTCCGGCCCTTTCGGGACTATCTTTTGAAGCAAAACTTTAAAGGGAGCTACAGTTATTATAAGGTCTGCATCTTGAGACTGGGACGTTTGTGCTTTGGGAGGCAACGAAAACAGAACATCCATAAGCATTGTAGAGCGCCGGCAGAGCTTAACACTGGACGGACAGAGCCGATGCTAACCAGGAAATGAGCGGAGAGCGGAAAATTTATTGCTTTTCCTTCACCCACAGACTGGGATCGGGATAGATTCAAAGCCAAATCCCCCAGGAGTTTTGGTTCAGCTTCCGACAGATGCTGTCGTAGAAAGGAACACGACGTAGTCGATAATATTTCAACTGCAATCTAGTTGTAGCTTAAGCTGAATTGGCAGAAAAATGAGAAAAGAAACTCACATCGGGTGAAATTCTCATGCCGTAATTAAGTTGTAAGAAAATTTTCTTTCAGTTTCGGAGAAATCTAGTTAGGCTAGCATGAACGAATCCGAATAGCGCTTTACCAATTTGATAAAGCAATAGTCTGCTGATAGCCACTACAGATTTCTAAAATTTTGATGATAACTTATTTCAAATTTAATTTCATTCCAAATCCAATTCAATCCAAATCCAATCCAAATCCAATCCAAATCCAATCCAAATCCAATCCAAATCCAATCCAATTCCAATCCAAATCCAATCCAAATCCAATCCAAATCCAATCCAAATCCAATACAAATCCAATCCAAATCCAATCCAAACCCAATCCAAATCCAAATCCAATCCAATCCAAATCCAATCCAAATCCAATCCAAATTCAATCCAAATCCAATCCAAATCCAATCCAAATCCAAATCCAATCCAAATCCAATCCAAATCCAATCTAAATCCAATCCAAATCTAATCCAAATCCAATCCAAATCCAATCCAAATCCAATCCAAATCCAATCCAAATCCAATCCAAATCCAATCCAAATCCAATCCAAATCCAATCCAAATCCAATCCAAATCCAATCCAAATCCAATCCAAATCCAATCCAATTCCAATCCAAATCCAATCCAAATCCAATCCAAATCCAATCCAAATCCAATACAAATCCAATCCAAATCCAATTCAAACCCAATCCAAATCCAAATCCAATCCAAATTCAATCCAAATCCAATCCAAATCCAATCCAAATCCAATCCAAATCCAAATCCAATCCAAATCCAATCCAAATCCAATCCAAATCCAAATCCAATCCAAATCCAATCCAATCCAAATCCAATCCAAATCCAATCCAAATCCAATCCAAATCCAATCCAAATCCAATCCAATTCCAATCCAAATCCAATCCAAATCCAATCCAAATCCAATACAAATCCAATCAAATCCAATCCAAATCCAATCCAAATCCAATTCAAATCCAATCCAAATCCAAATCCAAATCCAATCCAAATCCAATCCAAATCCAATCCAAATCCAATCCAATTCCAATCCAAATCCAATCCAAACTCAATCCAAATCCAATCCAAATCCAATCCAAATCCAATCCAAATCCAAATCCAATCCAAATCCAATCCAATCCAAATCCAATCCAAATCCAATCCAAATCCAATCCAAATCCAATCCAAATCCAATCCAAATCCAATCCAAATCCAATACAAATCCAATCAAATCCAATCCAAATCCAATCCAAATCCAATTCAAATCCAATCCAAATCCAAATCCAAATCCAATCCAAATCCAATCCAAATCCAATCCAAATCCAATCCAATTCCAATCCAAATCCAATCCAAAACCAATCCAAATCCAATCCAAATCCAATCCAAATCCAATACAAATCCAATCCAAATCCAATCCAAACCCAATCCAAATCCAAATCCAATCCAATCCAATCCAAATCCAATCCAAATCCAATCCAAATTCAATCCAAATCCAATCCAAATCCAATCCAAATCCAATCCAAATCCAAATCCAATCCAAATCCAATCTAAATCCAATCTAAATCCAATCCAAATCTAATCCAAATCCAATCCAAATCCAATCCAAATCCAATCCAAATCCAATCCAAATCCAATCCAAATCCAATCCAAATCCAATCCAAATCCAATCCAATTCCAATCCAAATCCAATCCAAATCCAATCCAAATCCAATCCAAATCCAATACAAATCCAATCCAAATCCAATTCAAACCCAATCCAAATCCAAATCTAATCCAATCCAAATCCAATCCAAATTCAATCCAAATCCAATCCAAATCCAATCCAAATCCAATCCAAATCCAAATCCAATCCAAATCCAATCCAAATCCAATCTAAATCCAATCCAAATCCAATCCAAATCCAATCCAAATCCAATCCAAATCCAATCCAAATCCAATCCAAATCCAATCCAAATCCAATCCAAATCCAATCCAAATCCAATCCAAATCCAATCCAAATCCAATCCAAATCCAATCCAAATCCAATCCAAATCCAATCCAAATCCAATCCAAATCCAATCCAAATCCAATCCAAATCCAATCCAAATCCAATCAAAATTTAATCCAAATCCAATCCAAATCCAAATCTAATCCAAATCCAATCCAAATCCAATCCAAATCCAAACCCAAATCCAATCCAAATCCAATCCAAATCCAATCCAAATCCAATCCAAATCCAATCCAAATCCAATCCAAATCCAATCCAAATCCAATCCAAATCCAATCCAAATCCAATCCAAATCCAATCCAAATCCAATCCAAATCCAATCCAAATCCAATCCAAATCCAATCCAAATCCAATCCAAATCCAATCCAAATCCAATCCAAATCCAATCCAAATCCAATCCAAATCCAATCCAAATCCAATCCAAATCCAATCCAAATCCAATCCAAATCCAATCCAAATCCAATCCAAATCCAATCCAAATCCAATCCAAATCCAATCCAAATCCAATCCAAATCCAATCCAAATCCAATCCAAATCCAATCCAAATCCAATCCAAATCCAATCCAAATCCAATCCAAATCCAATCCAAATCCAATCCAAATCCAATCCAAATCCAATCCAAATCCAATCCAAATCCAATCCAAATCCAATCCAAATCCAATCCAAATCCAATCCAAATCCAATCCAAATCCAATCCAAATCCAATCCAAATCCAATCCAAATCCAATCCAAATCCAATCCAAATCCAATCCAAATCCAATCCAAATCCAATCCAAATCCAATCCAAATCCAATCCAAATCCAATCCAAATCCAATCCAAATCCAATCCAAATCCAATCCAAATCCAATCCAAATCCAATCCAAATCCAATCCAAATCCAATCCAAATCCAATCCAAATCCAATCCAAATCCAATCCAAATCCAATCCAAATCCAATCAAAATTTAATCCAAATCCAATCCAAATCCAAATCTAATCCAAATCCAATCCAAATCCAATCCAAATCCAAACCCAAATCCAATCCAAATCCAATCCAAATCCAATCCAAATCCAATCCAAATCCAATCCAAATCCAATCCAAATCCAATCCAAATCCAATCCAAATCCAATCCAAATCCAATCCAAATCCAATCCAAATCCAATCCAAATCCAATCCAAATCCAATCCAAATCCAATCCAAATCCAATCCAAATCCAATCCAAATCCAAACCAAATCTAATCCAAATCCAATCCAAATCCAATCCAAATCCAATTCAAATCAAATCCAAATCCAAACCAAATCCAATCCAAATCCAATCCAAATCCAATCCAAATCCAATCCAAATCCAATCCAAATCCAATCCAAATCCAATCCAAACCCAATCCAAATCCAATCCAAATCCAATCCAAATCCAATCCAAATCCAATCCAAATCCAAACCAAATCCAATCCAAATCCAATCCAAATCCAATCCAAATCCAACCCAATCCCAATCCCTTCCAAATTCAATCCAATTTTATCGAAATACGTCACTCATGTACCTCATCCGATATCGTGAACGGTTTTGATCTTCTTAGTGACCACATTCCCAGGGCCGGTTGAACCCTCGGCTTAAGTGCCTAGATATAGATATGTTTCATATCGATTATTTCCTCATGAATCACGACACTACTGGACCAAAGCAAGAGCAGCGAAAAAACTCCAATCAAATTCCAATTTATCTTCCCCTTTCTCCAATTAACGGCAGTCAGTCAGTGCCGTTTCCCCCAGGAAGAGCCACCAGCTTTCCCCAAGGACCACAGCGGATGCGCCACAAATCAATCGCCTAATGAAATACGATATATTTTCCTACCAATTATCGTCATCGATAACTTTGTAGAATATTAATTAGACTCAGCCAGCAGCAGCCCCGAGTGGAGTTTCATCAAGCGAGACTTTCGCCACCGAGGAAGATAGTGAGAACATCCCAAGCCACTACCGCCAGACGACAACCACGGCCGCGACGACGACGACGACGACCACGACAGTGCTATCTCATTGCCTATCGCGCTGCTGTGACCCGACTGAGGCTCTGGTGTGCCTCTTGCTCGCTGACTGTGCAATGATCACTGTGCTCTACCGTGTGGTTGTGGTATCATGGGATGAAAGTGAGATTGCCATCTCCGATGATAACGCCCGCCGGGGGAAAAAAGACCGCCACCATCTATTCCATGCGATGTATGTACGTTGCATGGCACTGGAGAACATCGCATTGCCCCGGCGGCGGAGAAGCCCCACAACTGGGGAAGTCGGAATAATTAAATTATTCTACTTCCAACTTTATACGGCTCTATCGATAGAGTCAGCAATCCTGCCAGCCAACCAACAACACCAACGACCAGCTTCCCCCACACGCAACGCAACGCCCAGCCAGGGCGGAAAAGTGAAAACAGTTGACACCAGCCATCGCCTCCGGGCGAAACCGACCAACCAACCAACCCTTTGCGACCTCGCTTTGGCCGTTCAGGGCTGCTCCCGTTGCGGTGAATGCGGCTGATTTTGTTCTGGATGTTCGTTTCAACTGTGTGCGGCTTGATTTGAATGTAGGAGCATTAATTTCCATACGATCTCAAGGGAGACTCAGCATGCCTGTGCGGACGGAGACACGTTCTATCAGGGGTGGAGCAAGTAAACTGTTTTCATTGCATGGATCTGCTTTAACCCTTATGTGGCCGACAGGGTAAACGGGTTCCCAGCACCCAGCACTACATACACGGTGTAGAAAAAAGCAAAAAGTTTGTCGGACACATAACGGTTAAGCTCTGCTTGTTGACATGGATGATGAAATCTTAGAACGAATGTTATGACTTTAGTGAACATCTACTAATACTAACTAGAAATCATGAAAAAAACAGCATGTGCTTAAATTGGGACGCAAAAATGAATTGGGTTGTATTTTGATGCTTTTCTGAAAAAGTTCCAGCATATCTTTTGACGATTCATAGTGCAGTAATTCGGGTAAGCCCCATATGTACAGGAATTTCTTAGGAAGTTTATGAAGATTTGTTTTTGTGCCAACGAGGAAATTTTGTGAAAACTAATGGTGGATGATCTGCATTTTTTCGAGTACAAAATTTAATCACCACGTCTTCTTGTACCGGTCTGATTTATCTCGAGAACTATTTTTATCTTTTTGGTTTCCGTCAAATCGAGTCGTATTTTCTCCTATGTTATTCTCAATGTAGGTTCATTCCTGTCTCGCCAGAACACCATTATGCCGGTTCTGTTTAGCTTCCAACTAACACTGACTGGGACGACCACGCTGATAAGGCTAAGGTACATCGGCGCAAGTTGAAACAATTTTGAAAATGTTCCCTTATTAACCCTTATGTGGCCGGCAGGGTACCCGGGTACCCAGCACCCATTTAAAATACACGGTGTAGAAAAAAGCAAAAAGTTTGCCGGCCACATAACGTTTAAGCATGTGGCTCCCATTTTCATCCTACGAAATACAAAGGATTGAAGCGCTGTTTGTTTTGTTTCCTATTTTTGTATTTTTTGTTAGAAGTGAGCACCCATGAAAACAAAAAGAACGGAATCAATCGGTGCCGTAATCGCTTGTTTTCGAATAGGATGAATATCCCACAGACAAACAGACGTAACACCTTGAACAATTTTCATGGAAATCCATCGCCCAGTTCACACTACCGTCACCTGGTGGAAAAATTACACAAATCACTGTGTTGTGCAATATCGTCAACAGAAGGCGCTAGTGTGAAACGGAAAACGCATAGAAAAACGATGCGCGCGCCTCTGGTTGTGAAAGCCACAACTATGAAAATTTAAAATGATCGTTAAAAGCGTGGTCGATGTAAATTTCGCAAGTGTAACGTTTGTTTGTCTGTGCATACCCTATTCAGTACTATTTTGATTTTTATTTACTAGGGTTTTTGACCCCATTTCCGGCAATACATGTAAACAAAATTGTGTATTACCTAAATTCACAATGAAACGACTGTTTTCGTCAACTTCTTCCATCTGAATCAGATACCTTATTGTGCTAACTTGTTGTTAACAATGAATGTTGTGAAGATTTTCTGCCGTAAAGTTGATTTTAAACGAGTTTACTGCACCAAGTCCAGCGCCGATTCCCGGCACCAGTGCCGAACTTCCAGCAAAATCAAATGGGAAATCACTTCGGCACCCATCTATGTGCTGACGAAATGCACTTGCCTGCGTGTGATAATTGTTTTAAGCACTTGTGCGGCTTCAGAGTGAACGTGTAGCTTATTGACAGTGGATCCCGTTGCGGGAATGTTGCGGGAGATGATTACCCACGGAAGTGCGTTTGGAAAATATGTGGCAAGTGATATTTTGATTTGTTTTGTTGTGAGGTGCCGGGAATTGACGTGAGTTCCCAAGTAGTTCGATACCCTATGTGTTATGATATTTAAATTGTTTGTCATTAAGATAACATCGTGTTAACTCGTCGTTTCAACTGGTCGCACTGTACATTACCACCAAAGGTATAGCTGACGTGATACACTGGAGAGTCGCTCCTACCGTTAGGACTTTTATCTACTCTTTTTCACCCAATACCTCCTAAATTAATGCCTTGTGGGAGGTGCCTTTCTTGGCCGCATCCTTCTTTAGCACTAGCATCAACTCTCCAGTCATGGTGCGCCGGATGATTTTACATCCGTGCCCAGTGGTGAGAGACAATTTTCACCTCGCATGGCCCTCAACTCCTCGGCGTACGCATCCGCCTCATTTTAGAAGACCAGGGCGTCGTTCCGTTCGCGGTTGCCTTAGCTTTTCCCAATACCTTTTTCTTTCCAACCGTAATCTAAGGAATCTCCTTCCCTTGGTTCGGTTACTCGCGTTCGCCCGTCCCTTTCTTCCTCTTCAGCTTTCCGCCCAACTCTACCGGACGCTTCTTGCCCTCCGTGAGCTGCATGGTCTCATGCGCCATCGTCGCGTTGTCAGAAAAGAAGCAGCTGTCCGCTTGGGTTGACCGCTCTTTCCTGCACGCGTCGGCCGTACTCCGCTCTTCGCCCAAGAGATCGTACTCTTTCTTGGCCAGAGCTAACGATTTTAGGAACTTCAGCAGGCTCTGTTTAAGGTCCTTGCTGATGTCAGTCCTCCCGCTCGTGAAACCGTTCAGCTCGTCCAGCTGTTTGGCAACTATCAACATCTGTAGCCCGCTCCTGTTGCGGTTCAGCGCCCACGTGAGTTCCGCGCCGGTCATCTTTGCTTCATCGGCCGGCGCTTCGCCACCTCGTGCTCCTCTTGCCTCCCATAGCTTGCTCGCTGTTGGATACACCAGCCCCTTGTATTGGCGATCTCGCCAATCCTCCTCGCGCGAACGGGTTCAACGTCATTCCAGTTGCCGTGTCGTTCCATTTTCAATCACTTGGTTTTGAGATATGGTACTCATTGCTGTCTTCCTTAGAGCCGCTATCCCGATTTTAGCAACTTATATTATTATCATTTGTTGTCGATAAATTGCCTTAAGAAGGCCCATTAGAGTGATATCACAAAATTAGCACTTCTTATTCGATTCTTATTCCAAACAATCATCAAGCACGATAACAGCTGTGTGTTGCCTTTCTTCATATTCCATAAACAAACAAACAAAAATAGCACCTCTTTGTCTCGGTTCCTCCAGTGTTAACATTAACAATCAGAAAGCTACATTACTTCAACGAATAATAAGGAAACATATATTTACATGTATCAAGCAATAAATGATTGAATGCTCTTGGTATGCTCTTCTACTGTTTATGTTTGCGTGCAAAAGTAGTGCTGGCCTGGCAGACAGCTTGGTGAAGATTTCGTATATGATAATCCAACGTTACTGAATGAAATTTAATTGTGTTCAGAACAGTTGGAGTACTTAAGATTATGGATAAGGTTGGTTTATGGGAAAGAAGTAACGTGTTGTCGTGTTACGTGTTGTCATGGACGTATTCAGGGGTGAGACATGAGAGAGGGAGTGGTTAGGGTCTATTTAGGACTAAATACCTCCTGTTACGCCACTGAGACCATCTGAAATCTCCCAAATACGCTTCTGAAACCCACTGAAAATCCTCTGAAACTTCTTGAAATGGCTCTAAAACCCCTGAAACCATACCGCACCACCTGTAACGCGCAAAACCTCTGAAATCCCCTCGGACCCTATGAAACGCACCTGAGCCCCTTCTAAACCTCCAGTATCCCTTGAAAATCCACTGAAACCTACTGAAATGCCTCCGAAAACACCCTGAAACCGCATCCGACCACCTGTAACGCACATGAGAACCTCTGAAATCCCCTCGGACCCCATGTGACGCACCTGAGACACCTGTTTTACCATCGGAAACTCCCCTGTAATCCCGAGCAGAAGAGAATAACAATCGCATAACAAAATGCGTTTTTTGGCAAAATAACTTAGTAATGAAATCAGTTATTCTAATGTTATTAACATTACATATTATGTTATAAACTTGTGTGTCATAAGCGGCAAATTAACAAATATCATAACAAAAAATGTTCCTGGAAGACTAATTTAATAACATGTATTGTTTGTTTCAATAACAACTTAATAACCATAAATTTGGAAAATATATCAATACCAAAATTTGCTATTTCAAAAATATTGATAACAAATCAAAAGCAAATTTTTTTAGGACCACCCTTTAAATAGAGTTATTCTAATTGTGATTTATAAAATATGAGCAAACTATTTTCGAGGAACTAATAATCCATCAAGTATTACAACATTCTTAGATTGTGTATGGAATGGATTCGACTATATGTAACTGGTTACAAGAAATGATATAAAACGGGATAAATTGTCGAAGTGTTTATAAAATAATAAGCTATCCTGTCAAGAATAATAATTAGAATAATTAAATAATATGTAGAATGTAAATCTGAAATTTTGTAGTTACAATTAAAAAACTTGTTTTTAGTGATATTGCTTATCAAATATTTGTACACTCTCAATATCCAACTCAATATCACAATAATAACTTAGTTTGTTTCATAACAAAACATGTTATTTATATGTTGTTTGATGGGTGCATATCAATAGTCGGATAATAATGAAATAAGATGGTCCAACAAAACATGATATGGAAAAGTAATTCCTTGATTAGTTAATAATAACAAAATAAGATGTAAAAACTGGTTATGTTATTTTGTAGTTATTATTTTGCTCTTCTCCTCTGCTCGGGATGCTTTCGGAGCCCACAGAAAATTCTTCCTGAACTTCCTGAAATGCCTTCGAAACCCCCTGAAACTCCCTCGTGAAACCCTCCGAAACCACCCGAAAACGTCTCTAATGCACCCTGTAACTCCTCTGAACAACCCCCTCGCCTCCTGAAGCTCCCTTGAAAGCCCTCTGAAACCTCGCATGGCCCCCTTTAAATCTGCAACCTTGAATTTCAATTAAGAATAAACTGAATTCATTTTGGTAATGAGTACACTGCCCCCACTCGCATAACAGTCCCATATGAATAGGAAACCCAGCAAACATGGGACTGTTATGCGAGTGGGGGCAGCACATTTAGGTAAACAATCTATTTCAGCAGTCCCGGCTCTAACAAACAAAAAAAAAATAAAAATTGATTTGGGGTTTTTCGACTGGAACTGGATGTTATTGCGTAGAAACGGCTATCTCGGTCTTAATTTACTGACGATTTGTTTCATTCTACCCGACGTTTCGGCCATGGGTTTTGTACTTTAAATTAGGACTGAGATAGCCATTTCTACGCAATAAAAGTTAAAAAAATCTTAAACGGAAGTTTAAGTATATTGCCCTGAAACTAACAGAAACACCTGAAACTACCTAAAACTTCTAAAACTCTCCAAAAACCGCCTAAACCCCCCAAAACGCTTCTGAAATTCCTAAAACCTCCTGAACGCTTCTGAAAGCCCTTAAAACCTCCTGAAACGACACTGAAACCCCCAAAACGCTCACGAAGACTCATAAAATGGTGCTGATGCTCTCTGAAGTCCACTAAAAAACTTCTGAAACCATTTAGTGTAGAATAAGCTTTAAGTTAAAATACACATAGGGTAAGAAATCAAACTTTGAACTAGTCAAATTGTAATCTTAATTTGAACCATTTCGAAATTCATTAAAACGACGTACTTTTTAGGCAAATATTGTCCCGAAAAAGATGTTAAACAGCTTTCCGTAATATAACCTGATAACATGGACTTTAAAAGCATTGAAAAAAGCGTTTTTGTCATAGAAAACAGGCAATTGCAAAATCACTGTAATTTCACCCATTTCCCCAAAGAGAAAGCACATTTTTGATGCACTCGTACAGCTCATGCATTGTATCACACGCAATATGTGAACACGTCAAATGAAAGCTTATTTATCGTAGAATCGACCAACCCAATAATATTTCGCATTATTTGTCATAAAATTATCAAATTTAAGTAATTCTTACTTGGAGAATGTTATCTTAAGTTGAACCATTTGTAATCTAAATTTGAACTAGTAAACGGGGGCGAGCTTCCCGTGTTGGCCGGCAGACTGCGCTAGTGGTTGTTTTGTTTACTCTTAGGGGATGAAAAATTCCTAATTTTGTTTCCAAGTTCCTGAAGAGTTTAGAACATTCTTAGTTGAAATTCCACTGCCTAATGAAAAATAGTTATGGGAATTAGCAGATCCATGTGATTTTCTATTGTTCAGCACGAAATTGGCTGTTGTGGGAGATGCTCGAGCTGCTGCCGCCAGTAGTTCAAATTAAGATTAAAATTGGTTCAAATTATGATTACGATGGTTCAAATTAAGATTAAAATCATAGTTGACGAATAATCGAATTTTTCAATGAAATTCGGTGCAAATACAAATTTTTTACCACTTAACAGAAAGCTTATACCCGTGGCTTTCATGTACATGAGATGTTACCGTAGTAAATTATTTCCATGTGGGAGAAAAAATCACTCAAAATTTACGCTACTTCGGAAAGCCGCAATTTGGTTCAACTTTTGATTACCTACCCTAAATAAAAACAAAAAAAAAACGATTCTGAAACCCCCTGAAATTCCCTGAAATGCTCAGGAATGTCCTTAAACTCCATGAGAAGTACACAGCGCCGCATTTTTTTGTCTCAAGAGTAAACTTATGTGTCTCTGACAGATTTTGGACCACTGAATCCAAATCCGGGCTCAGATTTGCTCCAGGACGTCACAATTTTGAGCAATACCTTAATTTATAGGGCAAAATATGCGATTTTTGGCTATTTTGATTGCAAGCTATTAAGTATGGAAATATTGTTTTAAGCAATCAAAGGGTAAATTGGTCATTGAACATCTGAACTAACGACTTATGCAAAATATTTTATTTTACCAAATCAAATTTGATAGATTTAAGCATTTTATTTTAGTAAATAAACTTGCATGCAACTTTTGGAGGGTGACTTATATGGGAATATCGTACCTAAAACAAATCGCTTAAAACTATGAATTTTGATATAGTAAAACAAAAATGTTTGCATGAGTCGTTAATTTAGATGTTAGTTGACCAATTTACCCTTTGATTGCTTAAAAACTATTTCCATGCTTAATGGCTTGCAATCAAAAAAGCCCAAAATCGCATATTTTGCACTATAAATAAAGGTATAGCCCAAATTTGGAGCCCAAAACTGGAGGAAATCTGAGCCCGGCTTCGGATTCAGCGGCCCAAAATCCGTCGGGAACACATAAGTTTGCTCTTGAGGCAGACCAATAGTTCATTTTTGTTTCGCTGTGTAACTGAACCTTAAAGCCTCTCAAAACGCTCCCGCAAGCCCTCGAAATCATCATAAACGTCACTGAAACCCCTTGAAATTCTATACAATCCTCTACAATTCGTCACAATAGAAACTCCTTGAATTTCCTAAAAAAAAACATGTTCTAAAACACTTCCGACAGCCACTGAAACGCTCTAGAAATCCCACGAAGCCCCAATAAACGCAACTGAAACCCCTCCGCTAGTACCTCCTAAGACAGGCTTGTAAACATTCGACACTTTTCACTACCTTCGTTTCGTTGTCGCGGTCGGGTGTCAGCTTGCTTTGTTTCATTCGAGCGCGACCGCTACCTCTTACACACAACACAAGCGGCAGAACAAAGATCAATAAACAAAAAAGTGGATCAAATTAACGTCGTCTGACACGATGACATTAGTCTAATTCCAGCTTTTCGCAAGATTTCAGCCAATTTTGATTAAGATTGGTATAATATTAGTTTATTCGTGTGTGATAAATCGATTACGACACATACATTTATCCAAAACAGCTCTCTTTATGGGAAAGACAGCAATAACAAAAACCGAACCATCTTCCGAAGACGCAATCGTGGTCAAGCACATTCATTCGACATTTTTGTTCCGTACAGTAGTTTGATTGCTTGTGTTGCGAATGTTGGAGACAAAGGCAGCCGAATATCGACAAAATGGTGTCAAAGACTGTGATCGCTAACAAGAATGCCTAAGACCCCCGGATACATTATTTTATATTGCGAGCCGTATGGATGTCAGAGCAAACGCTGGTTTAACCACAGCGTCTATGGATCACTTTCTTATTTACTAACTGTAGGCACTGATCGCAACGATGCAGCTTCTCTTCTAGTGCGTTGACAATAACGAACTTAGAACGAAGAACACGTGATTCTATTCCTGTTGCGCCTTATCAGTCTATCTGGAATCCATTATAATATTGCCGTGGTCGTCATCAAATTGTTCGGTATCATTAGAACATGTGCTCAGTGAGGGTCAGTGTCAATCTACGGTGTGTGTCAATGAACGGAAGATTTTGGTAGCGCAGCTGGGAATCGAAACCACGACTATGCAAAGCATATGTGGAATGCTCTCGACCACGAGGCTGCGCCGAAGTAGGAACTTGTGAACACTATATCTATACTGAGCGCTTCCTTTCAGGTCGACTGTTTTACAGCCCAAATCTATCTAAAGTAATAATATCCAACTACACAAAAACGAAATCGCATATTCGCATTTTAGGTACTTGTACATTGAAAACCATAGTCAAGATGTATTACCGTAGATTTTCCTCAATCCTCAATCCAATCGATCTATTATTGTAATGATTAACATTATTACCTCTCATCACATCTTTGGTATTGCTCCATCATATAAACATTCCACCGTTTTGGCATGAACATCAATGGATTGCTGTGGAAAATTGTTCGCATTTATCTATCAGTTGGTCAGCAATTAGAATGATTATAGAGACGAACAACGTTGAAAGCTGAAAATTATGGGTAATCTTGCCGCTGGCTAGTTAGAACCTCACCGATGAGCTACTGCTCAACGTACAGGAACGTTGCGGAATTCCAGTGGAATCAAATCCGCTGGGTGTTCATTCCTGGAGAGATTTTGCATCCGTTAGGTGTGTTATGTACGAAAACACGTTCCGCTCAATAGCTGCATCCCAATGCACAACGGAGCACGAGTGAAAAAGCTTGGAATGAGCATAAATAAGCGCATTTCAAATCTTCGCTCGGACCGAATATGAACTGAAAGCTTCCGCTACTGCCGATGATGATGATTACTATCAACGAAATGATGATGATAAAATACTGCAACTCGCTGTGTAGCAGCTCCGCAAAGTCCTTGCTCTTCCTGATTGTCCGGTTATCTATGTTTATAGTTTGGACTGCAGCAACTCTGACGTATAAATATAGGTAATGCCTCTATTATGTACAACATCGATATAATCAATGGCAGATCTATCCCTAATCACCGGCATAAAATAGAAGAACCACAGGAATGGCACTTCCGCAAGGATGTGCGGAAATGTTGAATTGAACACGTACATATATTGGCTGGGGCCTATTGCACAGCAGTAGCATTTGCACTTGAATTGCTATTTGTGGCAGGAACGAGTGGCATTTGGAAATCGATGCGACAACATCCGATTTAGGTTACGCATAGACCATCGACAAAGATTGTCTGCTGGACAATGACGGTGCTTGGTGTTTACATCCACATGTACCTTCATAGAATGACATTGCTGCACCAAGCAGCTAGCCAATCTTTTCCAGCACATTTATTAACGACGTAATCGTTTGGTAAAAGCCATGTAGGCTTCCTTTCGGAGGCTCGAACACCATTTCCTCTTCCTGTACGGGCACGGGTCGTGAAAAGGTAGGAAATGCTCAGTCATGTGCTGCCATGGACGATTTTTTGTCATTGTCCACGTGGATGCCGGCATACACCACGTACTGCATACTGATCTAGCCAAACCCAATGGGACATAAGCCCGCAAAGCATTGTACGATGAACTTGGGTCCCTTTTGGAGTGTGCTTTCAATATCAATGCCATTTCCTTCAGGCATGATATCACGTCATGACTTTGGATGGCCATAAATTCTAATTCATACCATTGAGCTTCATCTGATACGAGTGAGAACCAATGGACCTGTCAAAAGCAACTCGTTTGTGAGGAGAAATGGGATTTCAGTTTTGATTTAGGGGCTGTCCAAACGATGACCAAAAAAGATTAAAAAAATGATTTCTGCAATTTGTGCATTTTTGATGCAACTGCAATTTGATGAAAATAGTATACTTTCCGCTTCTGATAGAAATGATTTGTTCGCTTTATAATTCTAATTAGAGATGTTATGTTTTTACATCTTGTCTTGGCGAGTTTATCACCAATAATTCCAAATTAAATGATTTTTAAATGCAATTTAGTGCAAAAAAAAAAATGCATGCCGAGAATCAAAGAACCACCAACACCTGAGTAGTTTCTAATACAAACTCGAAATATCCATCACATTCGGACAGACTCACAACGGCCTACCCCATCACTCATCCAAAAATCTTGTGACAAACCCCAATGGACGGTTGTCAGATGTGACATTCGAGTGAGCTCCGTTGGTGCAGTGCGAATGCGAAAGCTGAATCCCAGTACAGCAAATAAAAATTGTCATTCACCCCCACAAAACCAAGATCCATTCATTTTCATTTGCACA
Source organism: Aedes albopictus (assembly GCF_035046485.1). Lineage (NCBI taxonomy): Eukaryota > Metazoa > Arthropoda > Insecta > Diptera > Culicidae > Aedes > Aedes albopictus. The sequence continues at coordinate 244,156,300 of NC_085138.1, forward strand.
TTTGCATGACATATGTCCAACCACACTGGAAAGTTTTAAATTTATTGGTCAAGCAGCGGGAAATTTGGGGCGTATCATTCCCGCCATAGCAATCGAAGTCGGAGCATGATGCTCAACTTCCTCTTCGCCGTTATCCTTAAATTGCCTCCCCTTTTCATGTCCGTAATTTTTCGCATCTCCATTTAGGGCAACTTTCAGCAACATAATTGCTGCACAAAACTATGCACCGCAAAATTCAACGAGCACAAAAAAATCAGTTTATTTTTTCCGGCATTCCATCCCTATCTCGTTGCTCTATATACTGAGTGCAGATTTATATGGTTGGGGGCTGTCCATAAACCACGTGGTCATTTTTTTTGGGACTTTTCAACCCCCCCCCCCCCCCCCCCCCGTGGTCATTAGTCCATACAAATTTTTTTATTTGCCCATACAAAATGGTCATTGGCCGAACCCCCCCCCCCCCCCCCCTAACGACCACGTGGTTTATGGACAGCCCCTTGGTGCACCAACGGGCGGGATGACGATGATGGTTCGTTCGTTCAGCTGGATTGGCGAGAAGCTTTCAAATATTAATTGAAAAGTTGTACGGCTAGCTGCAGCTCCGGCCGTTTGATGCTGGTCCAGTAATCGAATCTGGGTAGGGAGAGAGTTGAACTATGAGGCAAGTCCTGGCGTAATTAATTAACATGATGTTGATCTCATCAAAGTTCTTTTTTTCCGGTCGCTTGCTAGTTCAACTACTGTGAGTAATGGTTTAATCTAAATCTGAAAGGGTAAATGGTTGGAATAAACTTTCCCACAAAATTGTGCAGTTTATTTGGAAAACATTTTTTTTATCTTGGGTGGTCGGCAAAGGCTGGGTTATGCGTACGATTGGTACTTAGCATACCTGAAAGAATAAAATACTTAGGCTCCGTTGAGGCCTTTAGTCTCTATCCTGAATTCCACGAGGAAGTATCTGGGCTGTAAGCAACCTAAGGGAAGATCAGGTAACCAACATCGGTGGTAATCTTGGCCGTATGGAAGCTTGGAGTTTTGCTTCTGTAAACCTGCGCATCTGTTCTCTAGGTTAGAAGTGGTTGATCAACGTCCGAGTATCAGTGAAAGATTCTAAGCTCAATTGGGCACAATGGGTTTCCAGAATGTTGGGGAGATTAGGATCCAGCAATTCGGTCATAAGCTAATCATAATGGACATTCAACTATAAACGATTTGCGATTGGAAGCTTAGAACGTAGAGCTGCCAATTTTTTAACTTCATTGGGGGCACCCGCATACTCGCTGACCATGGATTTGTCAACGTACTACTGCAGGAAGTGTGATGGGCAGGATCCACAGTGCTAACGATTAGAGGTAATCATACCATCTACCATGATTGACGGACGGCACTTCTCAGACATTGTCGACGTCAGGACCTATCGTGGCACCAACATCGACTCCGACCACTATCTGGTAATTGTCAAACTGCGCCCAAAACTCTCCGTCATCAACAATGTACGGTACCGGCGACCGCCACGGTACAACCTAGAGCGGCTGAAACAACCGGATGTCGCCTCAGCATACGCGCAGATTCTCGAGGCCGCGTTACCAGACGAGGGCGAGCTCAATGAGGCCCCTCTAGAGGACTGCTGAAGTACAGTGAAAGCAGTCATCAACGACGCAGCCGAGAGCACCATCGGGTACGTGGAACGGAATCGATGGAACAAATGGTTCGACGAAGAGTGCAGGTCGGATTTGGAGGAGAAGAACACAGCGAGGGCGGTAATGCTGCAGCAAGGGACTCGACAGAACGTGGAACGTTATACACAGAAGCGGAAACAGCAGACCCGCCTCTTGCGGGAGAAAAAGCGCCGCCTGGAAGAAGCGGAGTGTGAAGAAATGGAACTGCTGTGCCGTTCCCAAGAAACACGGAAGTTCTATCAAAAGCTCAACGCATCCCGCAACGGCTTCGTGCCGCGAGCCGCAATATGCAGGGATGACGGACGGACATGAGGTGATCGAAAGGTGGAAGCAGCACTTCGATCAGCACCTGAACGGCGTGGAGAACGTAGGCACGGGAGCCCACGGCAACGGAGGAAACGATGACGTCAGTGCAGCGAAATGGGTGATACGCTGATCGCAAGAAATTTCTTGGCCTATCTCGATGCGTGGAAAATTCAGGCAAGGAATCGCTCAAGAAATAATAAAGCGTCGCTTTATTCCAGATCCTAGTACGGAGCTGAAACGAAACGTCAAATCAAATGGGGCTTGCTGTGTTAAATTTCTTGACCATTCCGGTCACGGAAAAATAATGCACTGAACGAAAATTACTTGAGCGATTCCGTTTAAAGTGCATACCTCCCAAAAGACGGAAATGAATCAACTCCCACGCTGAGGGAAGTTGAGGATACCATTCACCAGCTCAAAACCAACAAAGCAGCTGGTAAGGATGGTAGCGCAGCTGAACTCATCAAGATGGGCCCAGAAAAGTTGGCCATCTGGCTGCATCGGCTGATAGTCAGGATCTGTGAAACCGAACAGCTACCGGAGGAGTGGAAGGAAAGGGTAATCTGCCCCATTCACAAGAAAGGCGATCATTTGGAATGTGAGAGCTTCAGGGCGATCACCATTTTGAATGCTGCCTACAAAGTGCTATCGTAGATCATCTTCCGTCGTCTGTCACCTAAAACGAATGAGTTCGTGGGAAGTTATCAAGCCGGCTTCATCGACGGCCGGTCGACAACGGACCAGATCTTTACCGTACGGCAAATCCTCCAGAAATGCCAGGTCCCAACGCATCACCTGTTCATCGACTTCAAAGCGGTATACGACAGTAATGACCGCGCAGAGCTATGAAGAATCATTAACGAAAACGGCTTTCCTGGGAAGCTGACTAGACTGATTAAAGCAACGATGGACGATGTGCAAAACTGCGTAAGGGTTTCTGGTGAACTATCCAGTTCATTCGATGGACTCTCATGCCTACTCTTCAACATCGCTCTGGAAGGTGTGATGCGACGAGCCGGGCTCAACAGCCGGGGAACGATTTTCACAAAATCCGGTCAATTTGTGTGTTTTGCGGACGATATGGACATTACTGCCAGAACATTTGGAACGGTGGCAGAGCTGTACATCCGCCTGACACGCGAAGCAGCAAAGGTCGGACTGGTGGTGAATGCTTCAAAAACAAAGTACATGCTGGTAGGCGGAACCGAACACGACCGGATCCGGCTGGGTACCCAAGTAAAAATCTTGATTCTATTTGGTTTTATTTGTTTTTATAATAGTTTTATCGGAACATTGCATATTCTAGTTGACCTTATCAGAGTTTCAGTTGAGCACAACTGTTCTTCGTTAATATGTGGTTTTAAAAACACCTCCAAGAATACTTGAGGTTCAGTTCATAAAACCATAAACACAACAAGAACTGTTGAACTTATTTTCAGTTTTATAAGGTTCTTGTAGTTATCTTCAATCATTCGTTCTTGATCAAGAGCAACTGTTCTCGCATGAGAACAGTTTGGTACATGAAAAATACAAGAAAAAACTCAAGCATCAGATTTTGTTTCTCATCGTTCCATTATTGCTGCCAATCAAGAACACCTACCCCGAAACCCAACCGCGACGCGGTGCAGTGCCAAGTTCCTCTGGTAGCAGCATTCGAAATGAGGTGGATATGGTCATCCAGTACGTCGATTCCCGAGCAATCGGGGTTCCAATCATCGATCTTCAAAATCAACAACTACTTACCTGTTGGAAGTGCTGACCGAAGGAATGAGGCACTGCACCGCATCAAAGCCGGTTATCGAAAAGGTCTGCCTGGTCTGCCGGTACCGGGCTGATAATGAAATTCATCGGACGGGATTCACAAAATCCACCGCGGTGCGATAATTTATTGTTTGTTTACAATTTGGCGTACATGATTTCGTGACCAACCAGCACAATTGTGCTGTTGAGTAATAACACTCTTCGATATTTTTTCATCTGTTTAGTCTCTGTTTTATGTGATGTAAAATGTTTCAATAGTTTAGCCATTACTTATACTTGTATTTGTGCAAACTAACTTTAGCTTACATATTGCCTATGATATATACCACAACGCATTAAACAAAAAGTGGCCAAAAATCGTAAAACATAAAACAGTTTAATCTGTCGCATATTTCTTATTTCCGATTTATTTTTAAGTAGTCAAAGCTAGAAATCGAAAGAAAAATAGTAGTTCCTCCAAACGAGGAAAATAATTGTTGCTATGTTGGGAAATCTAAAAGTTCTGAAAAGCTGAAGTTGAGCCATTTGTATGGAAATTCCAGTTTTTTTTTGCGCTCCGTCCCGAAAGAGATATAGGAACATGACAAATATCGCAGGCAGCTTAATTCGGATAAAATCACGGTGTGATAGATCGTTACTCGCGTGAGTGAAGGAAATACTTGATGCATCACAGGTGAACCTTGTAATTTTGCAATTTCGATTTGTACAAGCTGAATTCGCTTCCCCAGTTTACGTTCCCTCCGTTTTAGACGTAAATTGGGGTGTGTACTGATTTGGGTTTTAAATTTAGAAAAAAATCTTTTTTTTTCAAATCACCTTTTGACAGATGGGCTGTCAAAACTGATTGATAGCTCCGCCCAGTACAAAATCCGACGAGGGGTGATTCATCAAATCACTCCCATACAAACTTCTAATTGATTTTTAAATAGGTTCCCGGGCACCAAAATTCATGAAAATTTGGATTTCGGCTCAGTTTGGCATGCAGATTCAGAATATGGAATTATCTTAACACCTCTAAAGAAGCCAATTCTTTATTTTTAAAGTTTCTCCTATTACCCCTCATAAGTGAGAAATAAATTCATTTTTTTTATAAATGGAGATAGAATCCTATATTATGGTGTTTGATTTGCAATATTCTTCGCTTAACTTTTGGAAAGGTGCATGAAAAACCAACTAATAATCTTTTTTCAAAAAAATATTACTGGAAAAAGGTTGGTTGGATTGAAATGATGTCTTCGAATTCGTTTGAGGATATTTGAAGGAAAAAAAAATGCGGATCTATGTTAGTTGTGATACAATTTAAATTTTCCAAAAGCCTTACTCTTCGTGTTTTTTAATTATTTTCCTGAAGAAAGCTGACTTCTAGCCTCAAAATTTGTCAGTTGCTCGGGTAGTCAAATGCTTCTAACTAATTTTTCTCAAATTATTATTTTTCATCTTTTTTTAACAAGCAAAACCATTTTTTGGAATGTTTACATCAAGAATGGATTTGCGTACAAGTTCCAGTGAAAAAACTATGCTCAATTTTTTTCCTACATTTAACTATACAAGTTCAGTGAATTAAAAAAAAGAAAAAAAAACTGGACCTTGTTAAATGTTATCCCATATAGGTGAGACATCTATCTTATTATTATTTTTTTTATTTTTCAAATTTGCTGTAACTTAACCCTCTTGTACCCAACCCCGCGTTTGGACTGGGTTTAGTTTGAGCATTTTTTATTTTTTTTTTCTTGCCTGGCTGACATTTTGGACTGTTTTGTATATATCAAAACAGGTGTCAGGCCATTCGGCCGAAGGTCATTAGGCCGAAGGCCATTCGGCCGAAGGTCATTAGGCCGCAGGCCATTCGGCCGAAGGTCATTAGGCCGAATGGTCATTAGGCCGAATGGTCATTAGGCCGAATGGTCATGAGGCCGAATGGTCATCAGGCCGAATGGTCATTGGGTCTTCTTCTTGCCGTTACGTCCCCACTGAGACAAAGCCTGCTTCTCAGCTTATTAACTGAGAGCTTCCTCTGCAAATGACCATTTTGCATGTGTGTATCGTGTGACAGGCACGAAGATACTTTATTGATGCTGAATCTACTGATATTTTACCCATGAATTTTTCCTTCTTTTAAATATAGGCTGTTCTTTCTAGTATCATTGCTGAAATAGTTTTTGGCGCTGAAACTGCTGATGTTCAATTCATAAATTTTTCCTTCTTTAAAACATAGGCTATTCTTTCTAGTTCCATTGTTAAACTAGTTTTTGTCAAAAATTGTTGGAAAAGGTAAAAACAACGGCTAACTTTCAATTCGTCCTGATGACCATTCGGCCTAATGACCATTCGGCCTAATGACCATTCGGCCTAATGACCATTCGGCCTAATGACCTTCGGCCTAATGGCCTTCGGCCTAATGACCTTCGGCCTAATGACCCAGCATCATCAAAACAGTGTATGGTGTCTCTTGAAGCGTAAGTGCATTTTTTGATATCATTGTTTCTTTTGTATTGAATCGCAACAATTAACATAATTCTTCCTCGATCATTCCATTATAGTAAATTAGTTCAAGGGAGGTTGAATATACACCAACATGGTTTTCCTTAAATGTACACAGAAACTAAAATTTTCCATGAAAAAAAATAAAAATGTTCCACAAATTATCACAGTATCTCAAAATGTTCTCATCTTAAAAAAAATATTCCAAACAGGTTTCTTGGAAGAATATAAAAGTTTGGGATGTAGAAAAAACAAAAACCAAAATTCATAGAATCGATATTTAAAAATTATCACCTTCCGAAACATGTTCAAATCGATTTTAGGGAGCGAAAAATGATATTTAGATCAAAATAAAAACAAATTGGGTATTAGAGGGTTAAGTTTGGTTAGATGTGGAAGAAATATACATAGTTTTTCATTGGAATTTGTACGCAGAATCTAGTTTGATATAAACAATCTCAAAAATTGTTTGCTTTTACTTGTTTTGTTTTTCTTTTTCTCAAATTCTTTCGAATATTCTCAAACATCTACTAAGCCACCATTTCATTCCAACAAACCGTTTTCGAGTTATATTTTTTGAAGAAGAGAATTAAGCACTTTCTTATAAGTCCTTTTTAAAAAATGGCTATGTGTTGATGCAAAAGTAAATAATTCATGAATTCACCGTATGATCAAAATCTCATTCAAATTGAAAAATAATCTACGTATCAAACAATTGTCCGTACAGCAATTTTTGGTCAAAATAATTTTTCTTTCAAATGTTCGTAGCTTTTTTATGCGTCAATAAAAAAACGCTGAAATTTTGACCAATCGTGAATCATATATTAAAGCTCCATTGGTAAAATTTTCAGCGAGGCCAAATAAGTTTTCTGAAAGTTATAGAACTTTTAGAAAAACTTATAAGATTTTTGAACACATTTTTTAAACATTATATCTCAGTATGTACTCGATGAAACTTTTTCAATTTTTTGTGTGTTACAGCTGATACCTAAGGTTTTTATATGCAGCTACTTTTAAGGTTTTATATTCACTACAAAAAATAGGAAAAATGTGCTTATGTAGTTGACGATATTTGAAAAATTTACCTTATTTTGCGCATATAATCTGCCAAACGTTTTCCACCAATAAAAGTGCAATAACTGAACGAAAAATACATAGAACCAACTCTTCATATGTAGTTTAGTAGGTCCTGTTTTAAAATATTACATTACAAAATACACTTATACTGCTTTTTTATTTATTCTTAGAGACGAACCAGCCAAGGGCTGAAAGTTTCTTTAATAAAGAATAATCAATCAAACAATTTATTCTTGGAAGACCGCTTCATTTTAACTACAGTTCGCACTTCTGCTTGAAAAATCCCATTGAAAATTTCTGAAGGAGTCTTCGGAGATATCACTGAAGGAATCACCAAAGAAATATTGGAGGAATTCCTGGAAGGACCCAAGGATTCCTCCGAGAGTTCCTGCTGTGATTCCTTCTAAGATTTCTACAAGGATTTCTCATAAAATTTACTTAAAATTTTCCCAGTAAATCCTACTGGTAATCCAATTGAGATTTCTTCAGGGTTTCATGCTAGGATTGTTCCATGAATGATGCTAGGATTTATTCAGACATTTCTGATGGAATTCCCACAAGCCTTACTGTGAATCCTCCAGTAATTCTTGGTGGACTCTCAAGAGCAACTATCGAAGAAATCCCAGCTGGAAATGCTTGAGAAATTCTAGTAGGAATTCCTGAAGAAATCCTAGCAAATTCCTGCTAGGGTTGTTGTAGAAATTCCTCCGTGGATTCTTCCAGGAAGTCTACTTACAGTTCATTTTGTGGTTCGTTCAGGGTTTTTTTTTTCATGAATTTATTTTTTCCAGTAATGTTTTTTTTTCTCAAAAACTTCCACTATAATATTTCCAGTGATTTATTCAAGGATTCACACAGAAATCGATCTCTGAATTCAAAGAATACCTGCTGGAATTCTCCAGAAATTCGTATTATGACTCCTCATGGGCTTTTCAACAAAATTTCCTCTTGGCATTTCTTCGTGGATATCGCCAAGAGTTCTTAAGGAATCCCTCTTGAAATTCCTCAAAGAATGCCCGCTTGACTTCATGCAGAAGTTCCTTCTACTGGATTTTTTTCCTAATGGAAAAAAATCTTCATAAATTGCTCCCGTGGTTCCCCCAAGAGGTTTCGACAGATCCTTAAAGAAATCCCTCCAGAAGATTTTTCCAATGATTCTTCCAGGAATTCCTCAGGGAATACCTCTTCAATTTTTTGCTTGAATTCCTGCAAGTATTCTTAATGGGATTCCTATAATAATTCCCGCTGTAAGTCTTTATGGATTTCTCCACAAATCCATCCAGAGAATTTCCGAATTCTGCCAGAAATGCATCTTAGTATTAGCTCTAGGACTATTACTGGGATTCTTTCAGGCACTTCTGGTGGAAATCCACCAGGTTTTTGTTGCATGACGCAAAACCAGCCGGAATCCTTAGTGGAGAACTCTTAAGAGCAATAGTTGATATATTTCTGATGAAAATGCTTGAGAAATCTCAACGAGAATTCCTTAAGAAATTTTAGTAGAAGGGTTTGCAGCAGGAATTGCTCGAGGAATCCCAACCAGTTTACCTAAAGGATTCTCACAATGAATTCCTGGAAAAAATTCAGCAGCATTCCTGGTGTAATCCCAACAGAAATTTTCAAAGATATCTCTTGAGGATTTTCAGTTAGAAAGCTAAGAACAGTTCCGGCAAAAATTTCAAGAGAAATGCTGAAAGAGTCCGTGGAAAACATCTCTAAATAAATTCTTGTGTGAGTCGACTGAGAAATTACGGAAATAGTTACCGGAGGCATCAAGGAAGGCATCTATTCAAGAATAGGTGGATGATAAATCCCAAGACGAGTACCTCAAGGAATCCTTAAGAATATCTCTGGAGGAATCGCATAAGGGATTCTGGGAGAATTTCCAAGAAGAATTTCTGGAGGAACATGTATGAATCATAGAACAAACTACTGCAAGAGTCTCAGCAGCATTAGAGGAATTCTTGAAGGAATCCTTGGAGTAATTCACGAAGGAATTCCAAGAGGAATTCTTGGAGAAATCCATGGAGAAATCCCTTGTCACAAGAAGAAATTATAGAGGAATCCCAGAAGCTATTTCTGGAGGAATTTTGAGAGGGATTTCTGAAAAAAATCCGTTGACGAATCACCAAGGAAAGCATTTTTGGATGAGCTTAAAGAATTCCAAGAGAAATTCTTGGAGAAATCATTCTCATTGAAATTCCTCCAGGAATGCCTGATTTCTTTTAAATATGCTTACTGGGATTACTCCGGAGGTTTCTCCAATAATTCCTATACAAACCTTTCCTGTGATTCCTTCAAGGAATCTCTAGAGGTTTCTCCAATGCTTCCTTCAGGAATTCCCACTAGGATTTCTTCAAAATTCAAATTCAAAACATTGAAAAGGCAATTGAACCGTATTTAAACAGAGGCCGCACTTGCATCCATCACTAAATTTACTAAAGGCGTTTGGGCCAGCCATAGAAAAAAAATCGTTTGAAGTAAAAATAATCATTTTGTGATAGGTAAAACCATTCGGTTGCTGTTTTTATCCCTAAAACATCAATAAATCGTCTCTTTTCTATTGCCTATCTCTAGTCACGCGTGCCGGTTTCAAAAGCCGTGCAAAAAAAACTGCTAGCACATGTAGTCCTTTCTCTCGTTGTCCATGGTGGTGGGGATCAATTCCACGCATATGCACGCATTCAGAAGGGATTCCAATTCAACAAAGAGGCGAGCGAAAAATCGACATCGAAACCGAAACACACAGTATGTAGTGCATCGTCAGCAGTTGGTTGGTTGACTGCCGTGCCGATTCGCATCATGATCTGTATGATTGGGATTAACAAATTGCTGCGATTTTTATCCGATTGTTTGAGTTGATTGTTTATTTTTTGCCCTGTTCTTGCGGTCCTCTGGTTATATTTGGGATCGTGCTCTCGTCCCCATGCGCCCGGTGGTGTGGTATGATGGCCCCAAATCACAAACCGAACGAAGCTTGCTGTGCTGACCACATTCCACTAGGGACCGTCCGTCGTGGGTAGAAAATCGTTGGATTTTTAATGACTGGATTTATTCAATTACTGCAATTTGAAAAATACGCCCGGCTGCGAAATTTATGAATTATTCAAAATAACCATGCCGACATGATTCGCGAGTGTAATTGCCTTCAATAATTTTGAGTCGTCTCTTGAATGTATGTGACGGTTGTGACAAGTGATAGGTGTTTATGGAACACAGACAAAATGTTTAACAAGTGATACTAGCAGCTTTAAAAATAAAGACTGAAAATTAAATTTTCTTGCAATCAAAATCTAACTAAACCAATGTCATAGCTACATTTTAACATTGAAATTTTCGAATAAACCAAATATTCTCAAACACAAAGATATTGTCATTCTGTATATCGTCAGTGCATGAAGATTGTTTACCGTACACGTTGACAACAATTCTTATATCTCAACCGAACGACATCGACGGGAAAATTCAATTTCATTCCTATTCAAATCCGCAACAGCTCTTCTTTCCGCAATCCCAACAATCAAGCTTTTTATCCTAACCTACTCAACTCCGGGCAGGCATTAACCATTCCCTACCGGATCAGAGAGGGTCGATGAATTTAAGCTTCTATTATGGGCTGACAACCGAAGCGGAGACATTTATTTGGCTTCCGCAGCGCACGTTATTTACTTGCGTAGACCCGCACTCACTCGCATTACCATTGGAAATGAAAACCTACTTGGGCTGTGGCACTAGACCGCGAAAGCATCCATTCGATTTACATAGCGGTCGCGCATATTTTGGTAGGAGGAAGGTCGTACGAAGCTATCGCTTTAAAGTGGAAGTGCCCCATCCCTGAAAGCCTGGAAGGCTGATTACTAAAAGAAAAAGATTACCAGCAATCCCAAAGAGAACCTTTTTCACCTTGAATGATAAAAACCTAAAATTCGATGGAGCTTTATGAAGGAATGTTTTGTACGGTTGCACGACAAAGAGTCCCAATGGACTGTTGCATCGTAGATATCTTTCTCATTTATCATTGATTTTCGATTATTGTCTTTCATATCTTAGTCTAACTTATAATTGCGGTTGTTTCATTCCCACGTACCAATTTCTAGCGTCTCTTACAGCACCAAGTTAAGTTTTCTATATCCTGTGTTTAGGTTCCAGATTACAATTTCTAATTTGAAACTGCAAACTTCTTCCAACTTCTAAATTTTAGTATATATAGATTGCAGCTCCTTATTTCTAGTTCTAGCACGACTGCTAGACCAGAACCTCAAATAACACAATATTTTATTAGCAATACTTGAAATTAGTTAAAAAGTGATGTTGGATGTGCAATACACTTCAAAGATCAATGTAATTTTCATCCCAATTTCGATTAAACGTAACGTAACGCAATGACCGTAAGGACGTGACCGGCGTCGTTATTGACTGTTTATAGTTAGGTATTCTCGAAGGTGCACATTGAGAAGGGTAAGCTACTCCCAGGCTCCGTTTGTTGGTTTCCTGTGCGATTTCGATTGTTCTGGTCAATCACAGAGCAGCGACTATGAATTTTACGGTCATCTATGATCATCATTGTCAAATTAGGGTTAAAAGTAACATACTGGAAGTAAGTAGTTTTTTCACAAAAGTCTTCACTTTATTTCTAATTATCATAAAGTGTTGTAAAATCCATCGCAAATTAAAAAAATTACAACCATCAGTTACACTAGTTTACAGCATTTTTGAATTCGGTAAGCTGATGATCATTTTTGGTGTAGAATCATGCCCTGAGTTCGAAAACGCGAAGGAAAAAAATTACAGTAAAGCAGATTTTTTTTTCGACTTTCCATACAAGGTTGATGATTTGAAATCGATTTTTGTTCTATTTTTAAGCATTGTCGCTCACTTCACACATCTCATTCTCCGTAATCAATGCTCCGATTGAGCTGAATTTTTTACTGTAATTTGCCTACATATGATATGTCAAATAAACGTTGAGAAAGAATTTTTAGATTGTTTTTGTCTTATTGAAAAAAAATACATTTCTTCATATATTTTTTGGAAATTTGGCTAAAATTTAAGGAGATCCCCAAAACTCACCAATATCTTGAATTTCATCAATCTCACGCAAAACCTGCATTCAGATGATCGAATGGTATTGTATTCAGCTTTTAATTTATGGAAAAAGATTTGAAATTGGTTAAACAAAATGCAAGATATTTGAACTTTAGTAAATTCCATATTTTTAAAAGTTGTAAAACTCGATATTGAGCTAAAACTCAAAAACTGCTCAACTTAAAATTTTTTGAAGCACGGTTTCGAAATCAGTGCTAAATTGTGCTTCAAAAATTTTTGGTCGTTGACAGAAGCTCACGACTTTCGTTTTATTTTGTAAACTAGTGTTATCATAACTAGTTATCATTGCCGGGGCCCGTGGCGTAGTTGGTCACACGTTCGCTTCATATGCGGATGGTCATGGGTTTGATTCCCAGCCCCAGCACTTGCAATTTTTCGTCAGTTGCTTTTCCCCCGAGAGCAACTGACACTGACCCTCTTCTGAGCCCCATGGCTCAAACGGACCCGGATACCTGGACATCGGCGAACTGCTACTCATAATGGACCCCCAATCGGACTGGAAAGGAACAACGGCCATCCATCATCCTCCTTGTGCTCATCATTCTACTAGGTATAAAGTAGAAAAAGTGAAAGCAGCAAAAAGGCAACCAGTTCGATAAAGTAGAATAGAATCTAGGCGCTGCACAAAATGTAAGTGCAGCTGTCAATTGAAATTGCTCACGTAGTGCCCAAGTGGACAATAGAGCTGTAAATTAGGTTAAGTGATGAAGAATAAAAAACTAGTTATCATAACTATACGGAATCTTAATGAATGTTCATATTTTTAAGGTTCAGAACAATCACACACGTGAGTGTGTTTCAAAGGGCGCTACGATGCGTTTCAAGGCGTCTCGAAGCGTTTCAGGAGGTTCTAGAGGGATTTCAGGGGGCTTTACAGGCTTTTAGGTGAGCTTAAGGGATGTTTCAGAGTCGTTTGGAGGCGTTACAATGCGTGGCAGGATGTTTTTGGAGGATTCAGGGGGCTTCATACAGGGGGTGGCCAAAATGTTTGGGATAGGCAACTTTTTTTTCTCTCACAAAAAAGTTCAACATGCTGTAACTTTTCGTAACCTATTATGTGTGCATCATTGGAACAAATTTGAGCTTTTGCGAAGCTAGAACCGTTCTCGTAAAACACTATTTTTTAGACTACTGTTATTTGAACTGTCATATCTCGGAGACCAGTAAATCGAATTGAATGAAATTTTGAGCGATTATCAACAATATATTATTGCCTGAAAATTCTTCAGGTACTTTTCAAACGTTAAAAAAAGTTATGACGATTTGACATTTTCACCCATTTAGAGGAAAATTTGTCAAATTTACAATACCGCACAATAATACTAAATGTGTTCTTCCTTTAATCTAAATGGGCTCTAATATATCTTATCATAGATACCTTCCCAAGTAACACACATGTTATATAAAAGTTACGACAGCGCAAGTTTTGGTTGTATAGAAGTTTATTTTACGTTATTTCAACACAATGTTAGAATTACGTAAAATAAACTTCTATACAACCAAAACTTGCGCTGTCGTAACTCTATTATAACATGTGTGTTGCTTGGGTTAAGAACAGAAAAAGAAAATCATTGAATGTCAAAAATAAAATTTATTGACATAAACGTGAAAAAAATATATTTTTTCGAGAAAGATCCAAAAAGTGTCAATCTACCATAACTTTTTTCAACCTTTAAAAAGTACCTATGTTTTGAAGAATTTTCAAGCATTAATATATTGTTGATAATCGCTCAAAATTTCATTTAATTCGGTTCACTTGTCTCCTAGACATGCAGTTCAAAAATCAGTTGTCTAAAAAATAGTGTTTTACTAGCTTTGCGAAAGATTAACTAATCGAGCTCAAAATTGTATCAATGATGCACGTATAATAGGTTGTCGAACAGTCAAAATTTGAGAACTTTCGATGCACTCTATGAAAAGCTACAGCATGTTGATTTTTTTTTTTGAGAGAAAAAAAGTTGCCTATCTTAAACATTTTGGCCACCCCCTATATGTATGTGACACATTCTACGGGCCCCGTATCATCAATACTCAATTTTCAAAGTTCAAATTTGGCACATTTCACATTTTTATAACATTCTACACTACTCTTGTCGCCCAAAAAAATATTCAACATAATATTAATGTAACAATAAATATTTATTGAACGACGATTTAGATTAACAATAAAATCGTGATTTTAAGGCATTTAGACACACTATTCATCAAAGCTGCCGTATTTTAAACACCAACGCACTGATTTTTCAAATGTCTTCCATGATTATCAGATAAATGTATGTAGATTTTTTAGCATACAAAGAATTTTAATTGTAATACTTAACAATTATGAGGTATGGTTGGTCAAAGTATAGGTTTTTAAAGCGTTGTAACGTCACGGAAAATCAACCTTTATGAAGATTATTCAAATTCGGAACAAGCTTCAAATTTGAAATTTTGTATGGTCTTTGTACTCCAGAATATCTTTCAAATGAGATTAAAACAAAGAAAATCGGTTCACTGACGCCTGAGTTTCACCTGGTTGAAGCTTGCGTTGTAACGTCACGAAAAAAAATTCTGTGGAAAAGACCAAATTTCTCTGGCTTGGACGGCTTCTGCAGTGGACAAAGGTAGTTCTATATTCCAAACCAATTTTTTTCTCGTTGTGTATGAGCCCTTTTTCAAGGTATCATTCATAAATTGTGGTGTGAAGAATAAGCATTAAGTTAAAATTCACATATACAAAGAAATAAAAAAAATCATAAATTACGTACCATTAAGTCCCTTTCATAAACTACGTAGACTCTTGAAGGACAGAGAGGGAGGTGATGTTTGGCCAAAATCTACGCCCTATACAAATTCCAAAAATGGTTTAAATTGTAATTGTACTGCGATCTTGTAAAAATGCCACTCAAACCAATCATTTATATGATATCACCATCTCGTATATCTCAGGGTATTGATAACTTGGTGTTGGTGTTTTCAGCAAAGTTATTAGGTTGGTCAAAGACTTACAGTTGATGGATAGTATGGTTTAAAGTTCACAAAAAAAGCGGCGCTAGAGAACTTACAAATTTCAAATTTCATGTATCTCAGGACCCCGATTACTTGGAAAGATGGTTTCTTCGGCCAACTTGGTGAGTCAAGGACTTGCAGTGGATTTACCATTTGATGCGAGATTTTGCCACTTTTGACGCTAGTTTCAATTTTGCAAAAACTGGTAAATGATTAGAATTTCTCAAAAAGTATTCTACAAGCTGGAACTTTCTTCACTTTGGACATATTGTATTCGAATCAAATGGTAATTAAAGACCAACATATTACTCATAAATGTTCAAAACTTGATTTGATTTGTTTCACTTGGTCCCAAGATACAAGAGTTAATAAAACGGCTGTCAAAAAGATGTATTCTACTTGAAGCAATCCATCTTTGTGTAGAGCTAACCAATCAAGTCCAAATTTGTAGCATTTACTGATAGCAAGATGAGGAACTATCAGTCAAAATATGAAAATTCTTGGTATTTTTTTAAGTTACGGCTTGTTGAATGTTTTCAAGATAATTAATAAAATTGGTATGCTTTTGTTAATTTGCAACTAGCGCCACGGTGCGGCAGAAATCAAAACCAAACGGCTATTAAGCTGAAAGTTCTTGATCTACCAAACAACTTTACCGAAGCAACAATATTTTTAATTATTCAGGATCCTGAGATAAACGAAACTAAAAATGTGTATACCCTCTACTGCCTCCTAGTGGAAGAATTTGAAATCATACGGCCCATCAATTGAAAGTTCTTGACCAGCCAAACAACTTTGTCGAGGACACCAACTGTCTAAATAATAAGGATCTTGAAATACAGTGGGGACTGGGGAGACTTGATCCCTGGGGAGACTTGTTCCCCAATGTTTTCTTGGAATCAAAAACAGTTTTCTTCTAGCATATTTTTTTCCAAAACAGCGTCTGAAATAAGTTGAAATAAACTACTATCAAACTTATTTATCCAACAAAGATTTTTATAAACATGCTTTAGGTAATTTAGCTTAGTATATACAATATTGATATGGGGAGACGTGATCCTTCGAGGATTACACACACATTATATGTATGAAAAATAAAATTCTATTTGGAACCCTCGATTTACTTGGAATTCTAGTATAGTCAATGATAAAATGTGTCAGATTATTATTATTTTAATACACATCATGAAGATCAAGTCTCCCCATTTTGAAAATACGGCATATTCTTGAAAATTTAAGGAAATCGTTCAATTTGAAATACACTTTTATAGAAAATGCAAGAAAACTTGAAAAGAAAATAAATAGGAAGCCTCTGAAATTATCTTCCCTTAAAATTAACCATGTGCTCAAAAGCGGATCAAGTGTCACCCATTTTTGTAAAATGCATCATAAGACATGTCCCAAAAACATAGTTTTGAAAACTTCAACAATAAATTTAAGCCTTTCTGTTGTGTATAAACTTGCAATAGATGCTTACCGAAAATCTAATCTAGTTTTTTGTTTTAATTAAAGTTACAGGCAAATCAAGAAAAAGGGATCAAGTCTACCTAGTCTCCCCTATGGAATGGAAATTATGTCAGTGTTACGTCTGTCTTTGATATCACAAGAATCAACGACTCATATATCTCAGGACCCTGATTACTTAGAGAGTTATTTAACTTTTTAAGTATCTTCAGTTTAAAAGTCGTTTGGTTTAAGGTTGTGCTTGCCTAGTGGTAGTTGAAATTTTGGAAAACCATACACATTTTATTTATTTATAAAAGAAAAGTTGGAACTTTTTAAAAAGTGCCCAAAAATTTACAAATTTTGACTGCTAGTTTCTCAGTTAGTCAAAACTTGTAGGAAACTTTTTGAGAAATCATTACAAACATTTGATTAGCATCGTCCAGTGGCGAAATCTCACGTCAAATGGTAAATTAGACGTCTTTGATTTATCAAACAACTTTTCCAAAGACACCAACTCTCTAAGTAATTAAGATTTTTTTATCACTGTTAGGTCTATTTGTCTCTGAGATCACAGAAGTTGATCTTAGGGTCTTAAGTGGTATGCAGATCCTCTGGTATGCCTGTGATTCAATAAATTCTCGCAAACAAATTAAAGCATTTTCACTTGAATAGATGACATTGCATAGATTATTGAAGAAATGTTTATCTCGACAGCGTGATGAGTTAGGGTATGTGTTCCATCAGTAATCTCACGCTCCCATATTCATCCTATTTGAAAACAAGCGATTATGGCACCGATTGTTTCCGTTCTTTTTGTTTTCATGCGTGCTCACTCCTAACAAAAAATACAAAAATAAGAAACAAAACAAACACCGCTTCAATCCTTTGTTTTTCGTAGGATGAAAATGGGAGCCACATGCTTAATAAGGGAACCAGTACCCTATATGCTAAAAAATCTAAATATCTGGCGGTGTGAAGTAATGGATCTCAGCGCGCTAGTCCTTGGGACAAAATTAGAAGAATATGGATGGTACTAAACCGAAGATGGGTGTCGTTGTCATTAACCTTTATGAAGGAACATTCATACTACTGATAGCAATAACTTGGCCCTCCGAGCCATTTATCACAAAACGGATTTTCAATAGTATAAAGTTCCCCTTGAAGCAGTTAAGATAATGCAATAACATAATCACAAATTCGAGCAGATTTGGCTGATTATTCTGATTTTTACATAATGTGCATTTCCGTGACGTTACAACGCGAACAGAACCCTGTTTGAAACTGAACGGGCGTTGTAACGTCACGAAATGTAAAAGTCGATTATCCAAAAACAAATCCGAAATTTATATGTTTTATTTCATTGAATTGAAGAACCAACCGATATATTTCAATGGTAGAATATCATAAATATCCGAGCAGTTTTTTTAAGATGTTGGTAGCGCGGTAGAGAGGGTCGGATTCTAGCGCGTTGTAACGTCACGCTACAAATACGCATTTTAAACACGTTTTTCTAATGCAAACTAAATGTTCAATAGGTCAAAAATGTCAGAAATTTTACAAGGAATCCGAATATGAAAAAATATTTTGAGGTTTACAAATGTTTTCATGAGTTATAGTGGAAAATCTGACTACGAATGCGTCAAAACGTTGTAACGTCACGGTAGAATGTGTCATGTATACGCTCATGTGAGTTTCACTTAGATCTCAGGGGGTTTCAGAGGCGTTTCAGTAGTAATTTAAGGCGTTTCAAGGCGTGGCAATGCGTTTCAGGGATTCCAGAGAGGTTTTAGGTGACTTTACAGGCTATTGGGTGAGACTCCAGGGGATGTCAGGGGGTTCCAGAGGCATATATAGACGTTGCAAGGCATTACCATGCGTATCAGGGCGTTTCCGGACATTTGATGAGGTTTCGGAGGGAAGGGGGCTCAGAGAGTGGCATAGGCTCTCAGGTGAGCTTCTCGGGAATTTCAGGAGGTTTCAGAGGCGTTACAGTGCGTTTCAGAGTGTTTTATGGCGTTCTAGGAGCTTCCAGAGGGATTTGAGGGGGCTCCATGAGCTCTCATTATTATTATTATTATTATTATTTATTTACGACACTTTACCATAGTAGGCATTCGTGTCGGATGAGCTCTCAGGTTACCTTCGTGGGCGTTTCAAAGCTGATTACGCACTGCCCATCAGTGCTGAAAATTTCATTTCGTCATATCTAAATTCAACCACATACAGCTCATTTTAGAAGCTGAACCTGAGAATACGGTATATGAAAAACTTGTGCGGCTAGACCAGTTCTGCAAGAAAGTCACGGAAAAACCGCTATTTTTCGAATATTTAATGTAAATGTCACGGACTACCTTTGAAAAATGCCAAATGATATTCACCGTGAATATCATTTGCATTTTTCGAAGGTAGCCCGTGACATTTACCTTAAATATTCAAAAAATAGCGGTTTTTCCGTGACTTTCTTGCAGAACTGGTCTAGCCGCACAAGTTTTTCATATACCGTATTCTCAGGTTCAGCTTCTAAAATGAGCTGTAGGTGGTTGAATTTAGATATGACGAAATGAATTTTTCAGCACTGCTGCCCATATTCGCATAGTGGATGTAAACGCCACTGCACTTTTCAACATACTTTTGGAATTTTAACAATAAATAAACACAAAGTTCAAGATTTTTCCGCGTTGACATCTAACTAAGGGTTGGTTCTGGTGATCTTTTGTATAAAACTGGTTAAAAATATGCACACGCGTTAGATATTAGTTTTCGTACGGTGGCATTGCCAATGGTGGTTACATCGACTATGCGAATATGGGCAGTAGTAGTTGTGGTAACGACCACGGAGGATCAAATCGAATCACACGCGCGCTGCGAAGAATAATGATCTGTCCTAGCACGATGTCGGATAGAGACTGACTGTTCAATCACGATGCATGTGGAATGATCGTGTGCATGCGAGGGGAACAATGTTCGGATCGATTATGATTAGAGCATCTGCCACATCCCCTTTTCTCTGGAAAAAGCAAGCCAATTTATATTTTCATTATTCAAGAAGGTCTAGGAAAATCACAATTAATAATGTATGCTTATCTTCAAAAGTTGACATATGATATCAACTTAAGACTTACCTGTGAACAATTAAGATACCAAATGATGTCAATATTATTTATATTTCGTGCCTCCCTATCGATGGAACTATAAGTTTCATACAGCTGAGCTTCGTGATGTTGTTGACTAGATTCGATGCTTACAAATGATGTATTCGCCAGTTAACATATGAAGCCAAACTTACTTTTACTCCTATCCTTCTATCCCATTTCAACACAAAAGTAAGCTACTCTGGATGCTCAAATTTATACGCAATTTCAAAGCAAATACAATTGTTTGAAAATTACCACAGAAAATTCCAACTAGAATAAAGCTAACTGATTTTCAAAAATCAAGGGTTTGCAATTTCGCTTAATTTTCTCATGGTCTGAAATAATACAAAACAAGACACGAAGAAGTTAGTCAAACATTGACAAGATTTAAGTTCATCTGCTCTTGCTCTTCACTTTGCGACGTTTACACATCGCAACAATATAGTAGTACATTCGTTGTTTAAAAAACAAAGACGTGGACACCGTCTTCAGGCTCTACAGACTGAATGAGGCTTATAAATAGATAGTGGATACGGAAAAGTGACTAATCTCTCGAATAGTTCCATTGCCCGGAGCGGGAATCGAACCCTCACCACATAGCATGGTGTGATTAGAAAGCTTGGTGACCCCAACCGCCCGGCTACGAAGCTCCATATAACTGAAATAGAACGTTTTCGGTAATTATCATACATATTATCATAAGGATTTAAACCGAATTGTGAAATCAATAGAACTTCCTGACTATGTTGAGGGTGGATATTTCGAACAATTGATGGTTGCCATCAGCTACGTTGTCTTACTGCACTTTTAATTTTTCCATTAAACTCACTATACATTTTTCATACTGGTTGTATATCTGAACTACGACATTTCAAATGAACCCAAACTCCCTTTTTTTTCAGCATGGAATAGTGAAGGCCTACAATTACATTTTTATTCTTTTGTTAATAAATAATCATATTTTCCTAACAAAAACTGATTTTCATAACATTGATTTTAGCCTATGATTTTCCGGAAAATATACTTCAGTTCAGTATGATTAGGGTTTCAGAGATAACTCCTAATGTTTATTAAGGATGCCAATGTTGACTGTCATATCAAAATAGCATTAACTGTTGTTTTTAGTACTAGTAGAAATAATACGTAAATAATTTTGGCGTGCAATTTACTATGAGGCAGAAAATAGTTGTAACTTTTTATTGCACCTTTGATTATGCATCAAGTGTTTCCCACTCAATTCATTGAGGAAATTGATTGTGGCAATGGATTATCTTATCTATAAAATACTTATTATGGCATTCTTTTTCTTTTTGTTAATGGTGGCCAATTATTTCCAATTGGATTA
The DNA here is from genome assembly GCF_035046485.1 of Aedes albopictus. Taxonomy (NCBI): domain Eukaryota; kingdom Metazoa; phylum Arthropoda; class Insecta; order Diptera; family Culicidae; genus Aedes; species Aedes albopictus. The sequence continues at coordinate 244,177,626 of NC_085138.1, forward strand.
AGTTGCATAACAACCAATTTCACTCTAAAGCTCGGAATAATATGCAATGCAAAATTTGTAGGCGAGCTCGATCAGGACAATCATACACGCGATCAACATTTTTATAAGCAATAAACACTGCTAACACAACTCTTCAAACGCAATATTGCTCATACTGTTAAACATTCTTCAGCTTTTTATTTGGCCTACATTAAATAGTTTTTTTTTATGTTTAAATAACGAATGCTTATAACCACATAAACATCTGAATACGTAATCAATTGTTCAGATATTTTGACATACACAACACTTCTTAAGAATCACCAAATTATCGCAACGTTCCTAAATAAAATGAAATGCCAATTGGTCAAGACTTTTGTGTAAAGACCAAATCAATTAACTCTCAAATATGGTCTATGTTCCATTATAATCTCTATGCTTTAATATACATTCAATCCGAAAAAAAAAAAACAGACAGGCACGACCCCGATGGACTTCAGTTTTTTTTCACGTTTATCAACATATAAGTAATATACCAAACCGTTCTTCAAATCTCTGTCTTGAATAGAATAAGAATGGTGACACCTTGCTGGAAATTGGAACTCAGCAGCAGTTTCATCTTCGCTCAACTTTTCTCTTTCGAATCTTTTTCAGTTAGTGCCTGAAGCCCAAAGGAGCACTTGAGCAACACTACAGTTAACAATGTCAACACGTTATAATACAATGATACACTGTTTTCTGGAAGTCCAGAAAACTTCCCACCTTCAAGGATCCTCAATCGAACCGGGAGTCGAATCTGTTTCGCTAAATTCAAAGCCTTGCCCACTAGGCTGACTAGAGAAGTTTCTGCAGTCTATTCGATCATTATACGGTATATCTAACAATGGCCATACTTACGACATGGATATGTTTCACAACATCCTAGAGTGATATGGTTTATAAAAATATCTTGTCTTTTTTTTTATCGTTTATATGTATATATTTTTTTAAGTTGTTTGATGTGTTAACACCCTTTACTGAATTTTATACGTGTACAAAACTAACAACCGAAATCGAATATAACAAACTTTGCATCGCCAAAAACAAGCACTTGTTTTCATCATACAAGTACATATCTTTATTTTTTTCATCATTCAAGAGTATTCTATCAGTTCAGCGCTATAATTCGACTTTCTAAACAACCATGAGCGATCGCTTCAAATTCGCATAATATAAGAGCGAATCGCATCTCATCCTTCAAGAGCAATCGCACAGCTGTTCCATCATCACCTGACTATCGGGCTGTCGATCATTTAACTTTCGGCGATCATTCAACTCCTGCATCATCCCAGAGCCATTGTTTCGACTTCGCATTATTTGAGAGCAATCATCTGCCATTCGCATCATCCAAGAGCGATCATGTGACTGACGCATCGTTGAAGAGCGAACATTCTAGATCTGCATCATCCAAGAGCATTTGTTTCGACTACGCATCATTTAAGAGCGATCGTGTGATATTCGCATCATCCAAGAGCGATCATGTGACTGACGCATCATTCAAGAGCGATCATTTGACTGCTGAATCATACATGGACAATCGTTTCGATTTCGCATCATTTAAGAGCAATTGTTTGACATTCGCATCATCCAAGAGCAGTCGTTTTCACTTCGCATCATTCAAGAGCGATCGTGTGACTAACGCATTATTCAAGAGCGATTATCTGAGATTCACATCATCGAAGAGCGATTATTTAATTATTGCATCATCCAAGAGCAATCAAATGACAAACGCATCATCTCATGGCGTATCTCGGAGCGATTATATGATATGGTATCAGCAACACTCGATATTTTTTTTTATTCGCATCATCCAAAAGCGACCCTTTGACTGACCGTCATTCAACTGACATTCGCAACATCTAAGAAAGGTCACCTGACTGTCAGCGATTATGTAACAATGTATCATCAAAGGATCTTCATCTGTTTTTTTTTCTCTGCATCCAAGAGTAATCTTCTTAATTTCTAATCAGTCAAGATCTTTCATAAAGCTGCCATATCTTTCAAAATCAAACAAAGAAACATTATGAAACTTGAAACATCGTTTACATACTTAGTATATTGTTTAAGTTTTCTCATTTTATCATTTGGTTTTTTTTGTTCTACTGCATAGTTTTCAAACACTCACTTACATGCGAGCCTTCATATTTCGCTATTCAATCCATGTCACAACTATTGCTGGTAGTATTGCTAATGATTTACTTTCAATATCCAGATATTACCAGGTTAATGCTATTATGTATGTTGTATCAATAATTTTCTTTCTATTACAAGGGTTAAGCTTGTCGTTAAGCAACCGATTTACGGATAACTGCCTCCTTTACGGCAGGCTATCTTGGATCTGGACCTGGAAAGTATTCTGAAAAACAATAGGCCTAGAAAGATAGGCGGTTGAGAAATTATAAATGTCAATATCTTTCGACCTTATTGACCGAGCACGATTGGGAAGACACGGAAACTTGATAATGTTTTGTCACGCCTGCTAAACATTTAAAATGGAGCTGTTAGTATTTCCTGCACTAACGGATTTGATTATTCCGCATGAAAATTTTTAATTATTTTCCCATAAAGATCAATCATAATATTGTCTTTGATAATAGTTTTTTTTTCTTGACTGCTTTTCAATCCGGCATAGTCTGCAGCCACTATGCTTCAATATAAATCAATGAGAGACTGGCATGCGGCACCGAAAATAAAATCAAACATTGATTTTTTTTCTCAAAAATAATTCATTTATTTGGCGGTATTATTTTTTTAAGTAGAAAAACAAATTCAAACTTTCTTAACGTCCTTCTCGCATCTTTCTGATGTAGTTCATTTCCATTAATCTTCCGTAACTCGCGCGGTTGGCCACCGCCGTTAGCATCACGCTAATGCTGAGTACAAAAAGCATGATTTTTCTAAATACAACAGCGCGATCGCATTGATTATAGTACAGCAATCAAAACCAATTCGAAGTTAAGAGACAACTTCTTATCCAATTCATTAGTTTTGGTTTGTCAATTCGATGACTTTTGTTCTAAGATAAAGTTTTGATTCTTATAAAATGAGCGCAATGATTTGGCAATTTATTAAGGACAGACTTGTTAGAATCCCAATATGGCCGCCACAATGGCCGACTTTGGCACCTACTCACGATTTTGAGGGCACAAATCTCTTCGTAAACAAAACCAGCGCACCTGAGCTTCTTATTTTAAGCTAATTACAAGTGAGTAAGAACAGAATAATATAATGCACTGTTGTTTGAAGCTTGTTTGGGGCTGTCCATAAACCACGTGGTCATTTTTTGGGACTTTTCAACCCCCCCCCCCCTGCGTGGTCATTAGTCCATACAAATTTTTTTGTTTGTCCATACAAAATGATCATTGGCCGAACCCCCCCCCCCCCCCTTATGACCACGTGGTTTATGGACAGCCCCTTTCTTGAGATTTGTGCGTCTGAAGTTTTGATGCACTGTTGAACCGGGATTTCAAGACGTTTGTCCTTAAGTGCACTCTCCGAACACAAATTGCGTGTACACTTTACCCTTTTTTGTTTTGAGCCGCAGTATTTCATAATAGTTTGTTTATATAGAAACTCACCTTGAATTCCTGCCATTGATGATAGCAGCAAACATGAACAAGCACTAGAACAAGCATAATTATTAACAATACCAATTATTATACCAAAGACACAAATGAAGCGCAATCAGCTATGAAAAACATTTGATGCACACACTCATTGCATTGGCACTCTAGCACTACTTCGCACTGTGATAAAAGAAACAAAGCTTCGTCGCAGGCTTTTCAATATTTAACAATAGCAGCGTGGCCTTGACCATGAACGCGCCGCATCGACAGCAGCAACGGCAACAAAAGTAAGCGGAAAAACTAATCGACGCTGCCAATGCGTTAGTGAATTTAGTTTTACGGGTTGCGTTTCACTGATTCCAAATTTATTTTCTAATTACTTTCCTTTTTTTTTTTTTTCTTATCACTTTAACTTTATAACTTCACAAGACCTTTTTTTTCAACTTCTCCCAACACATCTGCACTCCACACATTTTCTTTCGAATCAAACTTTACTACTTTTTTTACCAACGTGATTACATAGTTACACAATGAAATCTTTCAAACTTTCAAATAGCTTGGATTCTACATCCTCGTCGCCATCTTGTGGTAACGACCACGGAGGATCAAATCGAATCACACGCGCGCTGCGAAGAATAATGATCTGTCCTAGCACGATGTCGGATAGAGACTGACTGTTCAATCACGATGCATGTGGAATGATCGTGTGCATGCGAGGGGAACAATGTTCGGATCGATTATGATTAGAGCATCTGCCACAGTAGTTCTGATGACCTGAAATCATGAATTTCATTCAAACACACTAGTTATGCATATAGATCCTGTGACCTCTGCTCACGACAATTTGAAGGAAACCTTAAATATTACCAAACATTTCTTGCTATCGGGATTCTTCAAGGGATTTTTCAAAAATTGCGTCCAGGAATTTCTCCATGTTGTTTTATTTGCAGAAATTCCATAGTAAGTTCCTCATCGGATTTCTTCGAGAATCCGAATGTTGCTAACACTTCAGGAACTCCTGCGAGGATTCTTTCAGAAATTCTTGATAGTATTCCCGAAGGACTTTTTCTAGAAACTCTAGTGATGCATCCGGAAATGTCTATAGGGTTTTTTTTTCTCTAAATTGCTCTTGGAATTACTCCACGTATTTGTCCAGCAATTTATAAAAGATTTTTCTAGGGACTTTTTTCTGAAATTCGTCTTAGAGTTCCAGCTAGGCTTCTTCCAGAAATTCTACAGGGGATTCATTCAGAGATTTTAAATGGGGAATTCTCTAGGGATTTCTTAGAAATTAAATCTTAATGGATGCCTTCAGTTATTTCCGCATGAATTACTCAAAAAAATTATCCCTGAGTTCCTATGAAAATTTCTCTAGGATTACTCTATGAACTACCCGGGGTTTCCTTTTGGTAATCCTCCAGGGTTTGCTCGTGGTACATCTAAAGAAATATCTCTTGGTATTGCTTCAGGAATTTCTGTTGTGATTTCTTCCGGAATCAGAACAATTATTCTTCGTGCTGGGAATTCTCCTGGAATCAATGCTATAACTTTGCAAGCCATCTCTGCTGGAATTGCTCCTGGAATTGGAAACGTCTAAAGAAGCCAACTGGGATTGGCAATTACTTAAGATATTTATCCGAAATATGGATTTTTTTTAAGATTTTTATCCGGAAACTTATCTAAAGGTATCACTGAAATTACTTACAGGACTCCTTAAGTAATTCCAGGATTTTTAGTAATTTCTCCAGAAACTTCAACTGGAGCTTCAAGGATTTGTCCAATGAGTTCTCGTGAGACAATTTAGAAAAATTTCATGTTTTTTTGGTCCCATACATTTTTTGACAACTTTGTGCACCTTGAGGGACCACTTAGCCTTGAGATATGGACTTGAAATTTTGACACGATCATTTCTTAGCTAAAACAATTGTTTTCCACTAACGAACTTATAACATTTCCAATTTTTGCAAAATAAGGGACGGCCAAGTGGGATAACCCCGTAACGTGGGTAGATCACCTTATAATGGTGCGTTACGGTGTAAGATCTGCCGTAACAAATTCTGATCTTGTAATTTTTTAGCTTTGTCAATTTAAATGCAAAAAAATTCCAAGATCATAATTTGTTCTACTTTTTTTGTATTATGTTTTTTATTGCTAATAAACCATTTGTTTCAGGAGGATTCAGGTAATTTTTGGCTATGTAAAGAGAGACTTATTTTCGAAAATTATGCAACTGTTGTGAGCCTATCACCTTTTAATACTATTTTCTATTTCAGATGTACAAGCGGGCAACCCTGCAGTCGGGACGACGTAACATCCTTCTTTTTTTTTAAGGGTCAAGATCGCCCTATCATTCGGTGGCGGGTAGACCACGTTGTCCGCGTCGTTTTTCTTCGCGCCGAGTGTCGTAATGTCGCGGGTGTGGACGCGTTTTTTTTTTTTTTAGAAAAAATGATTTTTTTCGGATTGCCAACCATGGTTTTTTTACTCGTTTCACGCGATCTTGTTTTTTTTTTTTTAGATGTTTTTGTTGTGTAACGCGATTTTTTTGTTATTTTTTTTCTTTTATTTTGTTATTTTTCGAGTCACCGATTTTTTTTTTCCTTGCGTTTTAAACATTTATTGCAAAGTTCCGATGACCCTGGAGGGATCGGTTCTGCTTGTGCCTCGCACTGAGCCGAAACATACTTACTTTTTTATACAATAAATAGAAAAAAATATCTTTTGATTTTATTTTCTTCAACTCGTTTTACGTATTTTTTTTTAATAAATTGAGATGTTTTTTTTTTCGTTTTTTTCGCGTTTTTTATATAAATTGAGTTTTTTTTTTCTCGGATCGCCAAATTTGTTTTTTTTTTCACGCGTTTCAAACATTTACTGTGATGTTCCGATGACCCTGGAGGGATCGGTTCTGCTTGGGCCTCTTACTGAGCAGGAACATAATTATTTAAATAATAAATAGAAAAAATCTCTTGATTGCCGGCTTTCAAAAGATTTAATTTTAACCAACTAAACAACCAATGCCGTGGGTCCATCGCCAGCTTTTCAGGCGAATCCTTGACCTACATAATACATCTCCCAACCACCCACTCCGTAGTACTTATGGGAGTGTCACTGAGTCGGAGGCCTCTTATATAAGTGCTACATCAACATTTCCTTCCCTCATCCCAAGTTACGTTAAAGATGGGCGTGGCCGGGAATAATGACACTTGTGCTTTTGGTATTCTTGCATAAGATTGGATCGAAGTTAACTCCCCAGCCTTGTTCCGAAAAGCAATCCGAGCAAAATTAGCAAAAAGTCATGAATGTTGCTAGTATCCAATCTACGAAGTATACCGTAACTACGCTAACGCTAACGCTAATAGGGGACGGCCTAGTGGGATATTGCCCGGCCTTACCCTTTTTTTACTTTCTATAGTGCAAAAAAGTGCGAAATGGTTAACTTTGAATTGAGCTACAGCTTTCAGAAAAAAAAAAACTTTCGTATACCTACTTTTGAAGATGCTCTAAAGCAATTCAATGAATAAAAGGTATTGAAATTCCCTTATAATGCTTATCTAATGCGACACTCTTCTAGCCAGGGTAGGTATCTCGCGTGAATATTTGCATAAACAGTTGGTGGCACTGATATCGTTAACTAACCGGAAATCCTTTTCTGCAGGACGGACTCCACGGTTATCAACTTACTTTTCGGATGGCAGGCAACCAAATGGTTGCTCCACGCCGCAAACGAGTTCTTTTCAGCAGTAAGAAACACTTCCCCTTCACGTCATTCGTCCGTGTTGGGGTTTCTACTTATGTGCAGGACGAATGCCAACCGGAAAAGCATTAGAGTGAGGATAAATTTGAATCACGTCAACATCTTTCACCAAGCTCCACTACACATATGCCAAACGACATATTGCCGATAGGGGGGCGTATATCGCTTCGGGCCGAAAGAAATCAGTCGGTTTGTCGAATCAACCAACACCCTCGGAAGTGGATCACGTGTGCTTGTGGGTCGCTCTCTTATTATTTATCTTCTTGTACATCCTGAACAAATGACGATAACGATATTGTGAGGCGGGATGAAAAAAAAAGAAAATTGTGAAAGGAAATGGCACATTTGTGCCTGAGCCAAAGCACAGTGGCCGGAAGCCGGACAAAACCTCAAAAATCGACTTCAATATTTTATTTTCCCAATATGTTTCTTCCATTATAGATACTTCAACTAAGAAAACCCCAACTTTTCAAGTCATTTGGTCGAAAATTGAGTCTTGTAGATTTTTTCAAAGTTGAAGTTTTATGTGCTACAATATTAGTATTTATTGTCTTTATTTTATGAGCTTCCTTCACGAGTTCGTTGTATAAGTTAGGAAGACTTGAATAATGTGACAATATTTGTTGTGTTTTTGGGTATGAATAACCATTATATTTCAGGGATTGTTTGGAATTCAATCACAAAATTATAATGTTTTTACAATATGCAAACATATTGACTTTTATGAATTTTTGGAGAAAAACTTCGTATTGAAGAGATCCAGTACTTGTTTAGGAAACATCAGAAAACGACACCGTATTCCGGATCTGACGTGCAATTTTGTCTAGTTTTTGGCTATATACAGTGTATCAAACAATTGTCCGTACAGCAAATTTTTTGTCAAAATATTTTTTCCATCAAATGTTTATAACTTTTTTATACGTCAATCAAAACTGCTGAAATTTTGACCAATCATGAATCATATATTATTGCTCTATTGGTAAAATTTTGAGCGAGATCGAATAAGTTTTCTGAAAGTTATAGTAAAAGTTCTATAAGATTTTTGAACACATTTTCAAAACATTATATCTTAATATGTAGTAGATGAATCTTTTTCAATCTTTTTTGTGTTACAGCTTATACCTAAGGCTTTCATATGCAGCTTCATTTGAGGTTTTATATTCACTATAAAAAATATGAAAAATTTGCTTATGCAGTTGACGGTATTTAAAAAATCACCAAATTTGGAACATATAAATTCTACCAATAAAAGTGCAATAACTGAACGAAAAATGCATAGGACCAACTTTTTATATTTTGTTTAGTAGGTCCTGTATAAAAATATTACATTAAGAGAGTTTAAAAATGTTGAAAACACTTGGCACTTTTATTGATCAAAATATGATAAATTTCCAAATAATACTCTGAATATATACAGATTTTTCAAATTTTTTGTAGTGAATATAAAACCTCAAACGAAGCTGCATATGAAAGCCTTAGATATAAGCTGTAACACAAAAAAGATTGAAAAAGTTTCATTGACTACATATTGAGATATAATGTTTTAAAAATGTGTTCAAAAATCCTAAAAGTTTTACTAAAAGTTCTATAACTTTATGAAAATTTATTCGATCTCGCTCAAAATTTTACCAATGGAGCTGCAATATATGGTTTATGATTGGTCAAAATTTCAGCGTTTTTGATTGATGTATAAAAAAGTTATAAACATTTGAATGAAAAATTATTATGACCAAAAAATTGCTGTACGGACAATTGTTTGATACACTGTAGGTCACTGTTTGCGCATTTTTGCGCTAAGCGCGATTTTTTTTTATCAGGTCACAATGGAGCCGCATGGTTATGGAGGAAGTGATATTGTTTGAAATTTAAATGTTATCTTAACATAGTTCAAACTTACTTCAGAATACTAACAATTTAGTGTAATTTTCATTCTTGTAAGGACTTTCACCAAGTCAGATGGTCATAGGGGGAGGGGTGGGGGGGGTGGTCTGGTAATGTAATGGCCACAGCTTTAACATTTTTTTTTATTTTTTTTTTAAGCTGGAGAGGAAATGAGTGATGACTAAGTATGAATAAGCCTTTATTTACTTAGACACAACCTACATGTTGCTTCACCAGATACAACTAAATCTTTTAACCTTCAAAATAAAAGAAAGACAAAAACAACCGTGAAAAACATGTGAAAATAACTACAATCCATTGCTCATTGCTCATTGATTTTCGTAAACTGGTATTTTTTTCGATTCATCTTAATCGTTAGAATTGCTCAACAACCTTGGAAGCAATCTCTTCATGAACTTGTATCGTAATTCCAATATATAGTGACACAAATTCGTCGACATCTACGCGTTTCTTTTCTACAGGCACATCGCTACAGTTCAAAGCAACAATCAGCTATTAAATATAAAAGGAATGCACTAAACGGCGTAAAACGCTACGTTAAATATTTTTCTGCGTAAACGTCGCGATTACCAAGGCAGTCTTTGAATATTTTAATCGCAATTTTATGAAACGAACATTTTACGCTCTTTAGTGAAACCCCTTATATTGTTTTTAAAACTCTTAACTCTTTTAAACTTGAAGTTTTATTGTATGTTATTCATGCGGTTTCGTTAAATACATTTCTACTAAACGACACACAGAGTGATAAAGATTTTAAAAATATTTGCTGGAACTCTACTGTTCATCAATATGATTACCGATCTCTGATAATCGTTTATCAAAAACTCCCTTCAATATTGCGAATATGAATTGCCAATTCTTTACAGATAGGGTTGTTCGGTTGATTCGACAAGTGATAGCAGAGATTGATGTACCTTACAATCCAAACTCGGAAGAGCATATATGAAGTTGTTGAAACGAGATTGATAAAAAGCAGTTCAAATTTACGCAGTTCACTATATTAGACTATCTGATCCCATAACGATTGAATTAACACACCTCCGCGTACCCACCGTAAAATGTCACGTGGTTTATGGGCAGTCCCTGAGAATAGACCACGTCTTGTCAGCCAATATTGGTGTGTATCTGAATTGAAACATTGAAAGAAAACGTAGGTAAACGATTTTTTCTAATGATTTATGTAGTTTTGAAGATTTTGGACCACCCTAACAGCAACAAATACACAATTATAGTTTATTTCAATACCAATACATGATTTGAGAGCCCACAAATTAAAAGGTTAATCAAAATCTACGTGCAGAAAGCTCATCGTGATAGTTTATTATCGATTATTTTTACATTCTTTCCATAATCAGTAGATTTCAAAATTTTGAATCACCCTAATAAAGTAAAATCAAATTATATGAAAAGTTCCGTAACAGAAATAGATTAAGGGAACTAAAATCATCATAACCTGTGAATTTTAGCAATTTCGGTTAACATTTGAGGTTTTGTCCGATTTTTGTATGGAGGCCCGCCACTGTGCAAAGGGGCAGCATCTAGAATTATTATCCCCATCTGAAAAAAAATGCTTGTAAGTACAAACTTTATTATACACTAGTCCCTCACAACTTCATTTGTATCGGACCTCTCCCCTCTCTGGAAATGGTGGCACATCTCGCCAAAAACCTTTCACGCCTTTTTCACTTTAATTGGTCCAGTAGTTTCCGAATCCATAAGGGTTAGATATTTCCCATAGAATTACAAAAAAAAAACTTTTTTACTGTGGAGCGAATCTGGTGTGATGGTTAGAACACTTGCCGATCACGCTGATCACGCTGATATCACGCCGAGGACCTGGGATCGAATCCCACTCCCGACAAACTCACAAAATGTGAGTTCTTCCTTCAGAAGGGAAGAAAAGCGTGTGTCCCGAGATGAACTAGCCTAGGGCTAAAAATCTCGTTAATACAGATAAAAAAATACTTTTTTACTATGCTGTATTTAAAAGTATTTGATAACATTTTCATGCATCTGGGATTAAAAGCATTAAAATTCGTTTTGAAATTTTCGCACTTCCACTTCCATATATTGATGAAAGTCCAAAACATTGATAGTTAATTTTCCTGGGGTAACTACCAAGATTATGGTTTCCAACGACTACGAATAACAAAAAAAAAATAATCATTAAATGGAATTTTATCACTTTATCGAATTCAGAGTGAAACAACCTCTTAGACCAAGCCCACTCATGGGCTCAATCAAGCGTTTTAACGGTAAGTAGAGCCCCGAACAAAGAAACGAACCGTACCGGTCGCTGCTAAGTAGGGCTCGAAAGCGAAAAGTTTACGTACGGTTCGTAGCAGGGCTTAGAATATAGAGACACGCAAAGTACGGTCTCTATCCGTAGGCTCGTGCGCTCTCTCGCGTTTAGCTCTCTGGGTAGCATAAAGAGGAGACGAAAGAACATGAGGATGGATTTGTTGTCCGGTATATAGTTTCTTGAGAATGATTTTCTTGTTTTGTATAGGTAGAAATTTATTTAAGTTAGCATCAAATATTCAAAATTTTTATTTTTACTTGCTTTGAAACTTTCAACCAAATAATATAAAAGATTGTTACACGAATAACACAACAAATTGTCTGACATACAATTGTGATAGAGTGACAATACAAACGCAGAAAAATAATAGGTTTAAATTGACAAGCTTTGCTTAAGTATGTTTTGAATAAAGTTTTCCCTTCTTCGCCAATTTTGGGATCATGCATATCGAAAATGTATTGATTTTCTCTTAAAATAGTTACGATTTTTCATAATCGAATAACTATGTTTAGCGATTTATGTTAGAAGAGTTTTTTGGTATCGTGCATAAATTACGTAACACATACAATGATGAATCACTGATAAAAAAAATGATTTAACTCTAGCAGCTCGTGCAAAACAAATTGATTCTTTTATACAAAAAGCGCCATAAAGTTAAATGCCGAAAGATTTCCAAACTTGCTTTTCTACGTAGTTGATGAATCTTGGCAAAAGATTTTTCAAGCTTTACAGATGTTATGTTTTCCCTTACATAATTTTACGATCATTAAATAAATATTTTTAAATCGTGAACTTTGAGTAAGTCGTTTTCTAATTTTTTCATACTTTATGGCCGGTTTCTTAACACTCAGAAAAACTCATTATGCAGCGAAAAACGAAAAAATAATAGAATCTGCTCAGATGAAAATATAAAAAAATAGATGGTTTCGAAAAATAATATGTTCTACCCAAGAATCAGCTATATCATCAGAATAAAAGTAATTAAGTATAATTAAACGATTGATTACTTAAGGCGCCGATTTTTACTTCACTTTCGTGTAAATTTCGACTTAGGCTGAAGAAAGCGAGATCAAACTATGACATTGTGTTTGTTTACTCTCATAGGTCTCACTTGCCCCAGATGCTGAAATTCACTGGGGCAAGTGAGAGCAGTTATCTAAAGGTAACAAATGAAAATAAATTACAGCTTTTTTGCTTAAAACAATTTGCAAGCACTCCACTCTCGGGCTGAGATCCCCCGCTTTGAAAGAGCTGTGCCTCGCGTTTCGTTTTGTCGTGTATATTTCGAAAAAGGCAAAGGAGTTTTGGTTTGATTGCTTTTTAAAAAAAAAGTGGTCGTCAGTGGGTCAATGGGCTTATTATTAAAAAAGATGCTCAAAATCTCAAATTCAGATATACAGGGTGACTGGTAATTCGTGTTACACCCGAAAGGAGGTGAAAGTAGACCATATTTGCAGCAAAAAATTGTTCTACAGGTAGGGTCGGAAATCACTGCTAAGTGAGTTATTCAAAAATTAGTGTTATTAATCTACCCCATCTTTAAACATCTTTAACTCAGAAACTATGAACCGTATAATCAATCTTAGCGCATGGATAGAAAGCCTAAAGCTTTGTCTTTTAATGCTCTTTGGACAGGTAATTGATAAAAAATCATTTAAGTGCAGAAATTTTGACTTTTATGTAAAAAGTGCCAAAAAATGTACCCCCTTTTCACCTTTTTTGATAGTTTACTCTTGAAAAACGTGATAAATGTGAGAAATGTTCTTCTACAAAACATTCATTTTTTGCTACGCTACCAAACTGTCCTTTGGTGCAACATTGTATCTTTCATAGTTTTGTCACAATCTTGAATTGGGTTCGGATTATTTTATAATCGGATTCTCCACCCAAAAATTAGTCGAAATCCAACATTTCATAATTTTTGGAGTCCGGGAACTATTTTTAAAATGCATTTAAAGTTTGTATGGGGGAATTTTTTGTTCGGGTCGAACTGTCACTTTATCGATTGAACTGTCATTCTATCCACGAAAATTAAAACTGTTTTGTCAATTAAACCATCAAAACAAAGGTATTAGAATCCAATAAAATTACGTTATACTCAGAAAAATGAGCTCTTTCGATTAGGCTATAGAAAATAGCAATATTTTATTCATTAAACAACCCAATTCAAAATTTTGTGAAATAAATCAATGTTTTTATTGCAATACTGTCTGGCAACCCTACACGTTTGCTTGCTGTTGGTCGTCGTGCGCATGGCAACGAAGTCCAGCGTCGCGGCGGCGGTCATCGTTTGACAGAGCCAACAGTGAAAGGCAAATTGCGCGCAATGTTTATGAATCAATCTCAAGGCATCCTTTTCTTTGGGTGAAGATTCAATTCGCCTAGATGCCATACACCCAAACCTAGACCCAAACCCACTCACTGGTGGAATTTAGCGAGATCATACCGCTGGGTGGCACCGTTTTAAGGGATATTCAAACCTACGGGCTGAGACTGGGTCCGGGCCGAAGCCGCGGCCGAGACTCGATAGGGCTTTTGTCGCTTCGTTCTCACTGCACACAATGCTCACCGGGCTATAGCGCCTGCGCACCAGCAATTTATGTTGCGCGAACGCACGCACAGTATGAAGTGGTTGTCATTTATTTTTGTTTTTGTTTCTGCGCACTTTCTGTGTTTGATGTACATTCATCCAGAACTTTCTTTTGTTATTTCTACAGGAATCTGGGATTCCTCCAGCTTTTTTTATGATTTCCCTTGGAGTGCTTTCTGGGACTCTCCCGTAGTTCTTTCTGGAAAACCTCTAATGAGATTCTTCTAGGAGTCCTTCCTGGTATTTCTCCAGCTACTCCGTCTGGGTTTTTGTCCTTGAGTTCTACTAAAATTTCTTCTGGGATACTTTCAAGAACTGGTTTAGAATTTTTCTCCAGAAATTCCTCCAGGAGTAGCTTCCCACAGTTTATTTATTTTCAGTTCAACGGGAAGCCCTCCTGAAGTTCCTGAGAGTGAGTCCAGGAGCTCCCCAGGCATTCCTCCAGGGCAACCCCAAAAAATACCAAGGGAATTTCTTTAGAATTAGCCCAAGAATTCCTCCAGCATTTGTAGTAGAATCACCCTAGGATTTTACTGGGAATTTCTCCATTATAACTCTGGAAAATAATTCAGGAGTTCTCCAGCAATAATGCATGCTTCTCTTCAGGATTTTTCCCGAAAATTATTGAAGGACTCATGGGATTTCTTCAGAAATTCCTACATTAATACCACCAGGACTTCCTCAAGGGATTCCTCCAAAAAATCCTCCACGATGTCAACTAAAAATTCTTCCAGTAGTTCTTCCAGGAATAACTCCAGAAATTCATCTCGAAATTCCTCCAGGAATTTCTCTTCAGGAATTGTGGAAGGGATTTCACAAGACAATTTTTCAATAAATTGCTCCAAGACTTTCTTTAAGAATTCCTGAAGAAATCCCATGAGTCCTTCAATAATTTTTGGGAAAAATCCTGAAGAGAAGCATGCATTATTGCTGGAGAACTCCTGAATTAATTTCCAGAGTTATAATGGAGAAATTCCCAGTAAAATCCTAGGGTGATTCTACTACAAATGCTGGAGGAATTCTTGGGCTAATTCTAAAGAAATTCCCTTGGTATTTTTTGGGGTTGCCCTGGAGGAATGCCTGGGGAGCTCCTGGACTCACTCTCAGGAACTTCAGGAGGGCTTCCCGTTGAACTGAAAATAAATAAACTGTGGGAAGCTACTCCTGGAGGAATTTCTGGAGAAAAATTCTAAACCAGTTCTTGAAAGTATCCCAGAAGAAATTTTAGTAGAACTCAAGGACAAAAACCCAGACGGAGTAGCTGGAGAAATACCAGGAAGGACTCCTAGAAGAATCTCATTAGAGGTTTTCCAGAAAGAACTACGGGAGAGTCCCAGAAAGCACTCCAAGGGAAATCATAAAAAAAGCTGGAGGAATCCCAGATTCCTGTAGAAATAACAAAAGAAAGTTCTGGATGAATGTACATCAAACACAGAAAGTGCGCAGAAACAAAAACAAAAATAAATGACAACCACTTCATACTGTGCGTGCGTTCGCGCAACATAAATTGCTGGTGCGCAGGCGCTATAGCCCGGTGAGCATTGTGTGCAGTGAGAACGAAGCGACAAAAGCCCTATCGAGTCTCGGCCGCGGCTTCGGCCCGGACCCAGTCTCAGCCCGTAGGTTTGAATATCCCTTAAAACGGTGCCACCCAGCGGTATGATCTCGCTAAATTCCACCAGTGAGTGGGTTTGGGTCTAGGTTTGGGTGTATGGCATCTAGGCGAATTGAATCTTCACCCAAAGAAAAGGATGCCTTGAGATTGATTCATAAACATTGCGCGCAATTTGCCTTTCACTGTTGGCTCTGTCAAACGATGACCGCCGCCGCGACGCTGGACTTCGTTGCCATGCGCACGACGACCAACAGCAAGCAAACGTGTAGGGTTGCCAGACAGTATTGCAATAAAAACATTGATTTATTTCACAAAATTTTGAATTCAAGATTGTGACAAAACTATGAAAGATACAATGTTGCACCAAAGGACAGTTTGGTAACGTATCAAAAAATGAATGTTTTGTAGAAGAACATTTCTCACATTTATCACGTTTTTCACGAGTAAACTATCAAAAAAGGTGAAAAGGGGGTACATTTTTTGGCACTTTTTACATAAAAGTCAAAATTTCTGCACTTAAATGATTTTTTATCAATTACCTGTCCAAAGAGCATTAAAAGACAAAGCTTTAGGCTTTCTATCCATGCGCTAAGATTGATTATACGGTTCATAGTTTCTGAGTTAAAGATGTTTAAAGATGGGGTAGATTAATAACACTAATTTTTGAATAGCAGTGATTTCCGACCCTACCTGTAGAACAATTTTTTGCTGCAAATATGGTCTACTTTCACCTCCTTTCGGGTGTAACACGAATTACCAGTCACCCTGTATTTCTTGCGAGAAAGGCAACATGGACATCGAAGAAATGGATATTATTTTAAATAAAAATTCAACCAACTAGTCATACAGTAAGCAACAAACATATAATTTAAAAAAGATTGCTTGAATTCCGGGATTAAATACAATCATACATTATTGAGAAAATGATATCTTGAAACGCACCAAAACTGGTACAAATCTCCAAGGGAATTATTTATTTGAGTTCAATTTTTACTAACAGTTTTCAGTCTTATCCAAAACCCCTTCTTTCAAAATATGAGCACAGATTATTATACTGAATAAGATTTGCAATAACACCATAGAAATAAACAAAATATTGCTATGATTTACGGAAGTGCAAAAAACCGATGGTACGGATAGAATAGAGACCACCGGTGCGGAAAGGCGACCGATCATTTTTTTACTCACATGGAAACGAACGACCGGTGCGAAAATGGGTGGATAACGAAATTAAAAATCGTTAACGACGTGCTGTTGCGTGTGTAGTGTTAAGCCCACGAGTGGGCTTGGTCTTAGAGAATTATTTTTAACCTTATTTTTCTCTTTTTTTTCAGGTAAACCACTTACTGGCGACTATACTATAGATTCAACGAAAGCAAAGAATATGGTAACGATGAGATATCCGTAGACGATAAAAACAAAATCACCTACAAAGGGTACATCCACATTTATTTGCAGCAGCCCTCGGTAATTCCATCGACGCACTGACTTTGAATCCAATCTCCGTAAATCATTTGCTGAAAACCGAAATTATTTTCCTATTGATAATGATAATAATATTTCGACACTACCTATTGGTAAAGTTTGGCCCTCGGTCACCAACAACAACAGCACACCGAATTCCTGGTAGCTCGATAAATTGAGCCAACTAAAGCAGCACCTCGTCGGGCAATGATCCACAAATTGACCAATTCCCGACGAGGTGCTGCTGTAGTTGGCTCAATTTGTGGAGCACCTCAATAACATTATTTAGTGCAAATTGTGCAAATGTGCGCTATCAAATATATTCCAACGCCATGCCACCACCGTCTCCTCACTTCTTCCCACCGCTTTCTAATCGAAACATAATTTGCCTACCTATCCTGATGATACCTAACTATGGATGGTGCCAGGAGATGAAAAGCGATCAATTCCCGTGAATTGCGAATACTAGTTGGACCAGTCGGGACGCCGTTTATCAAATCGGTCGTGGGAAAATGCGATGCAGTGTTGGATCGATTCACGCGTTGCTTCTCCTCCGGGTAGTCAGTGACCAGTCCATATACTGAGTAATCTAATGGCATCGCTGGCTGCCGGCTAGCATCACATGGGAGGGATGAAAAATCATCTACAGCTAGCAAACATTAATTTCATATTCTTAATTAGCATATGTTTAACCAGCAGCCCTTCCGCCGCACCGTTATAATATATGTATGGAATACGGCAAGACGCACAGCTGCGCTTGCTGGTAGTCACTACGGTACGGTCAGCAGCGTCTATTGCAAACACCATGGTACTGAAAGCGCTATTGGGACACCCCGACCTTTAGCTCACTATAGCTAAGCGCTGATTGGGGATTCTTCTTTTTTTCTGATAATGCATACCAATTCAGACCGAGTCGAGTCTGAATACGGTTCAAAGAATTCAAGTACATACATATATTTTCAACACCACTATCAAGTCTGAATGCTAAAGCCTGGAGCACATAGCGTCCGTTCCGTCGAGGTTTGCGTTTTTTTACCGTTTTCCCATGGGAAATGTGTCAAACTACTGTCACGCACACGCAAACGTATGCATTGTGAGGGGCACTTAAGATTCCTGAGATACGTTGGAAACTTGACCATTGTTTGGCAGAGATCAACGTCGGATCGTAAGGTAGGGTGGGACTTATTTTGCAAAAACTAGATATGGATTTCCGAAATGAAAACGATTTTCTAGATAAAATACACACACTAGCTGTACAAAAATGAGTGATCTACGTAAATGTTTAGAGGTGGCGCATAGAGCATAATGGTAATCAATGCAAAGTTCCAATTTTGAAACGCTAAGAATCAATAACGGCTAAATTTTACATCAAAATTATCATATCTGTACAAGTTTCCAAAATATTTGGAAAAATGTTCTTTTTCACAGTGTGTGGAATTCGAACTGATAATTGGTTCAAAAGGCATTTCATGACGTTAAAGGGTGAAAAATACATGCGTAGGGAATCGCGCCACTTGGGCGATGGCTTCTATATTCGTCTGTTTTCCACTATAACTCAGTCAAATTTGAACCAATTGACACAACTTTTGGAATGTGGTGAGATAGGTATAGTATCCACCCGTGTACAACATTTCAAGTCAATTGGTTCAATATTTACTGAGTTATAGTGGAAATCAGACGAATATAGAAGCCACCGCCCAAGTGGCGCGATACCCTACATTTCGAAAATTGGAAGGGCGTGAATGGTCAGCAGGTTTCAGGGGCGTTACTCAATGTTTGAGGGGCTTTTCGAAGGTATTTCAGGAAGTTTTAGCGGTTCTTATCGGTGAACCTGGAACTCACGACTCCTACTCACTAGACAGACGCGTTACCGCTACACTACACCACGAGAAGACTCAAAGATGTAGTGATTAACCTGAGTTCAACTCTTAATTCTGATGTTATCTTTTCCAAAGACCGCACTCCTTTTGGATGAATTAGATATCTATCCATACTATGTATCTATTTTATATGTAAAGCCTAGGTGAGAGCGCATTGTGGTAACGCGTCTGTCTAGTGAGTAGGAGTCGTGAGTTCAAGTCTCACCGAGAGGACAAGTAACTTTTTCGCAAAATCTGCTCCAATTGGTATCTTTCTCACTCACGCTAGTGTTTGTCTAGCGTTTTGAGTTCAATAAAACTTCCACTCGGTTGATTAAGCCGCTAGCATCGATAATTGATTAATTAGTTAAAAATTTCAGAATGATTTAGAGGACTTTTAGCGGATTTCAGAGACGTACCGGGGGCGTTTCGGGGGTTTCGGAGAGTTTCAAGGGCATTACAGGGAGTTTTGAGGGGGATTCAGGGAACCTACAGTTTACGACAACACATTTAGTAACACTGCTTTCGAGTGATGTTCAGGAAGATTTCAAAGGGGTTTCATACGCGTTTCTGTTAATTTCAGCAGGAATTCAAGGCGTTTCTGACTGATTACGCTTATAGATTTAATGATCAAAACTCTAAGGAGTATTTGGAGATTTTCAAACAAACATTACACATTGGTCCAGGGCCCAGATTACGAGGATAGGTGCATCCAGCACCTTCAAATGTATTTTTTAGACAAACATTGTCATGTACAATGTTGTTTCTAATGATAAAATCATTGCATCGCTGCATGCTGCAGTGACCCCACACCGATGAATCACCCACAGTTTATGAATCAGCTTGCTCAAAATAACAAAATCAAACGGTAACTTGTCACAAAACATCTAAAAAGTATTTTTGTTGGACAAATCCTTGTGTATATCGAACATCACAACAGTTGTTACAGCGCGGAATCCGATTTTGTTACCGAAATCAACAAAAATTGTCGCGTGATTTTTCTGCTGTCATTGTTGCCATTTTTTGGTCGCTTTTGCAAGACGTACGCCTGTTGTCGATTAGAAAAAAAAATGACAATTTAGACGTTTCTGTACAGCTTTTTGAGGAAAAATCGAGCAGTAACCTACTGTAACATGTTGAATCAACATGTTTATGAAGGCAAAGTGCTGTAGAATTGCGACTTCACTTAAAAATTGAGCAAAACACCTGGTTCATAAACTGTGGAGAATAAACGGGTATGGCACAATTTGAGATCAGGTAGAAATCGGCTGAAATTTTGCAGGTTTTCAATATATTTCACCAGATTATCTATTTTTGTGAGAAATGCTCAATATCTTAAAGAACCTGGATGACTTTCGACAGATTCGATACCATTTTGTATGATGTTATCGCTCCCAAACACTTGATGGAGAGCGTATTAGGAACGATTATTGATCCAAAGCACAGGATTTTGTATATTTTGGGGCTACGCTGATTAAAATATATGTGATGAGATAGTACAAAACAGAATTTGAAAACATGTTGGTAGCAAGGATGCTTTTACTCACCTGGAAATCATTAAATTCATTTGTCTAATACTCAGTTCAGAAGCTTGTTACTACAATGTGATGTTCGGAGAACTTGTATAGGGTAGTGTTTTTTCCAACATAATTATCACCACGGACACCATGTTCTAACTCCCATATCTACGGCGTGAGAAGCTAGTATTACCAAATGATCAAAAAAATCAATCGTTTAGTAACAGTAGGTGGTACCAACACTTTCACGCCGTAAATATAAAAGTTATAACATGGCGTCCTTGGTGATAATTGTAGGAAAACACTGCCTCACAAGTTTGTCGAACATCACATTATAGTAACAAGCTTTTGAACTGAGTTATAGACGCTTGATTGCCAGGTGAGTGAATGCATTCTTGGCCTCAACTTGGGTCTAAATGAGATTTTCGATTAAATCACCTGAATTCACTTGAACCTTATGGAACGCTACATAACACCTTAAGACAATAGCAAGCAACGATGAATAACATTACTGGATCCCTATCTTCAATAGTTGACTATAAATAGCCTTTAAACCAAACCTCTTCGATGCCAGTTTTGCGATACCTTTTAGCGCATGTAAAGTATTCAGGCCCATGCCAATTGAATGTGAGAATACCATGTTGAAGTTTTATTCATTTTAAAAGTAGACACACCTGCCTGACATTGATTCAGATTTTTGGCAGATGTCTATAATAGAGTAAGGTGGGGCAAAAGTTCGACCCTAGTTGGAAATTCAACTTTTTTCGAAAAATCGAAGCAGATAAAAATAAATGAATACCGTGTGGTGATTCTACCATCCATGAGCTAAAATTTTGCTGAACAAAGTAACGCCAAATGTCTTATCAATTTTGAGTTATAACACTTTTTGTATGTTTGTGTCTTATTCGAACTCTTGCCCCACTACTGGGGCAAAAGTTCGAATCTAGTGTTTGTGGTATTTCGCTAACCGTAGCACATTATTTTGACACTTGATAATATGAATATCTGAAACCACTTAATATTTGATGTTGGAACTGGAATACACTTTAAAGTTCGATCTGGATTTTACCCAAATCAGGGTTAAATTTAATACACCAAAAATTAGTAGTTTTCTGTCAAATCCAGATTAAACAACATTTTTTTTCAACTTTGATCGAATTTTCTTACTAATTTCATCATTCTTAGAGATCATATGTACAATTTGCACAATTTTAGGTTTTTACCTAAAGTTGCCACATGACTCGAACTTTTGCCCCACAATTCGAACTTTTGCCCCACTATGTGTAAAATATGATTTCCAAATATTTTTTGCAAAAAGTTATACATGCTAAAGCATGTTCAAAATACACCTAGTTACGCCCCAAAATAAAATATCGAATTTGATTTCATTACAATTCCATACCACGCGTTGGAAGGACCATGACATGTTACAGTTTTTTGATCAAAAACCAACATTTTGTCATAACTTTTCGAAATATTAATCAATCTATGTATATAAAAATGTAGTGGCATACGTGGGACCGGGATAACTTGCGAGCGGAGGGCCCGATTTGGGTCGTCTTTGTTTTGTTCCGTTAGTTTTCACCCAAGGAAGGTTTATAAGGCATAAAACATGGACAAATTGAAATTTTTTGAAAATCGATTTTTCGTACATTTTGTATTTTGAACGGGGACTTGGACTTGGCTAAAGACTTGAAACGTCAAAAAACGCAGTAGGCAAGACAAAGTTTGCCGGGGTCAGCTAGTTTCCATAATTTTTAGAGTGGAAGATCTTTTTCTGAAAGGCTTCGAACAACCTTGACACCCGAAAGAAATAATTTGAATTGAGCTCAAAAACTTCAAAAGAAACTCTTGCCCCACTCGAACTTTTGCCCCACTTAGTGTCTAAACTGATTCATATGTGTGGGCAAGTATTCTGCTGATTCATAAACTGTGGTTTCCGTCATTCTTCTAGAACAGTGTTTCCCAAACTTTCAGGAGGTATTGCCCCCTTGGAGCTTGAGAAATACAGTTTCGCCCCCCTACCCTAAGTTAAATTTAATTTTTCCTAAATTAATATTTTAGTATATTAGTATATTAGTATTTTAGTATCGCTCTCATTTTCATTGAGTTTTTTTTTTGCAAATGAATGGGTTGTTTGGATTAAAAAAACTGCATTATTGCATGTAAAACAAATACGTTTTGAAATGTTTGTGCTATACATATTCTTGAACAAAATCGAGCAAAATAGAACGGACTGTGAACATTTACGACCACTCGTTACCTCAACTAGCTGTTTCACCAGTATTTTTCAACATCCGAGATGTTTATTCACCACAAGTACTCAAATAAGAAATTGAAAAACAATTACAAAAATAAGTTTTATGCAAAAAATACAACTCATGAATATATTGGTGTATTTCCTAATGTAGTGAGCATTGCTCAGTAACTGAAAATTTAAAATGCCAGTGCGAATTGACAAGCTTCCTATGAATTCGAGAACGTTTTATTATCAAATAAGAAGACATGCATCAGTCATAACTCGGTTTTGAGGGAATTCAACGCTGAATTTGTAGAAAAAAATCAAAATAGCTCCTAGTAATAGTCAAGGTTAGAATTACTCCGGAAAACCTCTGAAATATTTTCAAACAAATGTTCATCCGATTCATTTTAAACTTCATGTTTATGATTGAAATTTCCAAGATAAACTAACTGCATGTTTATTAATAACAAAACATTTTTGATTAGTAAAAAAACCCTGTTCCTTTCATAATTTGTTCAAAACTTAATCTTGAATTTTCGCCATAGAAGTTTTTTATTTATTACATTTCCAAAATCACTAGGAATTCTCGCGGAAATTAGCATAGCAGTTTTATTTGTTTTTTTTTCTTGGAATTTTACCAAAAAAATTCACGTACACATCAAAAATTTTGCGACATTTAGTCTATCTCGAAACAGACGATTTTCAATAATCCTAAAAACAAAAAAATCTTGAAATATCAGGGAGTTTTGATGATTTGACATTCAATACTTTTGATATTTCTCAATCATTTGAAAAATCGCCCCCCTTTCTAGTATTTTTGCCCCCCAATTTTGCTTTTCCAAATTTTCGCCCCCTTCGGCCTGATTTTCGCCCCCTGGGGGGCGATTTCGCCCACTTTGGGAATCACCGTTCTAGAAAGTCAAAATTTTAACATTTTTCATTAAAATCAACGAGCAAAGTGTTCACGAATTAGAAGTATAGACATACTCCTACTGTTTGGTTTCGACTACATTGAAATATATGGTTTATTTTCTTCTTTATTATTATTTTTATGATGTAAAAAACCCTTTTAGATGATTCATACGTGTAGGGTCAGTATATCTTTTTCGTGCATTGGTGTCATTATGATCTAAAGCCTTTCTCTTCTTCACCAAAAACACAGCGTAACAAAAAATAACTGTTTGTCTGTCTCAAGAGCAAACTTATGTGTCTCTGACAGATTTTAAGCTGCTGAATCCGAATTACAATTTTGAACTATTTTTTTAAGCAATCAAGGTAAAATGGTCAATTATTTTTTTAAGCAATTATTTTTATGGAATTATTTTTTTAAGCAATCAAGGTCAAATGGTCAATTAACATCTAAATTAACGACTCATGCAAAATACTTCGTTTTACCAAATCAAATTTAATAGATTTAAGCATTTTATGTTAGTAAGTAAACTTGCATGCAACTTTTGGAGGGTGACTTGTATATATGGTACCTAACATAAATCGTGTAATACTATCAAATTAGATTTGGTTAAACGAAATATTTTGCATGATTCGTTAATTTAGATGTTGATTGACCAATTAATCTAGGGATTCCACCAGGAGTTCCTTTATTAACTTTTCCCAGGATTCTTTTAGATATTTTTTTCGGGATTCCTTCAGAGATTCCGCCCAACGTTGCTTCAAAGGGTTTCTTCTGGTATTCTTTCTGGGACTCCTGGATTTTTCTCGAGGACATTTTTGTTAGGATTTCCCCGGAATCTCTTTTTTTTTCTTCGAGATTGCGCAGGGATTCCAGTGATTATTACCAGAGCTCCTACATATATTGATTCGACCTTAAATTTCTCGAGGATTCGTTTCAATGCTGCCTTCAGGGATTTCTCCTGGAATTCTTACTGGTATTTCTTGAAGCTTATTCAGAAATTCCTCCTAGAACTCTTCCCGGAATTCCTTTAGAGATTCCTCAGGGATTCTTTCAAGGTCTATTCCAAGATCCTACTAGAGTTAAATTTTTATGCGACATAGACATTTCTGTAGTAGTTGTATTGTCATATGACACTCCTTTTTCCATGCTTTTTTTTAACTCCTCAACATCTATTTCACTAATTCACAGTTGTCATATATCGATACCTGATCAAAATGTAACAATAGTACTGCTGAAATATAAATAGAGAAAATTATCAGATATTGATGACCTCAATTGAATATTTTTCTTGCCACTACGCCGGAGACCTTCTTTTAACTCCAACCACGCTCATACTTTGCCAAATTTCAATAATAACATATAAGGCATGGTACACAAATTACGTAACACTAAAATACGCGATTTCAGACTCCCCTCTCCCCCTTTGTATGAAAACCCGAAATATTTTGTATGGCTCGTAACGCCATGCTAGAATCCTTCTCCTACTATAGCGTTACGTAATTTATGTACGATGCCTAACTAATATCTTAGGAAGGTTGAATGACATTCGTCAAATTTGTCCCGTGCAGGAGTCAATTAAAAAATACTAGTCTGCAAACACAAATATAGCACGTCATACTAGACGCCATATGAATGTTAACGCAAATGCATGCAGTCAAAGCTTCGTGGGTAATCGTGTGTTTCAAACAAATCGACGATTGCTGTTGTTTGATGTTGTTGTATGTTGATATTGCCTGTAATACGGGTTATTTCGAGTTTCTTTGGTATGGCTAATTTCCATTTTAATTGTCGTGCTTGTCATTACAGGGTTCACAGTGATTGCCGTTAGGCATTAACCGTCCTGAAAATTCCAGTGCTGGTAATCTGAGTCAGCTAAGATTTGAGATGCTCCAGCAAACCTTATTGAGCAAAAATATTTCGATAACCATAAGTTGGATTGTATATTATTATAAATGTTACATTTACTTTGTATATATTCACAGTATATATCCGTTTGCCTCTGTTGTTAAAATCATTGGTTGAAAAAATCTTTGTTGTTCGACGCCATTCCTATTATTTAGCTCCAACGCAAGACACAAAAAATGCCTACTCCTCAATCGCTCTTGTTTTACCAGTCAAATCCAAGTAATATCCTCGTGGGAACGAAACCACTCCAACTCCTGAATCAATTAAATAAATAAAGCTCAATCAAACTGAGGCGAAAAGCTCTTAACCTCTAATCGAAGTTATAGCACCTTCGCCGGTTCGACCCAGGATAGTGAACCTAATCCTTTCCCGGCGGCGTAGAGGGTAAGCATCATCCACTTAATTTACCATCACTATACAGAATACATTGGATCCCTCCCCGAGCCAAACCTAAAACCCTCATGTGGAAAAGGGGTAGAAGCAGTGGTACGCTGCTAACTTCGATAGCTGTGAATGTAGCCCGTTCGTTCCTGGAACCGCATGGTTGCAGCAGCAACCGTGTTTCCAACTTGCTACTAGCGTGTCAAAGTAAAAGCTTCCAATGGATTATTGATTATCTACACGTTCGAAGGTTGGTGATTGGCCAGAGGCACCTGGAGAGTTACGGATACAGTAGCGCTGTAAGCAATTTTCGGTGTTTGTATCGTATGAAGGACTACAGTTTGTAGGAAGGTGTTGTGAAAATGATGTAAAAAGCAAAATAGATTAGCAGACTTAAGCTGTATAATATAGATGAAACATCATTATGAGCAATCCTTCTCAGTTGATAAATTATTTCAGCCAAGCGACAGTGGACCTCAACATAAATGTGAATCTTTAACCATGGCGGACTGTGATCTGACTTCAAGGCTCACAATAGAGAACCAACAAATTCAAGCGAAAGCTGAAGTCAACCAAAATGATGATTTATGTGTCGTTACTGCTCCAAATCCCCAGGGTATGTCCACTCGAGAACCAACTCGAACACAACGGCAACTGTTTCTAAGCGATTTCGTTTCGATAAATTGGAAACGAAAGCGAGTGTTATGCATGTAACTCGTTCATTCCAGTCTACACCAAGAATCACAGCATCCCTCCATTATTAAGTAATTTATTGAACGATGTATTCAAATGACTAGAGATTCGTCTAATAAAGCAAATGCGTGGTCAGCAGTACGACCGATACGTGTTTGCAGAGGCTGAATGGAAAGTCGATACCTCATTTGGGACCCTCCAGTAGCTGGGGAGTTTATCAAATTGATTCCAATCAATGCCGTAGAAGATATAACATCTTCTTCAGCCTCAATTTATCACGCTCGCTTAGATTTGAATTCATGCTCAGCTGTACTGCTTTGGCTTCATCCATCCAGTAAAGTGAATTAAACATCCCTCCAAGAAGCTTTAAAAGACATAAAGAAGGCTAAACTGAAAAGTGTGGGTGTATGTGCCTGGGATAAGAATAATGATGGTAGGTATCCCTTTGAAGCCAGAACCGTGGTGTCTGTGGGACGAACGCAGAGAAAATAAAAGAGCTAGAAACAATCTCTACAATCGAGTCACGTTCTGTCGACAGCTTAGGGCTAAAGCTGCTCTGGGTTCAAGATCATATAAAATACACCACGGATTAGGACTGGGGTGAGGAAGAATCCTCTACGTTCCTGGTTGAGTAGAGAAAAAGTAGGTTACCAGTGTGGAGAAGTGCTAATATGGGACCATTCAGGTTGTCGGTTGGCATGCTTTACTCGTTGACAGAAAAACTATTTAGAGTAAAATGTGGTGATCCATTTAAAAACTATACTAATAGAATCATTCAAGTGACAGCTTTCCATGTTCAAATCTTTTTGTTATAGGTATCAGGTATCAGAAGGACGGCTCCAGAGGCACGTTATCCTCCATTTGGGACATTTGTGCCATCGCCATACATAAGCCTATTTCATCATTTACCTGAGGAAAGGTGATGAAGGGGTGCCCTAGAGAGGGAATGAACGCATAAGCACAACGAGTGATTGATTTGTCTTTATTCAACCTTCCGTAACTCGCGCGGTTGGCTACCTGCGGCAGCACCGCGTTAAGGACAGACTTGTTTGAATCCCAACATGGCCGCCACAATGGCCGACTTTGGCACCTACTCACGATTTTGAGAGCACAAATCTCTTCGTAAACAAAACCAGCGCACCTGATCTTCTTATTTTAAGCTTGTCACGAGTGAGCAAGAACAGAATAATGAAATGCACTGTTGTGTGAAGCTTGCTTCTCGAGATTTGTGCGTTTGAAGTTCTGATGCACTGTTGAAGCGGGATTTCAAGACGTTTGTCCTTAATGCTGAGTATGAAAAGCGAGATTTTTTCAACGTGTTGTACAAAATACAACATCGCGATCGCTCGAGGGTTAAGAGACTTTAGGAGAGCTCATAGCTCATACCACAATGGGTTTAATTATTGCCCTGAAAATGACACTGTAAAACGCATAAGCGTAAAGAGAGCCTATAGCTCATTGGAGGTATCTTGTGACGTCATGCAACTTTCAATATGACATTGAAAGGCACGTCATCGAAAGCATCCTCAATATTCAAGAAATCACTCAACCAAAAACTACGTTTGAGCGAGTACTTTCTTGAAAACGTATACAACTTTCTGTAAAAAAGTCACTGTGGACATCCCAAATTGGAATCACAATCACATGAATAGGCATATCAGCCAGACTAACATGCGACAATGCGTTTCAAGTATTTCAGAAAGAACGAGGTAACCAGGCACTCATTCCTTCTTTATATTTGTAACTATACAACAGAATGGTTTATCGGAAGATATTTTGAACTAACAGATCTGAGTTCCATTCAGGAATACCTCTTGTAATCCGCACAGACCGCAGAGGAGAAGCTTTTTTTTTTCAAAGCAATAGTTCTAGCATAAATGTGAAAAGGGCCTAAAGACTTTTTGTAAACAAACTGTCTTGTCGAGGCCGAAAGCAAGCTACCAGGGTTAAAAACATCAGCAGACAACCATGCCTCATGCCGGCAGCCTACTGAACATGTCTGGAGCAACATTTGAAAAGGGCCCAAGAGGTCTTGTGTCTTTTTTCTAAAACGCTCCGTAGGGCATAACAGCAGCCCGCCCACGCAAATAAACACCGTTATCCGAAAGATCGATGTTTGCTCTATCTGATAACGGTCTTAGTTTTTGTGAATAAGCTGAGGGGGGATCAGGAGCGACGTGTGAAGTCATTGTTTACCAATGCTTGTATGCCCTTTTCAAATGTTGCTCCTGATGTCATACGTCAATCAGCAGCACACTTACCTGTATTCATGCAGAAAATTACCTAAAACTAATTAAAACAATGAGTTCATATTGCGACATTTGCACCCATTTAGACTCGGCCGAAATTCATTATCATCACAGTCGAATTTCGCACACGACTTCGCAGCGGCTGGCATGCACAAGTTCGGTTGAGTTAAAGATAGGGGCGTCGGATGCACAACAGGTAAACAAAATAAGCTTGATTAATGTGAAATTTCGCTGGGAAATGATGATTCAGTGGATTCTCAAATTATCACAGTAGTTTAAACATTAATGAGAAACCCAATACTCACCTTTACATTATCATAGGGGCTGTCCATTTATTACGTAAGGCAATTTTCACGATTTTCCGACACACCCCCCCCCCCCCCCCACCCTCACATAATTTATGGACGGCCCCATACTCATAATACGCTAGAATAGTTCCAACAATTGTTATTGTTTATATTGAACTAGCTGTCCCGGCAAACGTCGTACTGCCTGCCTACTGTGTTTTTTGACATGCAGCTCCATAGGGACGTATGGGAGCCCCCCGTTCCAGCGACCGGAGAGGTCCCGCACCAAGCTAAGAACCTTCCCCGGCCCCAAAAATACCGACATACAAAATTTCACACCGATCGGTCCAGTAGTTTTCGAATCCATAGCGGTCAGACAGACAGACAGACAGACAGACAGAAATTCATTTATATATATATAGATTGACATGCTATAATAAGCAAAGGGTTCAGGTACAATCACACTATTGTTTAAAGTACACACAAAGCATAATCCATACAATATATTGTCTGGATAGGGTTTTGTTCCACACGCTTATTGTAACTAGCGAGTATAAATACTGCCCATTGGACTCCTACAGTTTTGAGTTTGAAATAAACCGTGAAAGGGTGTAAATCGTACCCGTTGTCCTTTTAATCTTTCCACTCGGTTCGAAATCGCGTGTACATGTCTGTTAAGTGTGTTGTTGTCCGTGGGTGGATCAAGATGAGTCCTACAGCGACCGAAACATGTTTGTTAACAAAAAGCCATTAGGCCCTTTTCATATGTTACGCTAGAATTATGGTATACCACAATGGAGGGCGTTGTAATAACAAAACCACAATGAAACTCTCTTGGAGTAGCAATGGACGCGAATTATCCATAAAATGAGGTCACAACCAATTAGTACAGATTCCCCCATTTTTAAGTAGGGACGCCTGAATACGCAAAGTATGCGAAGGAACACTCAAAAAAGCAAAGAAGGTCATATGGAGACTCTTTATCATACACATGCCAATCAGTCAACTCATGACAAGTTCTGCTCATGCAGAGTTGGGTTAGGTGCAATTCTATGTAAAATTATACATGAACTGTACTACCTTAAGTAATCCATCGCACTGAAGCATCTCAAATTAATGTTTGAACTATTTCAGATGATGTAATCATCGTAGCAATACTGCCAAATATCAATGAAAAGATGCTGAATACAAGAGCTTGCTTGAAGGCATCCATAAGAAAAGGTTGAAACATACTGTTAACGCTAACGTTATTCTAAGATATAGCAAGCTCGAGGCACGACACATCGTTTATAATGAAAGAAGCAAAACTGGGTTCTCAAGGTAACCTATACAGAAATTACCCTACGAAAATTAACTTTTGAAGTAGAGCCACAAACTAGACAGGATTACACTCTTCAAAATCACAGCACAAAAAGGAAACATCAACGACAAACCAAATCGGTGTCAATTGAAAAACGCAAATGGCGAAAACACATTAAGCGAACCCATATAGGTAGTAATGTAAGCTACTTTACAACATTCCGCCCTTATTTGAGACTTAAGAAGGGCAACTGATTATCTCGGAGAAACGCAAGGTCCACTGCACTATTGCTCCGGTTAGCGCAGTAAGGGCGTAATACTGTGGAGGACGCCCTAATTCCACAGGATCCGTTTGTGGTTAGGTTTTTATTAGCCCCTTCGACCAACCCCTCCCCCCCCCCAACCTTTCATTCCTTGGCACGGTAAGCATAAAGCCGCATAACACCATGAATTAGGGGTCACCTGTTTAGTGGACTCTTACCACTGGATCTGGCGGTCCGTAGTGTTATTCTTAGCCAATTGAGACAACCGCTACCGACACTACACAGCTATCTAGGCTGATCGGGAAAAGAAGTTAACATGAATGGTTAACTACTAAACCAGCCCGAACAGCCCACAAAAATATCAAGGAAATAGAGGAATATCACGGGAAAATGCCGGATAAATTTAACTCAAGACACCATCATTCATTATTCTGCAAAACTACACAAGTTTAAAATTATTACTTCGAGGTCGCTGTAACAATGTGATCTCCATCGCTTTCAAAATACTTCTCCATCGGATTGCAAGATTACAGGTTGTCTGCAATATGAAGATTGCTTACAATTTAGCGTGCAAGAAATTATTTTAGTAAAATTGAAATGAAATTAAAATTTAGACGATCCTATAATTACGCCAAATGTATTTAGTTTTTAGAATTTCTTCCTGTGTATAGTATACTGCCTTACTTGCATATCAGTCCCATTTGACTTTTAATCACTCTTGAGTTAACATTACATTAGGCTGGGTCAACAAAGTCGGTTTTTTGAACAAAGCTTTTTCAATTCCTTTTAGTGTCCAGAACAACTGTGCAAAGTTTGGGAGCGATTGATTGCGTCCCCGTATTCCGCATTGAGATTGAAATTTGTATGAAATTTAGTATGGGAAAACGTGATTTTTTGCATAATACAATCTCATTTTTTGGCCTAAGTTACCAAGCGTATAACGTTTTTCATGAGCGTCAGATCACTTTGCAATCTTTGGCAAAGTTTTTCAGCGTATCCTAGACTTAACTTCAACGTCATTAATGACTTGGTTTAAGACAAAAAATATCAACTTATGAGTAAAATACAAAAAAGTACGTTTTCCCATACTAAATTCCCTACAAATTTCAATCGCAATGCGGAATACGGGGACGCAACCAATCGTTTCCAAATTTTGCACAGTTTTGCCTTTTTCGTACACCGAGTGTACTGGAAAGGCTATATGTTCACTCCAAAAATGACATTGCGATAGAAGGCCCGGAGGATCAGGTCACATATACCAATCTACTCAGCTCGATGAATTGAGGTGATGACTGTGTGTGTGTATGTGTGTATGTGTGTGTATGTGTGTGTGTATGTGTGTGTGTATGTGTGTGTTCAAAATAAACTCACGTCACTTTTTGGCAGTAAATTCCAACCGGTTTTAATGACCGACAATTCATTCGACGCGGAATCTGGTCCCATTATTTCCTTTTGAAAATGGTTCGGACCGGTCCAGTCGTTCCGGAGTTATGGCCATTTAGGTGTTCCGGACCGGTACCCCAGGAAGGGGCCAGATATAAAAATGTTACAAACCCATGCATGCAACACATCAAACCGCGGCATTTTCGATAACCTAATGAAGAGTAGGCATAAAAATAGTTTCAGATCATATTTGAACCGGTAATGTTCCGGAGCCGGTTCCTGGTGTCCTGCCGGAAGTATCAAATATAAAAATGAACTAAACTCATACATGCGACACATCAAATAGCGGCTATTTCGATAACCAGTTCAATGGTAAGCAGGAAAATAGCTTCAAGCCATATCGTCGGTTTCCTGCAATAGGGGCACAACTCAAAAAATGTGAATTTTCAGAATAATCGTTTGAAAATTGGCAATCATGAAGCACCTACTGCAAATTCACTTATTTCTCTCATCATTTGACAAGAGTAAACAAATTTTGATTGTTGTATCATTGAAAGGGGCTGAAGGACTATTTGTTTCATGAATTTTTGACAACTATTTTTCAACGACTATTGAAAAAGTTAACTGATTTTGAGTTGTGCCCTTACTGCGGAAAATTGGTGAAAATGCCCAAATCTCGCGTTTCACAACGAATTTTGGAACGGGTCTTTGTGAGATGAAATTTTACATAGTTTTTAATCATTTGCCATCAAAATCTCAAAAATGACAAATTTTGAGTTGTGCCCCTATTGCAGGAAACCGACGATATTTGAATCGGTAGTATTCCGGAATCGGCTCCTGATGTCCTGCCGGAAGTGGCCAATTCAAAAAGGGATCCAAACCCAGGCGTGCGACACATCAAATAGCTTCTTTTTTGATAACCAGGTGAACGGTAAGCAGAAAAATAGTTTCAGACCATATCTAAACCGGTTGTGTTGCGGAATCGTTTCCAGACGTCGCACCGGAAGTGGCCAACCAAAAAAATTAACCAAACCCATGCATGCGATACATCAAATAGCGACTTTTTCGATAATCAGTTGAATGATAAGCAGGAAAATAGTTTCAGACCTTATCTGAACCGGTAATGTTCCGGAGGCGGTTCCTTGTGTCCCACCGGGAGTGATCAAATGTATAAAAGAACCAAACCCAAGCGACACATCAAATCGGGGCTATTTCCTGCTGAATGGTATGCAAGTAAATAGCTTCAGGTCATATTATACACTACCGGTAGTGTTCCAAAATCGGTTCCTGGTGTTCCACCGGTAATTATCAAGTATAAAAGTGAACTAATTTGATGAATAGTGAGGAAAAATCTGTATTTGACACTACCGTTAGTGTTTGAAAATACCTGCGGTGTCACAGAACCGGCTAACGCCACTGAAATTATGAAAGTGAACCAAACCAAAATAACCAATATATCAAATCATGGTTTTTTTGGCAACCTGCTGAACGTTGGGTCAGATTTTTTCCTTTTTAATTTCTTTTTATTTATGAATTTTAACTTGGGCTAATTCTTCACAGTTGGGTCAGACTAATAGTTGTGAAAGAAGCCTTAAAATACGAAAGAGAACAAAAGCTTGATGGGCTTGACAAACTGATCACACAATTAACATACTTCCAAGCTTGGACAAAACCAGATTATCAGATTAGTGTTCTGTGAACACTTCCCCAGTAGGCCGTCCCTTATTTTGCAAAAATTAGAAATGTTATAAGTTCGTTAGTGGAAAATGATCGTTTTAGCTAAAAAATGATCGTGTCAAAATTTGAAGTCCGTATCTCAAGGCTAAGTGGTCCCTCAAGGGGCCTAAAGTTGTCAAAAATTGTATGGGACCAAAAAAACATGAAATTTTTTTCGACGAAAAAATACGCTATTCCACTAAAACCGGTGATTTTAGGACCCTAAAGGGCCAAAAATGTGCTTAGATTTGCGATATCTCTACTCGTTTCCAAGATATTGACAAAAAACGACCGAAAAATCAGCATTTTTGACCATTTTTTTTTAGATTCCGAAGGAAACCTACCTTATTTTGTTCAATAACTCAAAAACGAATAGAGATATCGCAATTCTAAGCACATTTTTGGCCCTTTAGGGTCCTAAAATCACCGGTTTTAGTAGATTAGCGTATTTTTTTTGTCGAAAAAAATTTCATGTTTTTTTGGTCCCATACATTTTTTGACAACTGTAGGCCCCTTGAGGGACCACTTAGCCTTGAGATACGGACTTCAAATTTTGACACGATCATTTTTTAGCTAAAACGATCATTTTCCACTAACGAACTTATAACATTTCCAATTTTTGCAAAATAAGGGACGGCCTATTCCCCAGTTATCAACTGAGAGCTTCATCTGCCAATGATTATTTTGCAGATGTATATCGTGTGACAGGCACGAAGATACTGTATGCCTTAGGAGGTCAAGTAAATTTCCATAACGAAAAAAATCCTGGACCGACGCGTCACCCTCACCCTCAGCATGATCATGCTGAATACACGTGAACTTACTGAATAAGGCCCTCAATAATTTAAAATTCCTAAATTCTAAATACTCGTTGTATGGGAACAATAAAAAACTAAGTTTATTCAAACCCATCTAAAATAATTGCGCAAAGTTTGGGTGCCATTAGTTGCATGCCTCCATATTGCGATTAAAATATGAATAGGATTTAGTGTGAGTGATTTCAATTTTTCACATTTCTCTCATGAGAAAGTTAAGTTTTGTAGGGAAAGTATAACAATAAAATAAAGCCTAGGGTGTACAAAAAAAGCTTTGTCGAATACCTTGATTTGGCGCTTGTGAAAAAAGTCATACCCTAGTTTGTAATTATCGTATTCATATTGATTAGCCTTAATGATAATGAAGGTGATTAGCAGGCAACTAATAGGACTGATTTTGTTTGTGGATTAAATGCAAACATTAAGTTTCCCATTCCGAAAATGGCCTTTATAGTCGTTTTCCTAAATCAAGTATTATCATGATTCAAGAAAACTTCCGGCTACGTAAATGGAGTTATCATGACGAGAAAGGCACTATCACTACTAGGTGGATTAATCTGCTTTTTTTTTAGAAAATCTTTTATGAATTCTTCCATCTTTAAGAAAATCTTGTTCGGATAGCTTCAGAAACTCCTCCATGATTTTTTTTCAGAAATTATTCCAAAATTAATTTCAGAAGTTCATCTAGAAATTCCTCCAGAAAAAACTCCAAGGATTCCTCTTGAAAGCCTTCTATGAACTTCGTCAAACATTTCCACAGGAATACATTCAGAAGCTGTCATCATGAATTGTTCCAGCGATTTCCAAAATTACAGAAATTTCTCCCCAAAGTTTCCTTTGGAAGTTTCTTTAAGGATTACTTTCTCATAAAAATTCTTCAGTGATTTCTTATAGAAAACTTTCCATGAATTCTTTCCAAAATAATTTCATACATGTCAGATTGAAATTGAGCATCCCTATCATTTAGTAAAACTCTATTGCATATGCAATATGTGAGCGAAATTAACAATTTAATCGTGGTGGCTTAGATGGTTTCTTTCCCGTTCAACATACATTCCTTTGGAATTTTGAATTTCTCCTTGGATTGTTTCAGAAAATCCGTGAAGGAAATCGTGGAAGAAAATCCTTTAAAAAAACCTTCCAATCATTTATTTTTTCAGAAAACTACTTAAGGCGAAACTGGAAGTATTTCCTCATATTTTTGGTTTTTGATTTTTCTTTAAATAACGAAGCAATATTTTCAAAATCGGTTTTCGTACACATGTAGAGTATGGATCAAGGTATCTTCTGATTTTTTTTTTTGTGGCGGATTTTGGAAGCATTTTTTGTGAAATTTTGTTCAAAAATAGTTTCTGCAAAAACGAAAAAAATTCTCCACCACAAAAAAAAAAATCAGAAAATATCTTGATCCATACTCTACATGTGTACGAAAATCGATTTTTAAAATATTGCTTCGTTATTTAATAAAAAATCAAAAACCAAAAAGTGAGCAAATGCTTCCAGTTTCGCCTTAAGCGAACTCCTTATGGAATTCGTACAAGTATTCTTTCAGAAATTTATCCAGAGATTACATTAGAAATTCCCGAATTATTGATGCTCAAGGATTCCTGCAATGATTCTTGCTTAATTTTTGTCACTAATTCCAGGAGCAATTCTTCTTCTTCTTCTTTGTCTTCTTTATGGCTCTACGTCCACACTGGGACTTGGCCTACCTCGCTTCAACATAGTGTTCTTTGAGCACTTCCACAGTTATTAATTGAAGGGCATTCTTTGCCTGCCATTGCATGAATTTGTATATTGTGAGGCAAGTACAATGATACTCTATGCCCAGGGAGTCGGGAAAATTTTCCCGATCGGAACGGGAATCGAACTCGCTGTCTCCGGATTGCCGATTCATAACCTTAACCACTAGGCTAACTGGAGACCCAAACTGGAGGAGCAATTCTTCCGCTGAATTTCATTAGGGACTTTTTTTTTCTAGAATACCTCTAGAGATTTCCACACTCCGCCAAAAATTCCTGTGAAAATATATCTAAAAATATTTTCTAGAAATTTCTACAAGTTTGCCTTTAGTAATTTATCAAGAGTTTTTTCTAGGAATATTTACAGATGTTCATCCATTTGTTTTTTCCGGATGTTCTTCCAAATGTCTTCAGAAATTCGTCCACGAATTCCTCCAGGAATCCTTTTAGAAAGTCGTCCATTGACTTTATTATAAGAATTTCTCCAGAGGTTTAAGGAGCCTCTTAAGGTATTCATTCAAGAATTTCTTCAGAAAAACTTCGATTTCTTCATCAATCCCTCTTGCATTCTTTTAGATATTCCTCCTAGAATGATTTTGTGAATTCTACCAGATATTTCAACGGAATAATGGGCATAATGTATCATTGTACTTGCCTCACTATATACAAATTTATGCAATGGCAGGCAAAGAAAGCCCTTCAATTAATAACTGTGGAAATACTCAAAGAACACTAAGTTGAAGCGAGGCAGGCTAAGTTCCAGTAAGAACGTAGAGCCATTAAGAAGAAGAAAAAGAAGATATTGACGGAACCTTAACATCCCTTGTAATAAAGCAATCAAAACTTATTCTGGAATGAAGGACTAATGAACTTTAAGAATCAAGAATTATTATAGTCATCTCCCACCTTCACAAGTATAGCTACTTTTCCCCACTCTTACGATTATGTTTTCAGCTCATTTTCCCAACATGGTTCGTCTCATTCAAGTCAACATTCTACACTTTAGCACACCTCTTCGGTTTGATTACAGCATTGTGTTCCCAAGAGTCACTCCAGGCAAGCATCGTGTCCTTACATTGTAGCCATTGACCATCTGGTCTCTGTGCCTTTTGCTTTACAGAAAAAGATGACACCGGCTAGGCTAGCCAGCGGTCAGTCCTGCGACGACAACGTCTACGGTGCACGATGATGACCGTCATCAACAAACGCTGCGGTCAGCTGGGTCGGACCAATATGTACCTACAAAGCAGTACAACCGTCCAGGACAAGAAAAACTTTCTGGCAATCAGCCACCACTCACACGTTCTACCGTGTAGGTACAACAGAAGACCAGGTTTACGTGTGTCCATTGAACTGCACAGACGTGGCAGTATTTGGAAAGGCAGAAAACGTGTAACTATTTGCTGTGGCTGCATGCTGCAATTTGACCACCGTTGACCATGTTGTCCTCGTCCGGATCAGCAAAGGCAAAGTTTAAAAATTTCATGAGTTTTTCCCTCTGAGTGTGACGAGAGTTTTCCACACGAAAGGAACAAATTTCGTATTTTCTCTGCCGAATTGAATATTTTGTTGGGGGGAAAAGCTCAGCAGAAAGGTCACATTTATGGTCAACCAAGCGACCAATATGAATTTTCTATTGAAAATTTACGGCTAAAATTCGAGACTGGCCGCATCCGTGTGGGCGACACGGCGAATGGTGATGCATTTATTTGCGGTCGTTTCCGAGCCATCTTGTAGACCAGAGCGATAGTAAGCCATTCACATACCTTCGCCTCTTGCGCTGGCTGAGTTTCCCATGGCGTTCGGTTCGTATGTCAGTGAAAGTGTACAACCGCAGGACGGTCTTCGCCGTTGCTGGTGCGATGGGCAAGGCCACACATTATAACTCATCTATAGACGTTCCTCTGGGTGCTCGCCGTGTACGGGATACCATGCATTCCAGACAGGCACTCTTATTCTTCTGTAGTGTATCTGCAGTTGAGCGCTAGTGCTCCGCTGGGGTTCCTGGTAAAGTGCATCATTACGTGATTGCCAGCCAGCCAGCAGCGACCTAGCAGGGAGCGAAATATGAAGAATAACTCTCACCGGATGGTGGCGAGTGCAACGTGAAATATCTGGAACAAAACGTGTGCTGACATATTTACGATAGTTTGGTGGCGAAATTTATCACACAACTTTCCTTTGTTTGTATACTCGGAGATTGGGAGATTTCACTGTATGTTGCTATATATCACCGTTGACTTCAAGATAGCGTAATGTCTTTCATCTAGCAGAGAACGTTAGTAGTAATAGACTTTCACGGTTTTATGATTTTAGATTAGTTGGACAATATATAGCAAAATTTCAAGTACAATACATAGATTAGAATGTTGGCAGCTCGACCCCGGTAAGGTAGCCAGTCGAAGCCACCGTTACGAAAAATGAAGATAATAGAAGAAAATGCGAACTCTAGGAAACCACCCCGCCAACGAAATAAGGACTATGATTGGAAACTCGGTACCTGGAACGTCAGGACCTTAAATGAACCTGGACGGACGAGCCTTTGGCTCGTGAATTGCAGAAAGTTGGTGTGTGTGTGTGTGTGTGTGTGTGTGTGTGTGTGTGTGTGTGTGTGTGTGTGTGTGTGTGTGTGTGTGTGTGTGTGTGTGTGTGTGTTGCTGCTATTCAGTCAGGAAATGCGGTGGCCCAAATCTGGTGAACGTGAATAAGATCCCGTCGCCAACACATTATTCAATCAAAACATCTACCATAGCGGCAGTGATAAGGCAGAACATATGGGGTCGGATTCATAGTGATCGGGAAACAGACGAAGCGAGTCATGAGGTGGAAGCCAATCAACGAACGGATCTGCGTATTGAGGATTCGAGGCAAATTCTTCAACTACAGTCTTGCCAATGTCTTTGCGCCGACCAACGACAAAACCGATGACGTGAAGAATGCCGAGGATGTCCAAAACATGACGTTAAGGGTGACGCCAACGCACAGGTCAGAAGAGAGGACTTTTTCCGTCCAATCATCGGTACGGAGAGCCTTCACTCTGTCGCAAACCAAGTCATAAACGACAACGGCCTGAGATTAGTTAACTTTACTGCTGCCAGGGGGTGGCCATTAGTAGCACCTATTTTGCACGCAAGAATATCCACAAGCACACCTGGAGACACCCAAATGGCGAAGTTTGCAACCAAATCGACCATGTGCTGGTAGATGGCCGACATTTCTCGGACGCCATTGATGTTTGAACTTTTAGGGGTTCCAACATCGACTCAGACCAGTACCTCGTAGTTAGTAAGATTCGAGCTCGGTTATCAACCGTGTCGGACTCTAAGAACCGGCGATCGATGCGTTTCAACATCCAGCGTTTTTTAGCAGACTATCACCAGAAGCTGAGCGAGCGAATAAGTGAAATGAACTAGAGAGAACGGCAGCGTGGGAAGTGATAGGTACTGCTCAAAGACAACCTAGGAACGGGTGGTCCAACGAGGAGTGTCAGAGGGTAACGGATGAGAAGAATGTCGCCAGAAGCCGGATGCTGGTGTCTGGGACCCGGCAGAGAAGGAAGCGATATAGGGAAGCGAAAGCAGCCGAAAAACGAATCCACCGCAGAAATAAAAAATACCATGAGAAAAATGTGATTGCTCAGGCGCAAGTAAGTATGGAGCAGAATGATATGCGGAGATTTTACGAAACTGTCAATGGCGTGCGGAGAAAAACAGCGTATTCTCGCGTCATGTGCAACGAGACTGTGAAGGAAACTTGCTGACAATGGTGGCTGCCAGGTGGAGAGAGCACTTCGAGGAGTTGTTGAACGGTGGAAATGGAAGAGCGACAGAAAGAATTTGAATCGACGACGACGGACAAGCAACAATTAACACCACAAAGACCAAATACATGACTGCTGGTGGTCATCGTCGGTCTGTCCGGTCTGTCCGTGGTAGTGGTGACGAAGTTGTGCTAGGTAGTGAAAAGTTTGATGTTGTGGACGAATTTGTTTATTTTGGTACTCTAGTAACGTGTGATAATGATGTTACCCACGGGGTTAAAAGACGGATTGCAGCTGCGAATCGGGCGTTTTTCGGTCTGCGAACCCAGCTGAAGTCCCGAAGGCTGCAAACGAAGA
Organism: Aedes albopictus; assembly: GCF_035046485.1. Classification (NCBI taxonomy): domain Eukaryota; kingdom Metazoa; phylum Arthropoda; class Insecta; order Diptera; family Culicidae; genus Aedes; species Aedes albopictus. The sequence goes on from NC_085138.1 coordinate 244,218,221, forward strand.
TAAAACTCGCGTTGTACAAGACTCTGATACTTCCGGTCGCTTTATACGGCCGCGAATCGTGGACGTTGAAAGAAGCTGATCGGAGAGCCTCGTATGCCGGTAGAACAACAAGCTTAAACCATGTACAGCAGAGAACCAGGAAGGGGCCGTCGGCTTAGTGGTAGGCCGCGCACACGGTGGCTTTTTGCAGTTGAGGAGTACCAAAGGGCTCTAAACGTTCAGGGTGTCTGGAAGCGATTGGCCCAGGACCGAGAACAGTGGAGGCGAATGCTTCATTCGGCGTAGACTCACCGCTACGAGTTGTAGCCCATCAAGTATCAAGTAAGTACATAGATTAGAAATACCATTCTAATTTATGTATTGTACTTGAACTTTCGCTGGAGGACTTCAGCAGGACATTAGGCCGTTACAAATATTTGTTTCGCTTTTTGTCCCACCACTTATTGGTAGGTCGAGGGGGGAGATAAAAATAATAAAGCATTCAATCCGAAAAATATTAAAAACTCATCGGATTTGTTAAAGAATTTTCATCAAAGCCCGATATTTTGAAAAAAAAAGAGGTGTTATTTTTGTGCATGTTTCGTATACTGAATCGTCCTGAAATAAATTTATAAACTAAGGGTTTCGTGGTATTCGAACAAGCGGAACCATATGGTTGTTTGATGAAACCTAATAACTGTATCAAGAAGTAGCTGAGACCTACTCCTCGCTTCATTAATTGCAATTGGGTTTTTAAATTAGGAAAAATGTATCGATTTTTTGATTTTATACGAAAGAGCACCTTTTTCTGAGCCACTATGATTTTTTTCAGATTTTTAGAACTTTATTTTGATACCTAAAATCAATTTCAAAGAGACTTTTTGAAATCACCTTTTGACAGCTGGGTTACTGTTTGACAGCTCCACCCAGTACAAAATGCGACGAGGGGTGATTCGGCAAATCGCTCCCATACAAACTTCAAATTGATTTTTAAATAGGTTCCCGGGCTCCAAAATTCATGAAAATTTGGATTTCGGCTCAGTTTCGCATGCAGATTCAGAATATGGAATTATCTCAACACCGCTAAAGAAGCCAATTGCTTATTCGATTCACTACCAAACCAAATAACATTTAACTCACTTCCACTGCATTTCAATCAACTTTCCGATCGGTCAATCTGTAATCCAATTCCAGTACTTAAATTAATTGAGATACTGCATACTGAAGAAACTACTGAGCTTATGCTCGTACCCTGGCCCTAGGAACGGGAACCGACTATCGAACCTACATTCATTGATCATTTCGTATACGTACTGAAATTCGATTATTATGCAGCTCATCCTTCGACCGTACGTTATCGGGTTTATTACAGTCGGTTGTGCAACATCAATCACATTATTGCTCGGCTCGGCAACCATAGGATAGAGATGGAAACTGAGTAGAAACCGACGACTTCAGCTGGAAGGGAAATCTCCCTTCTTTTCTCAGTCTGAAACAAATGTGATTTAATGCTCCTCAAACGAGCATAAGAGCATTCGTTTCTCGTCAAGTGTTGCCCCTGTATGCAAGTGGGACGGGACTTCTCAGCAGGATGGTGGTGCAAATGTCTTACTTTATTCAATAATCTGACATTAAAACAGATCAATGTTTGAATAATGAAGAACTGGATAGACGTGCACCTCAATTGAACGCCCGATGTAAAAAGATTCCTGCTCGGCGTGACTGACTGAGTTCAATATGTTTTTTCCGAACCTTTCTTCCTGAGACCGACACGGGAGATATTTCCGTGTTTTATGATTTGCTCGTTATTTGCTACCACACCACGGTCTTCTTTCGTTCTCCAGTAGTTTGAATGCGAATCTGGCATCGATGGACAGAAATCAGATCAGTGCTTTGGCAACCATCGAAAATTGAACCGAATGAAAAATGAGATTATGTACTAGAGCAGTCTAGGAAAACTTTGAAAGTATTCGTTTGTCTGAATGCTGAATGTGGTAAGGGCTCAAACTCAGCATTGAACTACATACAGAAGATTGTGCCACTTCCGTTCTGTTTGTAGTGTTCTCCGATGTTCTGCCGGGTTCCATGCTGAAGCATTACCGCCCGCGTTGCGTTCATTCTCGCCAAAATCGCTCTGCACTTCTCGTCAAATCATTTTTAGTTCTATCGAATCCATTCCACGTACCCAGTACTGCTTTTGGCTGCGTCGTTGAAGACTGCTTTTACGGGGGACACATCGAGCTCACCTTCGTCTGGCAACGCTGTCTCAAAAATCTGCGCGTATGCTGAGGCAACATCCGGTTGCTTCAACCGCTCTAAGCCATACTGTAGCGGTCGCCGATACCGTACATTTTTAGGTGATTAGAGTTGGTATGAGCGCCACGATCTACACACCAAATTTTTATTGCTGGAAATCAGCAAAATTTTGCTATGTATGATATACCTTCAGCAACAATTTTTACTGATTTGCGGTGAAATCTCAAATCCATTACTGATTTGAAATATTTTGACATTTGTAGTACTGAAGATCAACAAAAAATAAATCGCTTGCTGTTATACAGTATACTGCAGAACTGAAATTCAGCAATATATTTATGATGTGCTGCAGATCAGCAAAATCTAATGTTGCTGGAGTGCTTTCAGCAAATTAAATTGCTGGATGATCGAAAGAAAATTCGTTGTGTAGGTCATAATGACGTTGATTATGTCGAAGAAATGCCGTTCATCTATCAGAATATGATCGATACGATCCCGTTTGCTGTGGCGATCTCCAGGTGTAACGATAGGGAAGGTTATGTTGGGTAAATGTGCTACGAAAGGCCACCATACACAATACACATACACAGACGTCTCACTTGTAACAAATTGCGAATAAATTCATCGTCGTTTCCAGATCTATTATTTTTTACGGCTGGCAAACAAAGTCTGATTTTATCTACCGTACACCACAGCTCTTCAAGGTGTTAAGTAAAAATAATGAAAAAAGAGAATGTTAAAAGTGCTGCAATATTAGCCAATCTGGTACGTCGCAACGACCAACTAATTGACGCCTCACTTCTAGCGTATGAAAAGTTCACCATTTGATCTCTCGATTAGTCGCCGACAACAACAAAAAAATGAGTTCCAAACCTACTTATTTCAGTATTCATTCATAGTGGCATGTCTCTGCCCACCCATCAAACATTTCGATATGAACCATACGATATGTTCCCGAATGAATCTGTAGAGTAAAGTGGGGCAAAAGTTCGAGTGGGGCAAAAGTTTCTCTTGAAGTTTTTGAGCTTAATTCAAATTATATCTTCCGGGTCTCAAGGTTGTTCGAAGCCTTTTTGAAAAAGAGTTTTTCACTCCAAAAGTTTTGAAAATTGATCAATATTTCGAAAAGTTATGACAAAATGTTGGTTTTTGATCAAAAAATTGTAATATGCGATAGTCCTTCCAACGCATGGAATAGAATTGTAATGAAATCGAATTCGATATCTTATTTTGAGGCGTAACTAGGTATATTTTGAAGATTCTTTAGCATGTATAACTTTTTGCAAAAAAGATTTGGAAATCATATTTTACACATAGTGGGGCAAAAGTTAGAATTGTGGGGCAAGAGTTCGACTCATATGGCAACTTTAGGTAAAACCCTAAAATTCTGCAAAATGTCCATATTATCTTTAAAAACAATGGAATTAGTGAGAAAATACGATCAAACTTGAAAAAAAAAAATTATTTGAATTTGGCGAAAAACTACTAAATTTTGGTGAAGTAAATTTAACCCTGATTTGGGTAAAATACAGATCGAACTTTTAAGTGTATTTCAGTTCCAACATCAAATATTTATTGGTTCTAGGTATTCCAATTACCAAAGTGTCGAAATAGTGTGCAACGGTTAGCGAAACACCACAAACGCTAGATCCGAACTTTTGCCCCAGTGGTGGGGCAAGAGTTCGAATTAGACACCCACATACTAAAAGTGTTGTAACTCAAAATTGAAAAGACATTTGGCGTAACTTTGTTCAGCAAAATTTTAGCTCATGGATGATAGAATCACCACACGGTATTCATTTATTTATATCTGCTTCGATTTCTTGAAAAAAGTTGAGTTTTCAACTAGGGTCGAACTTTTGCCCCACCTTACTCTATCTATGTAGATTGCTACCACCAGAAAAGACCGACCGTCTGGCCAGTGACCGGTGGCGAAATCGCACCATAAATCGGACAAAAATCGGCCTGATTTGATAGCGTGCTTCCAGACAGAAGCTCCATGTCCATCCATTCGTCCGTCCTAAACGCTGTATGTACCAGAAGAAGGGATTTTCGTGTTGGGACCTGCCGCCCGCCTACAAGGAAGCTCCCGGCTCTCGATGGTAGTAAATCTATTTCAATAGAAACATGCACGCCATTTCGCAGCCTTTGGGGCCATGAGCCGTGGTTGGTGGGACGCACTCTAGCAGTTCTTCAGTGTAGTACTGCGTGCGTAGGAGAGAATGGTTCGAAACGAACCGACGACGTGATAAATTGGTCCTGCAAATATTACTTTAAAGAAAACAATAACTGTTCAATAAATGATTGATGAACATGCTTGACAGGCGCACATTGGACCACTACCCCCTATGTGGGGATGTAGGAGTCGAAAAGGACGTCGCGTCGTCGGCCTTAGGTTGTTATGGCGAGAACCAGTTGTAGTAGGATGACGACGACGGCTCGCTCCAACATGTAAACTCTTGCTAGGTCCCGGGAAAGGGTCTCGTATTGATTAAATGGGAGGATATTGGGTAATAAATTTAGTTGATTTCTTTTTCTTGCTTCACGTTGAAGAGCGCTTTCACATACATACGAAGGTACACTTGTAGGCTGCCAACTACTACTGCTGATGATGCCAGCTCCAAGTCACGACGAAACCGCGTGCGTGTTTCGAATGGCCATTGGCTATCCGAGAGGGGATCCTGATTGGTTACGGCGGAATAGACGATTTTCGCATGTAGTCACACATATGCTTAGCAGTGGTTTGCATGTTGTATGGCCGGCAGGAAGCGTATGCCGGCAAAAATTTAGGTGCGAAATACGTTGATGTTCGGACAGATTTTGGTTTGAGGCGACCATGAGATCGAATTTTTGGACAACATGTTGAACTAAGTGCGAGATGGTACAGCTGAATTTTTTTGGGGTACAGAGATTAATTAGTCTCAATTTGCACGGCTCTTCTAGAATAAACTATTAATGTGAAGGTACTTCGTTCAATTTTCAGTTAAGAAATTTAGCTTCGTGCCTTCTAGCATTTGCATCCAGAATATCCCATAAATTCGTAGAAAATATAGTCCTTAGTCCTGCACAATCGTCTCTTCCCGTTCAAACTTCGAGAAGGCTTTGAATTATCTCTAGCTCTTGGACAAGATTGTTGCATCCTGTTACAACTTGTTAGTCAATCACTTACCCTAATATGTATGTACCTAGCTTTACTCCAACGCCGAGCGTATGGTGGAGCACAATCTTCGTCGGACTTGGGCGATGTTTCTCCAGTGTCCCGGAAGGGGAAGGGATCGCAGACCTTCTTCAACGCCTGTATCCCACGAATTCGCCGATCTCCAGCTACAGTTCCATACATACTGAATGTTGTTTCCGATATTCTTTCTTCCAACATTCGCACTACGTGTCCGTTATTCAAAATTCGTTCCATTTTCTTGTTTCCCACCGAGAATTGTCCGCAGCACTTTTCGGACAAAAACTCCGAAAGCTTCTCGGTCTACCTGTGATATTGGTTTGATTGATATAAGAGACAAAAGATCTAAAAATAATATCTCGAATTTGCTCCTGGAACATCATCATCAGATCATATTTAGATCTTGTAAGATCTAACCAATAGCAGCGCGCTATTCGTTTGATCTTGGAATATCAAATTTTGATATTGTTCAGCTGTTCCAGGAACATTTTTCAGATATTATTTTCAGATCTTTTATCTCTTATATCAATCAAACCAATATTACGTTTTGATAGTCAGTACTTCACCTCTACCCGGGGGGTTTGAGTAAATATTTTGGACAGTTTTGGTCTCTTCTTCAAGAAGGGTTTCCGTCACTAGAATTGTCTGAATCTTAGTCGCATTTAGCTCAATTGGGAATGTTTTGATGACAATTTGGGATTCAACAGGCTTAATATATCAATATATAGAACACAGTTACCAAAACATAAAATAAGTTTCCTTTCAAGGGGTTTTCATTGTTTTCAGAAAGATTAATTTTGAAAACTAAACCTCAACTCAAGTGCAACCATTTCGGAGAATTGGATCATGTGCTTTTTTGAATCATCAAGTGAAAGCTCATCAGTTCTCTTCTAAAATAACAACTTTCGTTTTTTTTGGAAACACATCAATATATTCTTTAGTTGTGGATAATTCGAAAAAGGCATGGTTTAATATTGTGAACTATCAAATAACATCTGATTTAAAAAAATAAACCAACTCGAATACAAGTTTGAAAATTTAATATTTATTGCACATTTCCCACCCCACTGGACCCCTTTCGCAGTTAGCATTTCAAAATGAATAAGTCCGCAGAAAACACCGCCATGATTCGATGCGAATTCGCAGTTTTATACTTATGACACACATGTGATACAAGAATCACTGTACTGTGCTCTTGAAATGAGTGCCATACTGAAAATTCTCTCAGTTCAAGTCAGTCTTGTTAAAAATTTCTTGACACTGCGTACCGTTGTACAGGAATCACACTCGTATCACATGTCTGTCCGGGGTATTATCCACGATCCTGCACTTATTATACAGGGTGTCTACTCATAAGACAATATAAAATTCCCTGAGTTTTCCAGGTTTTTCCAGAGGGGATTTTCAAAATATAAAATTAATAAAAAAAAAACACCTCAAATTTTAGTAAAATTTGAATAGGTACTTTTAAAAACTACACAGATACTGTCACGGGGTCTCTACTGGGATTTTTTTTCACAGGTTTCCCCATGTTTCTTGCTGGATTGCTTCCGAAGAACGTTCAGGAACATATGCAAAGTTACTTCAGAAATTACTCTTTTAAAGGATTTTCCGGTCAGCTTTCTAACTGTTTCTCTCGGGATTTTTGTGAGGTTCTTGCAGTAGTTTTTCCCGGGATTTCTTCTAGAGAGTTTTCTGATGTTTTTCTTGTGGAATTCCGCCCGCAGTTCATCCTAGAATTTCATTTAGATGTTTTAGGGTTCCTGCTTGAATTTCCTCAATATTTCCTGTCGGCATTACTCCCAGAATTTATTTTCCGAGATATACCAGTTTTTCTAAGGATTTCTCCCAAATTACCTCTCGAGTTTTTCCAATAGATCTTTGCGAGGTTTCTCGCAAGATTTCACCTGGATTCCTACTTATATTTGTACGGGAATATCTTACAAATAAATTTGTAAGTTATTTTGGAAGACATTCTAGTCTAATCTAGTCTAGATTGTCTTCTAAAATAACTTACAAAATTATTTGTAAGATATTCCCGGAGAAATAGAAGACATTCCGAGAAAAACTACCGGAAAAATCGCTGCAAGAACTCTTGGAGCCATTATGAAAGAAATCTCTAAAACGAGCATTTTGGAACAATTTCCGGTAGAGATTTGGAGAAAATCTCTGGGAATAAGTTCGATAAAATCTGTAAAAAATAATCCTATGTGGAAATGCGGTTAACAACTACGAGGAAAAGCCTTGAAAAGCTCCGAAAGAAATCACGCGAAGAACTCCATGAGAAATATCATCAAGAGCTCCTGCAGAAATGTCAAAGAGTACTAAACTAATTATAAGAGAGTTCAGGATAATTTCTGAAAAACTCTGTGAGACTTCCCAGGGCCAACACTGGAATGAGTCTACTGTGAGGAGTACCGGGAGATACTCCGAGAGAAATCTCAAGTGAAACTTTAAAAAACTTCTGCAGAAATTCAGGGCCAGAAATCTCATGGATTTTTTTTTTGAGAGAGTTGCAAGAGAAACTTCGGAAGAAATCTCAGGATGAACTTCTAGAGAAAATTTGTAGAAATCCCAGCAATAACCCCTGCAGCAACTCTAGCAGAAATTTCGCGGAGATGTTCTGGAGAATTCTCATGACAAACACTGGAAGAAACCGCAGAAAATCTTCAAGAAGAATTCCGAGAGAAACTTTAGGAGAAATTCTGAGAAAACACCTGCGATATATCTTGAGAGAAATGCTTGTGAAGATCTAGGAATTAATCAAAGAAGAAATCTCGCGAAAAAATATCTTTGGAAAAAACTTAAGGGAAAATCTAGGGATGGCACTAGTTTTGTCAAGCCGAAATATCTCAAAAAAGCCGAAAAAAAAAAACGAAAAAACCGGTTAAACTCACAAAACTTTTGCTTGGCTTGGCTAAACTAGCGTCGTCCAACCTCCAAAAAAAAACCCCTCTTAGGGAAAATGCTACGAGGAACTCTGGGAGTAATACCGAAAAAAAAACCTCTAGAAGAAATTCTGGAAGAAAAAATCTGTAGGATCTCCGTGAAAAACTCCAGCAGAAATCGGTAGGAATTCAGGAATCTCGGAAGGTTCTCAAGGACGAATCCAGGAAAGAACTGTTCGAATCTTGGAAAACTGACTGTAGGAATCCGGAAGGAATTTAAAAAAAAAAGAAAAACGGCATGGAAAAATACGGAAGGAATCCTGTACGAGGTGGTTCCAGAAAGAAACCCCAACGGAAGTTCTGAAAAAAAAAAATATTTGTAACAGTATTTCTAGATTACTACCAGGTTCATTCAATGAAGTAAACTCTATTCATCCTACTTCTGTGTAAATCTACAAGGAGTAAAGCTCACTATATGTTATTGATATTAGCCAATGTTTTATTTTTATCGATGTAAATTTTCCCTGAGTATTCCAGGTTTTTCCCTCTTGAATAAAATTCCCTGAGGATTCCCGGTTTTCCAGGTTTTTCCAGGTAGTAGACATCATGTTATACAAATGATGCTTGTTGATGATCACAAGTTTGCAACAATATGTGTCAAGAAATACGAAACTTGTCTGTCCTTGATATGTCTCAGGTGTGAATTCAAGACGCATTTTTTTTCTTAAAGCTTTCATATATTTCAAGATATAGGAAACTCTGAAAGTATTTTGATTTTACCAGAGTTTTTTTAAGCTTCCTGTATTCTGAGATTTTCTGATAGAAATTTAAACAAAATTTTAGATTTTAAAATATTATTTCAGATTCCTTATGTATTTCCTCCTTTTTTGATTCTACAAATAACTCGTTATTCGAAGTTGATATCCAAGATGACATTTTACGTCTTCTTAGTTAGTGAAGTTGCAGAAATTTGTCACTCTACCTGAAAGGTTTTTGTTTTATTATTTGGCATATTTATTACGGAAGTATCTAATTTTCGGTAAAGTTTCAATCTTCGTGGAACTTTTGCAGTTTCTGTGAGCAAAACCAAGACGACTTACAAAGCTGAATTCTCAAAAAATATGATTCTGAATGTTATTTATTCACGATTTAAATTTTAAGCTGAAAGTTTAATGAAAATGTAATTAAATTTGTTGGTATGTAAAAACATTTTCAAAAAATTCCAAAAAATACAGTGTGGAAGAGCGAGAAGCTACATTTAATCGAGATGTTAATTTTACTTGAGCATCCCTATTCTAATCTAAAAACATTTACCACTCTCCAACCGGTTCGCTCTTCTACCTATATACCTGCAGCTGGCGATCGTGTCGCCAGCTGTGTATCTAATACATAAGCGATCAGCAGAGTAGGTAGAAGTAGGCAAAATCAGCTGTTTTGAGATTAGTCTAAATAAACCGCCGCGGAGGAAGCATCTCCTCTTTTCGTTGTAAATAAATTAGTTCTGGTGTTCGCGTAATAAAAAGTGTTTCCGTCAGTAATTAATGAACCCTTTTAACAAGTGTCCGAAAGTGAACCGCGGCGGGCGCGAACATTTTGGTCCTTCGAGCCGGATCGAAAAGGACACTTGAGTGCGGTTCCGTGTTAGGAACCCGGCAATCCCCAGTGCGGTGGGCGGTGCAGTGAAAACGGACAAAGACTAACAGTGCGCGAAAGCCGTCGGCAATTAATTTGCACGGCTCGGAAGATTGCGGAGGGCAGTTTCCCGCAGGTATAAGTGCTTCCGAAGAATAAAAGTCTGGCAAGTGCCAGTGAAAGTTTCCGGCGCCATCGCTGCGCGGTACGTGGTGCAATAAGCAGCCAGTGAACTGCGGCGCCATCGCGAAGAAGAGTGCATCTAGAAGGAGGACATCTTGAGGGACGGACAACAGGACGAAACCAAGGCGCTTTCGTCGGAGCGAAGGAGCCCAGTGGAGAACGGACATCTTCAATTGGGAAGTATTCTGTGCATGTTGGGTGGAAATTGCATGTGGCTTTGGAGGCAATAAATGATTAAAGTGCATGAGAGTTGCTACTTATTTTGGAGCATAGCCCTGTGGTGTCCGCTAGTACTTTTTTGTCTCGGTGTTCGCTGGATTTGTTGGCTTGTTTGGTCCACTCTGGTCGTTATCCCTTCGCTGCTGTCTACTTGTCGTCGAGCAGTCAAACTGTCTCTCGAGGTCGCGAATTTGTGGAACGTCGAGTCGATCGCGAGTGTTTTGGTGCAAGTGAAAGTGCTGTGCAGTGTGTGATTTTGATTGATTGCGCTTTTCGTAGTTAATCACAGTGCAGTGCTGTGTTCAAATAGTTATCAATGGCCGATCTACGCGCCCTTGGTAAGAGTGAACGACGAGTGTTGAATACGTTGGAAGGATTGGAGAATTTTGCACGGAGATACGACCCCACCCAGGACGAACCTCAAATATCAGTGCGCCTGGACTCCCTGGAGGCAATCTGTAAGGAGTTCTACGCGATTCGGGAACGGATTGAGCTACTAACGGACGAAACCGCTGAAGATGAGGACGACAAGGATGTACGATTGCGCGAAAAGGCCAACCTGGCGGCACTTACCGAGTTCGAGGAGCGGTATTTTCGCTTGAAGGCCAGTCTCACATCGAAGCGAGCTCCCCCACCACCAATCGCGACGACGTCAGGAATCGGTCAACCTGGTGACCGGTCAGAATCCTCTTTTTCAAAGGTGAAGCTACCAGAGATTCGCCTTCCGTCGTTTGGTGGGAGGATTAAGGAGTGGGTCCCGTTTCGAGACAGCTTTTGCAGCCTGATCCATGAGAACAAGCAGCTCAACGACATGGACAGGTTCAGCTACTTGAAGTCAGCTCTTTCCGGAGAAGCGTTGCAGGAGATCGAGTCTGTGGAGCTTTCAGCTGCAAACTACAGCGTGGCTTGGAAGGCGCTGGAATCTCGCTACGAGAATAAGAAGCTCATAGTGAAGGCCCACCTCGATGCTCTGTTCGCCGTGGAAGGCATGAAACGCGAGAGTTACGATGGCTTGAGCAACCTCATCAGCGGGTTCGAGAAAAACCTCCAGATGCTGCAGAAGATTGGAGAAGACACCGCTGCGTGGAGCACAATTCTGGCGTACATGGTGTATTCCCGGCTGGATCCTGCCACGCTACGGCAGTGGGAAACGCATCACAATTCTAAGGACGTGCCAACGTACCAGAACATGCTCGCTTACCTACGCAGCCATTGCGCAGTACTGCAATCTGTCGCTCCCGTGAGTTCGAAGCCGAGCAGCTCCGACTATCGCTCATCGAAGCCATCCGTGTGCCATACCACCATCAAACCGTCGAGGAAGTGCCCATTCTGTGGAGATTCGTGGCATCCCGCTTTCGTCTGTGGAAAGTTCCAGCGGTTACAAGTTGCGGAGCGGCTAGAAGTTGTTTCCAAAGCAAAGCTGTGCCGGAACTGTCTCAGCCTTGGCCATTGGGCCCGATACTGCGACAAGGGAACCTGCCGTCACTGCCAGCAGAAGCACCACACTCTTCTGCATGGAGCACCAATCCGATCCTCCGTTCCACAATCGCAGTCAAACCCTCCGACACAAACCAGACAACAGCCACAATCCTCGCAACCAAGACCGAACCCGAGACCACAGACATCAAACGCTAGCAACACTACACCCAGCAACTCTCAACGACCTAGCACTCAGTCACCAGCCATCAACACTGCCACATCCACCACTCAAACACACATTGCACTCCCAGTTACTCCCACACACAACATTCTGCTCTCCACCGCCCTTGTGAGGGTCCAGGATCGTCACGGCAATACTATGCTAGCACGAGCCCTGCTGGATTCGTGTTCCCAGCACTGCCTGATGACGAAAGAGTTCTCCAGCAGAATGAACTTCCACGCGTCGCCGTCACTGCTCTCCGTTCAAGGGATTGGTTCGTCGATCAGCACGTCGACGAAACTCGTCAGCGCTGTAGTTCGGCCAAGGTTGGAGGACATGTCGGCTTTCTCGCAAGAGATGCATTTCAACGTTCTCCCGCGGCTGACTGTTTCGCTACCGACAGCCAGTTGTAGCATCAGCGGATGGAACCTTCCCGAAGCAGCCTTCCTCGCCGATCCGCGTTTCCACGAGCCAGGACCGGTAGACATCATAATCGGAGCAGAGTATTACATGGACCTGCTTCGAAGCGAGCGACACAAGGCGACTGAAGATGGACCTACGCTACAGAATACTGAGTTTGGCTGGATCGTCTCCGGCAAGATACCCGATCACCCTGTCGGTGGATCGCCATCCTTGACTTTCGTCTGCTCCACGAACGATCTTCAAGACCAGCTCACGAAGTTCTGGGACCTAGAAACCTGTCGAAGTCACAGTACGCAGTCACTGGAAGAGTCAGCTTGCGAGGCGTATTTCAACCGGACAACCGTACGAGACGAGGCTGGCAGATTCATTGTGACCCTGCCGAAGAAGGAGAGTGTAATCAGTCGGCTAGGTTATTCCGAGACAACAGCGATCAAGCGACTGATGGGAATGGAAAGACGATTCGCAGCTAATCCCGAGCTGAAAGCGAAGTACGCCGAGTTCATTCGCGAATACCTCGAGCTAGGGCACATGAAGGAAGTGGAAGGCTATGCTGAAGAAGTCAGGAGGTACTTTCTGCCGCACCACGCAGTTCTGAAACCGGACAGTACGACCACAAAACTGCGAGTGGTTTTTGATGCTTCGTGCCAGACGTCGACCGGTGTTTCCTTGAACGATGCGTTGATGGTTGGTCCCGTCGTGCAGGACGACCTATCCAGCATCTGTCTACGGTTCCGAACACACCGCATAGCCGTGAACGCCGACATTGCCAAGATGTACCGTATGATCCGAGTCCAGCCCCAAGATTACCCGTTGCAGAGCATCAAGTGGCGGAACGATCCAAGTGAACCGCTTCGAACGTACGAGTTGACTACTGTCACGTACGGCACCTCGTCCGCTCCATACCTGGCTACAAAATGCCTACAGCGTCTCGCTGAAGACGGAAAGGCGTCACACCCCGTAGCGTCTGAAGTCATCGAGAAAGACTTCTACGTGGACGACATGCTCACAGGAGTTGACACAGTTGACGAAGGTCGGCAGCTGGTGAAGGAAGTCATCGAGCTGTCGGATTCAGCGGGTTTCACGTTACGAAAATGGAATTCCAACAGCGCGGAGCTTCTCGAAGTCGTCCCGGAGAACTTGCGAGATGAACGTTCCATCCTCGCACTAGATTCCGCCGAAACAGCGATAAAAACCCTCGGTTTAGCGTGGGAACCAGCTACAGATGTCTTCCGTTTTACCTTCCCCTTGTTCAACTGGACTGCGATGATCACGAAGCGCATTGTAGTCTCCGACGTTTCGCGCCTGTTCGATCCGCTAGGTCTGGTCGGACCTGTCATCATTCAGGCCAAGATTTTCATCCAGGAGCTGTGGAAGCAGAGTTGCGGCTGGGATGACCCTCTGAGTCCCGAGTTACAGGAGCAATGGCAGGAGTACAGGCGCAATCTAGCTGGATTGGAAAACCTAACCGTTCCCCGCTGGGTAGGAACCGGCGGTCATGCTACTGCCATCGAGCTACATGGCTTCTGTGATGCGTCAAACAAGGCGTATGGTGCTTGCTTCTACGTGCGAACCATCTCCGAAACGGGGGAGGTGTGTGTGAGGTTGCTGACGGCGAAGTCACGAGTCGCCCCACTCGTCAACCTGAAAAGGGGGAACAAGCGTCTCTCGACCCCACGGTTGGAGTTGTCGTCTGCGTTGCTGCTAGCCCACCTCTTCGAAAAGGTCGTGAGCAGCCTTGGCATGCGTGCAAGGTGCTTCTTCTGGACGGACTCAACCATCGTCAAGTGTTGGCTATCGTCGTCGCCGTCAAGATGGAAGCAGTTCGTCGCAAATAGGGTTTCGGAGATTCAGCACATAACGAAGGACGGTGTCTGGAATCACGTTGCTGGACTGCAGAATCCGGCGGATATTATTTCCCGCGGAATGGCTCCCGCACAGTTGCAGTACGAATCGCTCTGGTTCAGTGGGCCGTATTGGCTGAGGTTGGACGAGCGCAACTGGCCATCAGCCCCACCGATCAGCGAAGACGATTTCGATCCGGTGGATCTCGAAGTCAAGAGCGTCTCTGCAGCACTTCCGGTAATCCAACCAAGCGACATGTTCAGCCTCCGCTCATCGTTCAGCGATCTCCAGCGCATCACTGCCTGGATGTTACGATTCCGCTACAATACGCAATCGGTCAACCGAAGTACGCGACGACAAGGACCCCTCACGAAACTAGAACTTGAAGAAGCGACGAAGGTGTTGGTTCGCCTCTGTCAGCAAGAAAGCTTTCCGCAGGAGTTGGCAGACCTGACGAGCGGCAGAGAAGTTAGAGAATCGTCGAAGATCCTAGCTCTAAACCCGCAACTCGAAGACGGAATACTGTGCGTCGGCGGCCGGCTTCGTCACGCGTCAATCACGAACCGCCGCAAGCATCCGTACATCCTCGATCATCGACATCCGTTCGCTTACATCGTCGTCGCGCACTACCATCGAAAGTTGCTGCATGGCGGACAACAACTGATCATTTCGACCGTCCGAGAACGTTTCTGGCCGACAAGCGTCCGGAATCTCGTGCGGAAGGTGCTTCACGAGTGCGTGCCCTGTTTTCGAGTCAGACCCAAGATCCAGGATCAGCTCATGGCTGACCTTCCACCGGAAAGAGTCACTCCTTGTCCACCGTTTCAGCGCGTAGGAGTCGATTACTGCGGCCCGTTTCAAGTCGCTTACCCGCACCGACGTTCTCGGCCAGTGAAGATCTTCGTTGCCGTCTACATCTGCCTCGTTACCAAGGCTGTACACTTGGAGCTAGCGGCAGACTTGTCCGCTCAAGGTTTCATTGCTACCTTGAAGCGCTTCTCCTCCCGGCGTGGTAAGCCGGAGATAATCATGTGCGATAATGGCAGAAACTTCGTTGGAGCGAGACGTCAACTAGACGAACTTCGTCGGCTGTTCATCAATCAGCAGTTTCAGTCGGACGTAGTCAGGGAAGCGAACGAGGAGCAGATAGAATTCCGCTTCATCCCAGCGTGGTCGCCAAACTTCGGCGGACTGTGGGAGTCAGCAGTCAAATCGTTCAAGATGCTGTTCAAACGGACGATCGGCACGCACACGCTCCTGTACGACGAGATGGCAACGGTATTAGCCCAGGCGGAAGCAGTTTTGAATTCCAGGCCGCTGACGCCGCTTAGTAATGACCCGGACGATTTCGAAGCGTTAACTCCCGGGCATTTCCTGATCCAGCGTCCCCTCACGGCCATTCCGGAACCAGATCTGGATGGAATTCCCGAGAATCGGTTGTCAGCCTTCCAGAAGGCTCAACGGTACACCCAGCAGTTGTGGAAAAATTGGTCCAAGCTGTACCTGTCGGACCTCCACAACCGGACGAAATGGACTATACGTCGGAACAACGTTGCAGTAGGGACCATGGTGGTTCTGAAGGATGAAGAACGACCGCCTCTGAAATGGCAGCTCGGCCGGGTGACAGAGGTTCACGCTGGCGCAGACGGGAATGTGCGGGTCGTAACAGTCAAGACCAAGGACGGCAGCTACCGCAGAGCAGTGTCTAAAATCTGCATTCTGCCCATCCGTGACAATTTTGCATCGTCGAACGGGGAGAACTAATTCTCCTCCATCGGCGGAGGTCGAATCCATCGGCCTCCGCACACCAGTTAAGTAGTTTATATATTGTATTTTTCGAAAAAAGTAACCCGCTCATTTTTCCCAGTCACGATCGCCCCTGGCTCCGGTCATCCGGAGCAGTCTCCGACCAAGATTCCAATCGAGCCCGTCAAGCGTACCCCTGTCATTCGAGGTCTGTATAGTTTCGGTGGTGGTCAGATGTTGCATGGAATGAAGTTCGTCCAGCATGAATGCTTCAGCGGCGTCAAACGCCAGCGCTCCGGCGCCCCGTTAGTCCCGTATTTTATTTGGTACCACCCTTGACTATTTTGAGGTAACCTGCAACCGCATCTGGTAGAGGGCAGAAGTGCATATTTTGCCCTTGGCGTGCTACAAGTGGTCGTCATCTAGCTTGGCCAGTGAGATCGACGCTCGCAGTACGTAGCTTCGTCAAATCAGTAGCAGCCCGTAGGTAATCCCCAGAAGTCATCGTAGCTGAGCAGTGAGAGGGATTCCGATGCCACCCGGCGTCCGCGGAGGCCATGTTGGCCTCCGTTCCAGGCAAGTCCTTTTTTTTTATTCGATTATAAAGGTAAAAAAGCACCCTCTCATCTGTTTCAGCAATAGCGATCATGCAACATCACCACCGAACTACGTTAACCGAGCAGCCGAAGTTCCGATGGCAACCCGCCATCCCAGCACGACAATCCGTCGTTGCAGTTCCGCAATCACCAGTTCCGACGGCAGTCCCGTCCCCGTGCGACAATCCGTCGCTACAGATCAACAGTAATCAGTTCCGACGGTACACTACCGTCCCAGCACGACAACCCGTCGTTGCAGTTTCGCAGTCATCAGTTCCGACGGCACACGACCGTCCCAGCGCGACTACGTCGTAGCAGTTTTAGAGCCCAGTCCAATGCCCAGCACCATTCCATCCAGCAGCGTAGTACCAACCCAGAACCAACGACGTGTCTATCCAGTACGAGAGTGAGAGGGACATCGGTACCATCCGGTACCCGCGGAGGCCCGTAGGCCTCCGTTCCAGGGAAGTCTTTTTGTAATGTGATTATCAAGATGAAAAAGCACCCTCTCATCTCTTACAGCATTATATTTCACCTATCTCCAACAACGACAAGTACAAGTTCCGACGGGATCCTTTCATTCCTGCATTCTTGCATTCCGTTTCGACGACATCCCACCGTCCCAACGCGACAATCCGTCGCCGTAGTTGTTTAGCAGCCATTCGTACCACCAACATCCCACCGTCCAGGGCGAGATTCCGTCGTCGCAATCCAGCCATGATCCAGTCCAGTCAGTACTCCCACGGTCACCACCGGCAAACGGCCATCAGAACGAAAATAGAAGCAGAGCCTGAAAGAAAGAATCATTCGTTCATCGGTCAACTAGTCCAGCAGAACCGATCATCCCGATGTGGAAGGGATCCATCTGTGCCACCCGGCGCACACGGAGGCCAAGTTGGCCTCCGTTCCAGGCAAGTCGATTCATATTTTGATTAAAAAGGTAAAAAAGCACCCTTTTATTTATTTCAGCGACTTGACCTGAGGCCAGAAGCACAATTCCCGGTCCGTTCGGCGAAGTTTACGGGTGCTTACGTAAAACCTACTTACCCGATGCACACTCCAATGAAGGATCCGTCCAACGTCGTCGTCGACAAAACCCAATCAGTCCTCCACGGCCGTGACATCAGCGGCAGCAGCAGCAACATCAATACCAGCATCAGCACGACCATTCGTCCCGTCCCGTTTCGGTAGAGAAATGTGCGTCCTTTACCAGTGGAAATTGATTCACTTTGTGCAACAATAACGGTGTACAAGACACCGCGAGCAACTCCGGCCGGGTGCAGCAAAATTATTCACAGAACCA
Source organism: Aedes albopictus (assembly GCF_035046485.1). Lineage (NCBI taxonomy): Eukaryota > Metazoa > Arthropoda > Insecta > Diptera > Culicidae > Aedes > Aedes albopictus. Next base: position 244,236,102 of record NC_085138.1, read on the forward strand.
AACAGTAGATCAGCTGATAAATTAGGTCAAGGTTCGATGTGGATTACCAGAGAAAACTAAATGTAGGTCAGTAGTGCAAATTGGTAAACATCAGCAGCAGATACAATGAGTCGAAGAGCACAATAGAGAACACAGTATATAGTAGTAGAAACCCCGTAGCAAAACAAACACAAAATTGTAAATAACGTGAGCAAGAACAGGATAGCTGATTGAGATCATAGATCCCAAGGCGGCCGGCATATGGAAGAGCGAGAAGCTACATTTAATCGAGATGTTAATTTTACTTGAGCATCCCTATTCTAATCTAAAAACATTTACCACTCTCCAACCGGTTCGCTCTTCTACCTATATACCTGCAGCTGGCGATCGTGTCGCCAGCTGTGTATCTAATACATAAGCGATCAGCAGAGTAGGTAGAAGTAGGCAAAATCAGCTGTTTTGAGATTAGTCTAAATAAACCGCCGCGGAGGAAGCATCTCCTCTTTTCGTTGTAAATAAATTAGTTCTGGTGTTCGCGTAATAAAAAGTGTTTCCGTCAGTAATTAATGAACCCTTTTAACAAGTGTCCGAAAGTGAACCGCGGCGGGCGCGAACACAGTGAAAATAAAAACCTGAAAAAGCTGACTTACTTAATTTTAGTTTAAATGCTTTTTTATGGTTTATGGAATGAAATGTATATAATTGATTGTCAATTCAGTATTGCTGTTTATTATGAGTAAAAATGTAATTCATACGATTTACAATTTTCGTAAAATTGAGACAACATCCTGCAGATCACTATAAATATCCCATAGGTACCTTTGCAAAAAAAATGTGCCATATCACCCCATGCCTGCGAAGTGTGGCACCCCTACTAAATGTTAAATAAAAATTTGTAGCATAAAAATCGAAACAGATAAAAATTACAACCATTCCAATCAACCGGAAATGGCAAAGTTTGGAATGTTATTGCTTCGGATCCGCTTCTCTAGCTAGGATGCCTCTGATTCGTTTTGTTCCAATCCAATACAATGTATAGGTGGTGCCACGACCAAAATCTCGGCGAGCAATAGCGCAGAATGAGACATTAAATTTATGGAAATTGCGAAAGAAAACATTTTCATTCTTCACTTTTGAATGCATAGCTAAAAAGGATGAAATTGAATTCGGAAATCGACATACGGGATGTGTACTGCGAAATGTCTAACGAAAACCGTTCGACTGCCTGCCTGACAAAGAAAGTTTGAAGGAATATAATAAAAATCGAAGATAGGTACTTTGAAAGATTCCTCACGATTTTACACGCTTGAGTAATGTATGCAACAAATTAGAGGGGTGATCGTTTGTCTGGAATCAGTTTTCAAACTTTGTGGTTCTACTTCATGACATTTTCGCACCCTCTTTCTATTCGGGGAGATGGTAAGGTCGATACACGTACCACATTTTTTTCTTCCCCTCTTCGGTTTTTACGATGGGGGATATTTCCGACATTTCAAGTTCGCCAAATAAATACCTTGAAGCAGCATGACGTGTCACAGTGTCACAGGTGTTTATAGCCACGTGCTGCCACGGTGAAGCAACCGAAGAAAAGCTCCACCCTATTTGCGAAAATGAAGTTTTTACTGTGGTAGCCGGAGGATGCCTGCTGCTTACGCCCTCGCTTCGTTTCATCGAATGGAATGATATTTGATGTGCAATAGAGATAAAATAACCAATCCATCGAGCAAAATTGCATAAATTTATATGCACCCTTCAGAATCTGTGCTTCTGCTTCATATAAATTTATGTGATCTTTTCCAATGGAGTGAGCAGGACTCTCACCAGTGGCGATAAAGGCATTTTTGATGGCACACCATTGATTTTCTATGCTTTCACCTTTCGGAATATCCACAGCTCGGCTCTCCAGCTACTCGATGAAGGATCTTTTCACCTTAGTGCGTGTGTTGAACCGGTGCCCGATGTTATCCTGTCGATGGATCCTAGCAATGCGCAGCCGGATTTCGCCGTTTAGGAGGTAATGATGGGACATAACGTTGGCTTTACGTTTGATTTTCTGTAACGCCATCACGGGGAACTCGTGTCACTTTGTGCACTGATCAATGGTGAAACAGCGATTCCACAATCATAATGTCCTTGTAGTCTAGTCTACACATAAACAGCCATTCATTGAAAGGTGGTGGTGCTGGTTGGTGCGAATGGTTTGTGTGGAACCAACATTCGCACGTTGAAGTCGCGATATCACCTTTCGCAATCTTATCCACGACAGTATTCAGTTGGGTGTAGAGAAGTACTCTTTGTCTTGCATTTCGGCAACATCAGTTCGGCGCGTAACATTGGATCATGATAAGGTTTCGAGGTTTGAACCCGCGCGCCGCGCCTGCATGTGACGGCGTACGTCCTTTGCTATTACGTCGGCTTCGACCTGTCATAGAACCTCAGAAGAGTTTGATAACCAGTCCAGAACGGAGAAACTGTATCGGAAAAACGTTTCATGATGAAAAGTTTCTATCTCAGCTAAACAAACATAACAAAACAATGCTTTCTTTCAAATATGACAACTCAAGCAGACCGTTTTACCGAAAATAATCCTATCAATAGATTTTTATTTCTATACAGATTCAGATTTCAAAATTCAGACTACCGTCGCTATCTACTCCGAGCTTACTCTAAAAAACAACTAAACTGTAACGCTGTTCAGAAAATATTGAATTGTTCAGATGATTCCTGCTAGTACTACAAAATCGAAACATACAAACGGATTTATATTTCGACTTGAAAGCTTTATACAAACTGGTGAGAAATGTGATAAAAGTAGAAGATTCTCCGTAAACTACTTTGCACTATACGTTATTCTTTAGTTTTGTTACGGCTAAACGTTTGCAATCGGGCATGTGTGCTTCGTTACGCAGGCGGTAGAATTGTAAAATCTTGCAAATCCTCTTGCCGCACTAACCGGAGTGATCGTTCGTTGGTCAGATGCAGCACTGAATAGAATGCTAACGATTTGGAAATATTTTCGCTCATCGACTTCGACAGGATGTGGGGTAATTCTCGGAAAATTTCGGTAAATGTGGCTTTTCCCTCGGAAAAACTGACATTGCTGCTACTGCCAGCAGGCGCTTCGGCAGGGCATTGGCTAGTGCGCTCTTGGATGAGCCTCCAGCAACACGATTTCAGCTGCTTCATGTCCACCACCTTGGCCGTTTTCGCGTACGCAATGTTGATTTTCATTACCTGGGGATGAGAACAAAATTGATAAGCTAGTTGTTTCAAATATATGTAAAGCGTTCTTACCCTATCCGGTGCTCCTTGGAATTCTGTAGGTATGAAGTCAAGGCTGGTGTTGAGCGGTTGACCTGTTCCGCCGCCTCCATCCTCTCCTGCTGCGATATCGTCAAAGTTTTGATGATCGTCGCCCGATCCTCCAGCGAAGTCTGGCACCGGATCTGCTTCGGGATCGATTTCATCGTTCTGGATGAGGAAGAAAAAAAAATGAATTGAATTGAAGTTTATAAAACATCTTTTTTACTGTGACACAAACAACTCCAAACAGTCCAAAGTAACCATTTATAGCTAACTATTAAGGTGGCCCACACTTGTATGAAAAACAAAAATTTCGAAAAATGCTAAGTCTTACCTCCTCAACCAGAAGCTACGTTCAAAATTTGAGCAAAATCGGTTGAGCCTAAGGGGGCGCTCAAAACGCTTGAAGTTTGTATGGGAAAACTTGGCCAAATGTATGCAGAAATTTTAAGTTTTCGAATTTTGCCGCTAGGTGGCGCTGTAAGCGTTCAATAATCAAACCCTTTGGTATTATTGTAGGTGACTATATGCCAAACAACTTTGTCGAAGACCGCAAAGTGATCCAACGTCTGTGAAAAAAGTTATACCCTAGGAAAAGTGAGGATAAACTTTGTTTTTTTTTCAATACATGTAAAGGAATAATATCAATAATAAAATCTCAATACTTTGCCTCACTTTGCCTAGGGTATAACTTTTTTCCCAGCCGTCGGATCACTTCGCGGTCTTCGACAAAGTTCTCTGGCATATAGTCACCTACAATAATACCAAAGGGTTCCGCCACCTTGCGGAAAAATTCAAAAACCTAAAATTTCTGCATACATTTGGCCAAGTTTTCCCATACAAACTTCAAGCGTTTTGAGCGCCCCCTTAGGCTCAACCGATTTTGCTCAAATTTTGAACGTAGCTTCTGGGAGTCCAAAACAACTGATTTATGAGGTAAGACTTGGCATTTTTCGAAATTTTTGTTTTTCATATAAGTGTGGGCCACCCTACTAACTATTGTACGATTTTGAACCGCAGGGAGGTACAATCCTACTTCAATTTAAGTAAATGGCCAAGTCGTCAGTTATTAAGCTCAGTTTCAGCATAGTGCTGACATTGAGTTATATTTCCTGGCTTTGGACTTTGGGGATCTCTGTAATAAATAGCACTTAAGAATAAGCGATGCACTCACCATAACTCGACTGCAGTAGTTCTGATCGACGGGATTGCTGTAGTCGTACTCATCGACTGGTACATCCGGTTCCGGAGCCGCGTCGAACTCCTGCAGTTTCATGCCCCGGGCAAATTTATTCACATCGAAGCGATTCCGTTCCAGGTGAAAATCCGTAGGCAACTTCAACTTTTTGGAGTCCCACTTTTTACAGATTAAACTTTTCAGGTGGGTAATGTTTTTCACCGGGCGATTCGGGTTGTAACCAGGAAACAACTCTTCCGCCACGCTGATCATGTCGTCTAGAACGTCAACCTCGAACCGTTTTTTCTTCCGAGTTACTTTCTGTTTTGTTTTACCGTCTGCATCCGTTGTTCCGAGAGTGTGTCGCATCGACATGCTGCGTGGATTCTTTGACCGTTTGAACTTCCAATGGGAAGGACCAGCCCAGAATTGTGAGATGTTATCCAGAGCACGATAGGAGTACTCAAGGTTCACCGAGGAGGAATCGATTGGACGCATGTCTTCAATGAGGACGGTTTTCCGTTTGAGACCTCGACAGTTTTGAAGCGCAATCTGGTCTTCATCGTTGAACTCGTCATCATGTTCCGGTCCGCCCATCGCGTCCGCAGAAGCGTAATCGATAATGTAAGCATCGCCAACAGGAACCGGTTCCACTTCCGCATCAATGTCGAACTGGACATCCAACGCGGAACGGTTCATGGCAAGTGGTTCCGCCTGGCCATCTCGGAGTTGCACGTCGTCAGTGTCTTTCATTTTATCTTCTTCGTCGTCTTCATCTTCAGCGGGAGTATCCGTTATCACGTATCCGGCTAGCCTCTGGTGGAGTTTATTTGTCCTGAGAACCCCGTAGAGCGTGGTTGATGTCTTCTCGCAATCGTTATAGTCTTCTTCCTCTTCGCAGTTCAACTCAGGTGACTCCGAATCGTCCCAAAAGGGATAATCCATTCGCAGTCTCAATTCGGCATTCTCCGTAGGAACTAGGTTTTGCATCAGCCGACTGGTACTATTAACATCACCGACCACTGAGTTAAGTTTAGCGAAAAACGGATCTGTAAACGGGTTGGTATCCAGCGGGGCATTGATGCTATCCTTGTTCTTCGTAATTGTACTGACCACCTTCCGGGCCCGCTTCTTTTTCGCTTTGGGTTCTTGCGTAGCTTTGTCCGCTCCACCAGCTGCCACACTGACATCGTTTTCCTTGTCAGCGCCGTCGTCCTCATCTTCATCTTCGCGATTGTTGTCCATTGCACGGGCAGCTGTGGAATACATTGATTGTAAAATAATTGAATTTAGAAAATTTTTACATGCGTGATGTTTACTAAATTCCAGAAAGCATTTTTTTCATGTTTTTGGACGTTCAAAATATGTGTTGGAAAAGAACAAGCTTATGGCTTTGTGCAGCGAGCCTAAATGGGCCGAGATAAGGAGGGACCCTCTCGACGGATCAACGTGAGGTGATCGAAAGGTGGAAGCAGTGATTTGACCTACACCTGAATGTTCAAAGAAAACATGCACTGAGGATCAAATCAACGTTAGAAATTACTACGTCAGCACGACGGACGATGGAAACCAACCAAGTATCACAGCTGAAGAACAATAAGGCAGCTGATAGGGATAAAATTGCAGTTGAACTCATCAAGATGCGCCGAAAGGTCCGAAAAGGTTGGACATTTGTCTGCACCGGATCTATCAGGATCTTTTTTTTTTTTTTTTTTTTGCTAGGTTTCTAGCTGCACTCTGAATAGAGTTGAAACCTCTACACTAGACCCGAAGATAGAAAAGAGTACGTAATCTTTCAGAAGCAGTTTGCCAGCCGTACGCGGAAAATGATATCCATTAAGACACTGTTGCAACTGACTCAGAAAGTTACGGTAGAAGATTGGAAAGTTTTCAATTGGTCGGTCAGTTAGGATTTGCCAAAGTAGTGTTATGGTCACACGGTTTGTGTTTGTCTTCTTGTTTGATTTTATGGAATGGTTACGTTCAATATGTATTTCTCCTCGTTAAGTCAGTTGTAGTATGTTTGTTTTTTTTTTCATCGAATCAATCGAACCCCGTATGCTAAAATATAGTCAATCCTGTGTCAAATTGATTTCTTGATTTCGCTAATCGTTTTCTGCTTCTCTGTGTTCATCTCTTGTGTCCTTAAATTGTCATCGGTCCAAAACCCACAGAAACATGTAACTGAATTTCTGTTGGTGTGATAATACCAGCTAAGAGATAAACAAAAATACGCCAGTCAGTTGATTGCAATAAAATTTAAAAAAAAATAATACAGATTGCTTGCCAACTATTATGTATTCATCTCCCTACAAATACTATGAAAAATATTCAAATTCGTTCAATTGTCCTATCGGTCCTACCTAGATAAACCATGTCATTTTCTCAAGCGTAGCCTAGAAATGTCAACCTAGTCATACACAAGTAACGTTGTTCAGTTAATAAAAAGGAGTCAGTTTTTGTCCAAAATGACACGTCGAACGCATTGACGTCAACAATGCGTTTAAGTGTTCGCACGTTAGCTTCGAATCTATCAGCACAATTAAGTGCTGCAAATCTCCTTCCCATTAATTCTTAGGTCGATTTTAATTGCTTTATTTAAAGAAAATATGACCAACTAACATTCTAAAAATTCGAAAAAGCGACTATGACATTAATAAATTACTAATCAAAATCAACCGAGAAACGTGAGAAATAGAGCCCAAACAACATTTTGAAGTCAGCTGGCTGTAAAAGGTTCCAAAACCTGTCACAAATCCTACAAGACTTTTATTAGGGTTTGTAACGATCATCAAAACCTTCTTAAATCCAACCGACTTGGAACTATTGCTTGGAAATAGACTCTAATGAGCCCTGGCGGATCCTCCATGTTTATCGATCATGTCTGATGCATATGATCAGCCATACTCCATCTGCAGCAGCCGGTTCGTGATGAACCGTTGGAGGCGCATTAAAGTGTTAAAAAGGTGATATGATTCACTAAAGAACACTACATTACAATAATCAAAATGAAACTCCTTCACTTTAATACCGTCAACCCCTGCGAACTTGGCCAGGCACCGGATCTATCAGGATCTGGAAACTAAACAGCTAATGGAGAAGTAGAAGGAAGGGATAACTCACCCTAACTACAAGAAAGGTGATGCGTTAGAGTTTGAGAATTATCGAACGTTTGCCATTCTGAATGCCACCTACAAAGTGTTATCCACAGCGGCACAACTGACGATTTCGTGTTCAACACACGTAAAAAAATCCGTTCCAGTATTCGTGAACAAAAAGTCATAAATAATGGAACACGCGGCTCCTTCAACATCGTGATTTAGTTCACGCAAACGAGAGTCAGGTTTACCACTATTCGACGACTAGTCCTAAATTTGAGAACACATGTCACGTCTGCTACAATCTTCATGCTAGTTTGATAACGCATGCAATAATGCGAACTCAAATCACGGGACTGAGAACGCTCAAAACTACTTTCGTGATTTTGGTCACAAAATCTAGAACTCGGTTCATGCGCCCTGTCAGCCGCATAAACAATCATCCACACGGGTAGTCGCACAAGTGCCACCGCGTTATGGAATATAGTAGCTTTTTTTAGCGTTCTGGTGTCCGGTTTTCAGCTCCAAATACTGTTCTTATTCTCGAAAGCAAGTGAATATGGATTGTTAATTATGTGTAAGTGATTGTGGTGGTTTTCTGGTGATTTATAGTGCAAGTGCATCACAGGAATGCCGACAGAAGTAGAGGACAAGATTCTCGCTGTTGCGCCCTCCTCCACTCTAAAGAATTTTCACGTCAGATTTACGTGAAATATCACGTAGCTCAACCTTATTCTCAAAACATCATAAGTTACGTGACATTAGTAACTTTCACTCGATAACTACATCGTGTGCACCATCCTGATTGATGGAATCCACCTGGGTTTCACGTAAATCGTTTCAATGCGTTGGTATTAGTGTACTTCCGACTTGGAAGTTTCCGCGAAACGAAAGTTACGTGAAATTCAGGTGTGAAAAAAAAAAATCAATATGGCGCCGTGAAATAGGTTCGTGTGAAAGCTAGCTGGTTGCTCAAGTGCTTGCTGATGTAGAGTTTACAAATTTGCAAAGACTGAACTAATTAACTATTAAAATTGCGTAAGACAATAAATGGTGATTTATTATTTGCAGTTGTGAGTTGTGACTTTTTCTATTTTCGATCATTTCAGAAGCTGGACGGTGGATCAGTTCAGCAAGTGTTTGTAATCGCTGGACTACGGAGACTTTGCGACAAATCTAGTTTATTTGAAATTATCAAATTTTGGAAGATCAGTTATAAAACATACTTTTGTTTTACAATTGTAGATTGATGAATGAGTCCAAATCAAAAGACCGAAAGATTTATCCTTTAATTGTTATATATTTGTACCAGCTTGTAGCGTATTTAAGGAGGCACGAGTTTTTAAATCCCTATAAAATGCAATGACATAATTAACGGTGGGTAAAATCTGCATTGCATTTTGTAATGATTTTAAATCTCTTGCCTCTTCAAATACGTTGCAAGCTGGTGCGGTTCCTTTATTTTTATTAAAAAATCATGCATGAATAACGTGATCTTCATGTAGAATTAATCATATTCTCACGTGAAATTTTCCTTAGATTCCGGTAGCTCTCACCTACATTTCACGTAAACGATACGTAGATTCATGTCAAATTTACCTGACTCATCACGTCATTTAGCGGAACTCAAATATTTCCAGCTACCTGAAACTCCGGTGAAGGCTACGTGAAAAATGTGGTGGATGAAAACTACCTATCTTTTCACGTAAATCGGACGTGAAAATTTTTCAGAGTGTCAGGATGGTATTGATTTTTAATCAGGTTCGGAAATGCCATGTAAGTACAGTGTGAAAGAAATATTATTCGATAAATTGTAAAATTCGTCTGATGCAGTATGCATACTTTAATCCAGGGGTTCCCAACCTTTTTGAGGTGGCGACCCCCTTCAGGAGTTGTCGAAACATCTGGGGCCCAATGAAATTTTTTGGAAAAATATTTGAATGAAATGAACGAAACCGAGTTTTTTTGGGTACAGTGACGTAGCCAGAAATTTACTGTGGGAGAGGTTTTCGGCGATCAATGATTTTTTTCATTCGACACTCACATTTCGTAAACAATGATGTCATGTACATTCAATTTGAGTTACACTCAGCCAAATAACCTTTAGATTTCCATAAGGCCCAACTTATGAAACGGCCTTTAAATAATTCATAATGATTCGGATGAATTTCATAAGGTCACTCTATGACGTAAAATCGTCTCACAGCTTGGCTTTTATTCATGTTTAGCAACATGGTATTCTCAAGCGTCGGTAGCCGTGTGGATAAAACACGGGCTCGGTGATCCCGACGTTCATGGATCGAATCCAGTCTGCTCTATTTTAAGATTTGTTTGTTCTTTTCATAAGTTTATCTCATGAAATTTGTCATAGTAAGCACGATCAATTTTCATAAGGTACTCTTATGCCATCCATAAGAATTAGTTATAGCAAATTTTCATAAGGCATTTCGATGAATTTCGCTAGTTTTTTTCGCTGAGTGTACAGCTGAAAAATAGCGGCGCAGCCGAAAATTTTTTCTTTTGAAGGCGTTTTATACTGAAAATTTGTTCCTAAAAATGTGGCTTTTGGGGGTGGCGGTATACAAAATTAAAAATTGGTATAATTTGCACAAAATAGAATAAACATTTAAAAATCTTTTGGTAACATCGCGGCCCCCTTGGACTGGCTTCACGGCCCCCCAGGGGGCCGCGGACCACCGGTTGGGAACCCGTGCTTTAATCCTTCCGGACGCGCGCCGTTGTAAAAAGTGCAACACTGCCAAAAAATCTTGCTCGTCATATACAGCGCGAGCGCGGTGCAGTTTCACCTTCTTGATGGCGCGCGTCCTGAAAGGTTCAAGTGCATTTTTCTTTGCTTTCAATTACAAATATCGGATCGTGAACAACGATCCACTTGCCATGATTTGAATCACAATAACCAGAACGATTATTGCAGACCATGAACTAGTTCTAATTTCCGTGATTTGTGTTCCCATGCGTGTGAACTAAACACCATGTACCGTGAACTAGGTTCCAGTCAATGCGAACAAAAGTCATAGATATCCGAAAACAATTCACGATAATATGATTTTTGATCTTGAGCAGGTCCGTTACTCAGGCGTTACATTTATGTGGCGGAACAGGGTTCACGAGAACGCGACTTTTATTCATGGTGTATTTTCGTAAATGAAAATCGTGCTTGTTCCGAATAACGTGACTCATTGTGGACGATTTTCGGAACGGATTTTTATGCGTGCAGTATCCGGATGCAGCAGCAGTTTCAGATGCCAGTCCCCGCCCGGGCAAGCTGATCCTGTGAGAGCGAAATTTTTACAGACAGATCAGAAGGCGAAGTTTTTCTGGACGTTGCTGGACACCGTATTCAGCCAGAGGTTGTACAGACTGAACATAACTTACACTAAACAACGAACAACAAATACGAGACACCTGAGTGGCCCAAATGAAGAAATTATCGTTCACCGAAAAGTTTTCTCCGAGTTTTCGTTTCCGGTCATTTAGTGAAAAGTATTGACTGCATACAGCCAGTCAGGGAAGTCCGATAAACCGTTCGTGATTAATGTAACCAAATATGGCATCTCCATCGTTGGAAAGTGCGATAAGTTGCCGGACTTTGGCAAGAAGGTGTGCGGTTTGATATAAAAAACGTAATATTCGTTTCTGAACTGGGAAGAAACCTGCTGTTCGCGAAGAAAATATCCCGAGGTGGTATCGACACAAGCCGTGATGGGAAGCATAAAGCGATACTGAAGTAAGATAGGTCGGTTAGCTGAGTAGCGAATCTCAAGGATAATTTGCATGTGCTCGATTTAAACGCCACTGATGGCGGTCTCCAGTTAGCCTAGTGGTTAAGGCTACACGCAAAAAAATATTCCCGTTAGATGTACGTGATTCATCACTTGAATTGAAATTTGCTTTCCTTATTCCTAGTTTATCGGATTCTGATAAAAGCCTCTAATTCATTGGTAATCTCTACGTGATATTCCCATTCGAGCTACATTTTATCATGTTCATGCTACGTGATAGGTCACGTAACACTCCAGCTTTAAGTGACTTTCCTGTGTGAAAACTACCAAAATCAACATGGCGCCGGACATCCTCGCAGACCTCTGGACATTATTCGCATTTTTCGGAGATTTTCAAACGTAAGTAATCGAATTAAATAGTAAATGTACTTTTCAAACAATTACATCAATGGATTACCCGCTTTGGCGGAAATTGCAACAGATGGCGCTAGTGAGCAGGAGTTTTTCGAATTTTAAATGTATGAAGAAATTATTAAAAATTAAATTTTTGACTCATTAAACGTTTTATCGGAAAAAATATTTGGTACAGGTTGTAGGTAATAATAATAGCAATCCTCGTTACCAAATATTTTTTGCCAAAATTTTAAAATATTTGAAATATTTGAAAAAATGTTCAAATCTCCATACATTTTTTTGACCGAAAACTTCTGCCTTGCTGTAGTTGCTCTTTCTTTGCTCATACATGGGCATCGTAAATATACATGGATTCATGTTTATCCATCCGTCAAAATGAAAACAAACAAGCCTCTCCGAAAAGACAGCGCAAAGAAAAAAAAACTACGAATCTGAAATAAATAATTAAAGAAGTATTTTTCAAATAATAGACATATTTAATAGCTTGCATAATAGGTATTTCTTGTGAAAATAGTGAAAAACGATGAGTTCCAGCAGCACATATCTTGCGCCAGCGGGAAAATGTTCACCCTGACGACGACGACGGCGTTGTGACTTTCGCGGGAGCTGAATCTCAGGTTGGTACACATTAGCTTGATTGGCTTAGTTTAGGTGCAATTATATATATTTTTTTTTTTGTAGGAAATCGAAAAGGACGATCTACTGAAGAGTTTCTACGAACAGGACACCTTGCAAGAGGAACGGATGGCTAATTCCGGCAACCGGATGCCCTTCCGACTGAATAAGAACTGACACTCATAAGCTCTGGACTACTGCAACTCTATCGTATTCCAGACCTCACAGGTGAACTTTTTGTTTTTATCATTTACGGCTAAGAAACTTACTGCACCAATATCATCGAGGACCACACGAAGCTCATTTCCAATAATAATCTCTCCACAACTCATTTGGTATACCACCCGATGGATGCGCTTCCTCTCGCTGTATGGTGGTAGATCGAGAGGAATGGCATTCAGTTCAACAAGGTGCACGACACGTGGTGGATGAAGGAACAGATTAGCTGGAATCGGATCAATAAGCAACAAGGTAGGAATGTGATAATGAAGTGGGTTACCTAAAAAACAGATGTCGATAAATTTCAAAATTTCTTCCCCTATTCGGGGCAACTGCGACCAATATTTGATCTATTGTGGTAAATCCCGTGTCGCTTGTAAAGTGTATGTCATTTTACTTTATCACTATTGTGAAGTTATAAAGTACCTATTCGGTTTTGTTACAGTAGCCATTTTCAACTGAATCGCAAGGGAGGAATCTGATTGATAGGTTTCGCTTTTAACACGCTCCTTTTTCAGTCAAGATCGGAAAAAATGAAGAAATGATACCGATATTGACCATGTATCGGAGCCCTAGTCGTGGTTGTCTCAATCCAGTGAACACCGAACAAAAGATTAGGAATACTAATCCATTTTTCTTTGTTTCGATCCATCTCGACCAGAAGCAAACCGAGTTCTATCACTTTTACCAAGGCATGAAACGTAATAAGGACCAAAGTTTTTCCTTTAATTACTTAAATATGCTGTTCCATAGATGGAAGCAGTTAGGACTAGAGTTCGGTTTGGTAGATCTTTCGCCACAAGGCTACCCAAAAAGGTGATATACCCACGCTACGGGTTCCGTTAAAGATCGAGCTTGTTTTAAACCCCCTCAACCATTCATCCATCAGCACGGGTCGCCTGACACCTTGGATTGGGGTTACTTGTTTGGTGGACTTTTACCCCCGGAACAGGTGGCCCGTAGTGCTATTCTAAGCCGGCAGCTACACAAACGCAAAATTACTCTGTTATCTTTCACGACTTAAATCAGCTATTAGGCTGACACAAATTTCGATTTTCTCTTCTGTCACACCCCCCCCCCCTTGGTAAGGGGGGACGCAAATAAATTATTTAGGAAATTTGAAAATTTTAAGGACAGACTTGTTAGAATCCCAAAATGGCCACTAGAATGGCCGACTTTGGCACCTACTCAAGATTTCGAGAGCAAATCTCTTCGTAAACAGAACCAGCGCAACTGATCTTTTCATTTTAAGCTTATTACAAGTGAGCAAGAACAGAATAATAAAATCCACTGTTATTTGATGCTTGCTTTTTGCGATTTGTGTGTCTGAAGTTCTGATGCACTGTTAAAGCGGGATCTCAAGACTTTTGTCCCTAAAGTGAAATTAGAGTTGTCGAGGAAACTTCTTAACAAATCCGATGAGTTTGACGATTTCGCCCAATTGTTTGAGTAATTTTTCAGCAAATACATTTATGTATTATTTATCATCCCCCCCCGCTTCACGAGTCAACGAGCAAAGCGACAAAAGAAGAAAATAAAATTTGTTCCGGCCAAGACGATTGAAAGTTCATGATGAAAATATAATTCAACTAGAATTTCCATCGAGGATTTCTCGAGAAGTTAATTAGTTAGTTGAGGGTGTTCCTCAACCCTTTGAAGCCGGAATTTTTCCAAGCGTTATTATGGAGTGTTTTTCTGCGTATGTCTGTGGTTTTGGTGTTCAGCAGCATAAAAAGGGTAGAATATGATGTAATATATTTTTTTCTGGATATCCTAGGTCACCCAAACTGTTCTTGAGTTTAAATCCTAAAATCTACGGGTGTAACAGTAACTGTTTCCATTAGAAAAAGCTACGATTTTTATTCTATCATGTCCAGTAAGCCTTTTGAAAGTTCAATAGACAGTATCAGGTCAGCCGGGATATCCTAGGTCATCCAAACAGTTCTTGAGTTTAGATCTTAAAGTCTACGGGTGTAACAGTAACTTCTTTCATTATTCAAAGTTACGATTTTCATTCTATCAAGTCCAGTAATTCTTCTGAAAGTTCAATAGACAGTATCATGTCAGCTGGGATATTCTAGGCCATCCAAACAATTCTTAAGTTTAGATTCTCAAGTCTACGGGTGTAACAGTAATGTCTTTCATTATACAAAGCTACAATTTGTAATCTATTATGTCCAGTAAGTCTTCTGAAAGTTCAATAGACAGTATCGGATCAGTCGGGATCATTCAAATTGTTCTTGAGTACAGATCCTAAAGTCTACGGATGTTACGGTAACTTCTTTCATTATACATAGCAACGATTTGTAATCTACCATGTTCAGTAAGTCTTCTGAAAGTCCAAAAGACAGTATCAGATCATTCGGGACATCCTAGGTCATCCAAACAGTTCTTGAGTTTAGATCTTTAAGTCAACAAGTATAACAATAATTTCTTTCATCATACAAAGCTACGATTTGTAATCTATCAATCTTCTGAATGTTCAGTATCGGATCAGTCGGGATCATTCAAATTGTTCTTGAGTACAGATCCTAAAGTCTACGGATGTTACGGTAACTTCTTTCATTATACATAGCAACGATTTGTAATCTACCATGTTCAGTAAGTCTTCTGAAAGTCCAAAAGACAGTATCAGATCATTCGGGACATCCTAGGTCATCCAAACAGTTCTTGAGTTTAGATCTTTAAGTCAACAAGTATAACAATAATTTCTTTCATCATACAAAGCTACGATTTGTAATCTATCAATCTTCTGAATGTTCAATGGACATCATCAGATCAACTGGGGTCATTCAAACTATTATGATGTTCAAAATCTAGCATCTACAGCAATTGAAGTTTCTGTTTTGGCTGTATAGAGCTATGTTGTATAATTTATTATACTTCACTTCACTTCAGTGATCGGATCCGAACCGCGTCCATCACATTAGTGAACCGGATCTGATGAGCGGATCAGCGGTTCAGCTATATATGTAGGCCTGAAGCTGTGGTCTCCGGAGTAGTGTAGTTGATCTGGAATATCTCAAAACTATCTTGAAATGACTCATGAAATGCCAGGGACATTATAGATTACTGTTGAATGTGTTATGTTAAAGTTCATTGTGCGAATAACTACTGTTACTGTCAAGAGCTAAACTTCAAGATAGTTTGGACGATTCTCAATGTCCCAAAGGTTCACGAATCCTAGCAGATTATGCAATGATATTAGTTATGTCAAAAACACATAAAGCTATTATTGTAGATTTGAATGACTTCATAATGGATCAGTTTTGACGACCCTCTATCTCAAAGATTCATTATAAGTAGACTTCAGATTGCTCCAGTAATCGCGGTTAGTTATGCAACGTTACTCAATGTGTCAGATTTGGCTGCTGTTACGAGCGTAGACCTGGAACTATCTGAACTCCAAGATAGTTTGGCAGCCCTGGAATATTCCTATAGTGTCTCTTGATGACATTTGAGATTTCAAGAGCTTCAAGGATACCAGCAGATTATGCAATGATATTATTTATGGCGAAAACACAAAAAGTTATTCTTGTAGATTTGAAGGACTTTATTACAGAACAGTTTGGACGACCCTCAATGTTGCTTCTGTGTGTGTGTGTGTCGAGCGTTCGTGCCGTAGCTTCTAAAACCAACCCATTCGGTGTTGTTCGGATGTTCGGGTGAGCATGTGGCGGCACTGACAGATGCGTGCAAAATCGTGTGTGAGTTACATCATGTTGGTTTTGTCACCTCTTTGCCTCTGGTCATCGCTGAGCAGTGTACAGTTCAATCGCAAGCGAAAAAAATACAATTGATAAGTTGATTGAGCATTCGTGAGGTGATATTTTGCATCATTGGATTATACAATGCTATTATTTATTACTATTAGGATTCCTTCAGAATTTGCTTCAGGAATTTATCCAGGAGTTCCGTCATGATTTTTTCCAAGAGTGCCTATACAGAACGCTGTAGGCGCTCCTACCGATTCATGTAGATTTTCTTTAGAGATTTCTCCTGGAGTTCTTCCTGGGACTTCTCCAGGAAATCTTTCAGGTATTCTTCCATAAGTTCCTTCAGAAGTTTTTATGCGAATTTCTCCAACAGTTCTTCAGGATTCCTCCAGGAATTAATCAGGGCGTCTTCCAGAGATTCTTCAGGGATTCCTCCAGCAGTTCTTTCAGCGATACATCCAGGAAATCCTTCAGACATTCAGAAATTCCTCCAAAAGTTCTGTCAGCGATACCGTCAAAAACTGTTTCAGAGATTCCTCCAGGTGTTCGTTTTGGGTTTCCTGCAGGAGCTCCTTCATAGATTTCTCCAAGAGTTCCTTCAGAGAGCACTCCAGAACTTTCTTCAGGTCTAAGGAATATTCTAAGGTGAACTTGTCGGTATCTCAACACTACTCACCATACGGGACAACAAAAGACTTTGTCTTTCTGCTCAAATTATTAATAAAGGGAATTTGAAAACAATACATTAACCCTCATGCATTTGGATAGGTCAATTCATCATAACTATGAATTATTCTCTTAAATATTTGAAAGCTTGCGCTCACCCTACGTAGCCAAAAGTAATCCGCTAATCTTTTTTCTGCTATTCTGCTATTCTGCTATTATCAACGCATCCCCTGGCTTTCGCCCATCTGCGTTGTCTTTTCACTAGGCAATACGTCTACCAATTGATGTTTATGGGCTTGCCGGACCAAGTCATGTAGCTAAGCCAAACACCCCACCTACAACTGTTGGGTAGGCACCATTGTCCCGCCCACTGGTCTTTTACAGCTAGTTGTAGGTGCATGTGTGCGTGTAAGTATTGGAGTGTGTGTGTCAGTGTTGGTGTATTGTAGGCGCCAACTCGTTCTAATCCATTCTGATAGCTAACACCCTATTGAACCATTACCCTTAAATTTGGCAATCTATGAAATAGAATGAGTTAAACGCCTGTAGAAAACAGTCAGTTAAATCAAACAAGGAATATTAGTATTAAAGCGAAGATACAACGAAGCAACGCCCCGAACCTCGAGAGCACAAACCCCAAGAACCAAATGACAGGCAGCGCCGATAAGTCGATCGACTGGCCACCATCAGTGAATAACCAATCGAGTAAACCCCCCAGCACAAACTGCCACCAGCTCTCCCGACCTGCGCCCAACAAATCCGAGGCACAGCCCAGCCTTAGCTTCACCTTAAAACCAAAATCTAGATTACAGAGCACAATACTTCCCAAGTAACCACACAGCTCGAGCCGCAAATCACGCACAACACGGCACAAATAAGACAAACACTACCACGCCCGTACAACCGAACCCGACCTAGAGTAGAGAAGGGTCTCTTTCCACTCCAACCCGGACTCAACTGCACCCACAGGGCAGCGCACCTCACCCACACCGCATTCATTCATGCATCACTGTCCGAGCCGCACGGTCACCTGGGTTGAGTCTATCTGCATGACCTCGCCCAACCCGTAACGCAGAGTTTAAGTCCCTCTCTTGCATTACAAAGTACTCCCTCTTCCCAAAAATCTGTGCGTGGTATAAATGAGATCTTAAGGCTGAAGAAATCGTCACCAATACAACCGCCAACACTGAGCACTCAATGATGTCGGCCTTATCAACGACGACCCCCTCAGTCCCAAACCCAATTATCCCACACTACCCAAGTAACCACCCTGCTGAAGCCGTAAGCACCACACGCACAAAGCACACACACACCGACACGCACCACCCCACACAAACCACCAAGGCCGAACAAAAGCGGAAAGCGGTGCCACCACTGCTGAATCACGAGTTTTTCAGTATAATTCAGCAATCGTAGATCCATTCTTCGACCCTACTCAGCCCTAACGGTCCATAGCAATGCCTGTCAATATATGCGCCTCACACATGCAACCCCTACACCCTAACAGTATGGTCACTTGGGTATCCCTGGGTTTTGACATGATGGTCAGGGATCACAGCCATCAAAACGTTCCACACTTTATCAGGGCTTACGACCTGTAGACATGATGATTTCTCAATAGTTTCAAGCTCTTTCGGACCTTCCGCTATTAGAGACCATCATGGCTAGCGGTGTTAAGTAATCCGCTAATCTTTTTTAAATCTATTCCAGTTATTCTTATCAAACATGGTAATCTAGCGATAATTTCTGAACATTTTCTCCTGAAGAATCTTTTGTCATCCATCACTTCTCATCGTTGGAAACAATATGAACATATAGAGTCCGATTTCATTACTGTTACTGTTTTATATATTTTTTGTACGTGAATAAATAGTACTGCTTGGTGGGGGAAGGGAGGGGGGTTAGTTTATTAGGGTCTAAATAAGCATCCGAAATTCACTTGGGGGGGGGGGGGGGGTGTCTCTGGCCAAGACTATTAGTTATTGGTAATAATTATAATTTCAGCTGAGAGTCATTGCGAAATGGCACGAAAAAGTAAGTATGCAACGAAAGAAGAAGGTAAGTATGAAAATAGAACCATTCCACTTAACTAACACTCGGAGCTTGCCGTTGAGAAGATTCACCATCTTAAGTTGTTTGGTGACGCACAATATATCTACTTTGAAAATAGTATCATTGCTCTTAAAGAGCATCAGAACTTGTAGTTGAGAAGGTTCACCAAGTCTTCTGGAGTTGTTTGGTGACACACAACACATCTACTTTGAAAATGGAACCGTTACTCCTGATAATGAGAAGGTTAACCAAGTCCTCTGGAGTTGTTTGGTGACTCACAATACATTTATTTTGAAAATGGAAAAATTCCTCCTGATAATCAAAACTTTTCGTTGAGAAGGTTCACCAAGTCCTCTGGAGTTGTTTGGTGACATACATTGCATCTACTTTGAAAATGGAAAAAATCCTCCTGATAATCAGAACTTATCGTTGAGAAGGTTCACCAAGTCCTCTGGAGTTATTTGTGACACACATTTCATCTACTTTGAAAATGGTAAAATTCCTCCTGATAATCAGAACTTTTCGTTGAGAAGGTTCACCAAGTCCTCTGGAGTTGTTTGGTGACACACATTGCATCTGCTTTAAAAATGGAAAAATTCCTCCTGGTAATCAGAGCTTATCGTTGAGAAGGTTCACCAAGTCCTCTGGAGTTGTTTGGTGACTCACAATATATCTATTTTGAAAATGGAAAGATTTCTCCTGATAATCAAAACTTTTCGTTGAGAAGGTTCACCAAGTCCTCTGGAGTTGTTTGGTGACATACATCGCATCTGCTTTAAAAATGGAAAAAATCCTCCTGGTAATCAGAATTCATCGTTGAGGAGGTTCAACAAGTCCTCTGGAGTTGTTTGGTCACACACATTGCATCTACTTTGAAAATGAAAAAAATCCTGATAATCAGAATTCATCGTTGAAAAGGTTCACCAAGTCCTCTGGAGTTGTTTGGTGACACACATTGCATATACTTTGAAAATGGAAAAAATCCTCCTGATGATCAGAACTTATCGTTGAGAAGGTTCACCAAGTCCTCTGGAGTTGTTTGGTGACACACATTTCATCTACTTTGAAAATGGTAAAATTCCTTCTGATAATCAGAACTTTTCGTTGAGAAGGTTCACCAAGTCCTCTGGAGTTGTTTGGTGACTCACACTAGATCTACTTTGAAAATGGAACTTTTACTACTGCTAATCAAAACTTTTTGTTGAGACGGTTCCTCTGGAGTTGTTTGGTGACTCATAATACATCTACTTTGAAAATGGAACCGTTACTCCTGAAAATCAGAACTCATCGTTGAGAAGGTTCACCAAGTCCTCTGGAGTTGTTTGGTGACTCACAATATATCTATTTTGAAAATGGAAAAATTTCTCCTGATAATCCAAACTTTTTGTTGAGAAGGTTCACCAAGTCCTCTGGAGTTGTTTGGTGACTCACTTTGAAAATGGAACCGTTACTCCTGATAATCAGAACTCGTCGTTGAGAAGGTTCACCAAGTCCTCTGGAGTTGTTTGGTGACACACATTGCATCTGCTTTAAAAATGGAAAAATTCCTCCTGGTAATCAGAACTCATCGTTGAGAAGGTTCACCAAGTCCTCTGGAGTTGTATGGTGACTCACACTAGATCTACTTTGAAAATGGAACTTTTACTACTGCTAATCAAAACTTTTTGTTGAGAAGGTTCACCAAGTCCTCTGGAGTTGTTTGGTGACACACATTGCATCTGCTTTGAAAATGGAACTTTTACTCCTGATAATCAGAACTCATCGTTGAGAAGGTTCACCAAGTCCCCTGGAGTTGTTTGGTGACTCACACTAGATCTACTTCGAAAATGGAACTTTTACTACTGCTAATCAAAACTTTTCGTTGAGAAGGTTCACCAAGTCTTCTGGAGTTGTTTGGTGACACACATTGCATCTGCTTTAAAAATGGAAAAAAATCCTCCTGGTAATCAGAACTCATCGTTGAGAAGGATTACCAAGTCCTCTGGAGTTGTTTGGTGACTCACACTAGATCTACTTTGAAAATGGAATTTTTACTACTGCTAATCAAAACTTTTCGTTGAGAAGGTTCACCAAGTCCTCTGGAGTTGTTTGGTGACACACATTGCATCTGCTTTGAAAATGGAACTTTTACTACTGCTAATCAAAACTTTTCGTTGAGAAGGTTCACCAAGTCCTCTGGAGTTGTTTGGTGACTAATAATACATCTACTTTGAAAATGGAACCGTTACTCCTGATAATCAGAACTCATCGTTGAGAAGGTTCACCAAGTCCTCTGGAGTTGTTTGGTGACTCACACTAGATCTACTTTGAAAATGGAACTTTTACTACTGCTAATCAAAACTTTTCGTTGAGAAGGTTCACCAAGTCCTCTGGAGTTGTTTGGTGACACACATTGCATCTGCTTTGAAAATGGAACTTTTACTCCTGATAATCAGAACTCATCGTTGAGAAGGTTTACCAAGTTCTCTGGAGTTGTTTGGTGACTCACAATAGATCTTCTTTGAAAATGGAACTTTTACTACTGCTAATCAAAACTTTTCGTTGAGAAGGTTCACCAAATCCTCTGGAGTTGTTTGGTGACTAATAATACATCTACTTTGAAAATGGAACCGTTACTCCTGATAATCAGAACTCATCGTTGAGAAGGTTCACCAAGTCCTCTGGAGTTGTTTGGTGACTCACACTAGATCTACTTTGAAAATGGAACTTTTACTACTGCTAATCAAAACTTTTCGTTGAGAAGGTTCACCAAGTCCTCTGGAGTTGTTTGGTGACACACATTGCATCTGCTTTAAAAATGAAAAAAATCCTCCAGGTAATCAGAACTCATCGTTGAGAAGGATTACCAAGTCCTCTGGAGTTGTTTGGTGACTCACAATAGATCTTCTTTGAAAATGGAACTTTTACTCCTGATGATCAGAATTCATCGTTGAGAAGGTTCACCAAGTCCTCTGGAGTTGTTTGGTGACTAATAATACATCTACTTTGAAAATGGAACCGTTACTCCTGATAATCAGAACTCATCGTTGAGAAGGATTACCAAGTCCTCTGGAGTTGTTTGGTGACTCACACTAGATCTACTTTGAAAATGGAACTTTTACTACTGCTAATCAAAAGTTTTCGTTGAGAAGGTTCCCCAAGTCTTCTGGAGTTGTTTGGTCACACACATTGCATCTACTTTGAAAATGGAAAAAATCCTCCTGATAATCAGAACTCATCGTTGAGAAGGTTCACCAAGTCCTCTGGAGTTTTTTGGTGAAACACAGTGCTCTACTTTGAAAGGAACTATTGCTTTTATAGAGAGCATCAGAACTTGTCGTTGAGAAGGTTCACCATGTCTTTTAATGTTGCGAGGTGATGCATTACTAGTCTATCTATTGACTCACACTTTTTTCTTGAATATCTGAAATAGTTTATACCTAGATGAATCTAAGGCTTACTGTGACATAGTAGAATCTGGTACACAAGTCCTCTCAGGTTGCGAGGTGACACTGTCTATTTTTTAATCCAGTTTCGAACGTAAATCACTCACATTCCCATTTACGCCAGCAAAATCTACGGATTCGATCGATACGTTCGAAAGTGGATACGCGGTTAACAAGAATGAGGGTGCAAAATTTTAAAACGGTTTATAATTGATTTTGGGATTGATCACGAATTTCTTCCAAGTTGCGTTTAGTGACGTAAAAACGTTTAATTTTTAATTTGGTCTCTTCTTCCAATATCTGCTGGAGTTCTTCACATGATTTTTGCTTTTAATCTAATCGCCACCTACCAACTGAATCCGCAAAATAAGGGCCCTCGACATAAACCGGTGCAGCGAAAGTCGGAGGAGTGTGATATGTATTCAGAGTATCCGTGGTTTGAGGTGTACAGTGTATTTGGTTTGAAAATATAAAATAATAAAAATATATCTTCATGCCGCGTGTCTAATCTAGTCCGTTCTATAAGCTGGGTCAAACAACGCCTCTCAGGGTTTCTTAGCAAATAACAGCTGCCTTTTCTTCCAATGCACATTCCAGCCGACTGAATTTGCCTTCAATCCGTGTTCTAAGTACGGCGAATGCTTTTAAGAAACCGTCGCACTCTTCAACACGATCTCGCGCACTGCACCACTTTTCCAACGCGTCAACTGAAGCGATCATCTTTGCGTCCATTAACATGAGCTTTCCTACTCCAGATCTGGTGGCGAAAGTTGGTGTGTTTCTCGTATCTGCATACCACGTCCACAGATTCCACCGGTGAGTCCTATCCGTGTAATATTCCAAAATTCTCGGACATAGCTTGGTGTAATGTTGGCGAACTCCTGCAATAGTTCCGCATCTCACTTGGAACAACTTCATGTTCACTTTGTGCTGTCAGAACTTGTTCCATGAAGCGATCCTGAGTCTACTTTTCCAGCTCTTGTTTGACTTCCAGGAGGAACAATCTAAAAAGATCATGTTGTTAGGATCGTTTTTTTTTTTAATTGTACTACAAGACTTACCTGATATTCTCCTACGGAAACTTCTGATTCTTGTTGGTTTCCTTCAGGACATCATTCGCAGACCGAAGGTAATATCCACCGTCTCCAGCGGCGGAATGAATCCCTCATCATATCCACCGGAAGGCACCGTATCACTTCTTATCGCTGTGACATTCTCATTACACAAAATCACTAACTTTCTTTGTAAAATATCCCGCGAATCCAAACAAAAGTCGAACGTCTGAGCTCACGACCGCGACTACTGGGGACTACGAAGGTGCTGATTTTGTTTGCGGTTTTCTGTGAGAAAGTGAAGGAGGGAAGATTTTTTGCTTTGTTTTTCTCATACTCCCATAAAAAAACCCCGTAGGAAAAAAGAGTGTTTCCCGGCTTCGTAAACGCGAACTGTTGTGCTTGTGGTGTTGATCTGAGCTGTCAAAATGTTTCTATCAGCAGCTTTACCGTACTGCACCCATATTTGGCACACGATGGAATATTTATTAATTTGAAATATTCATTTAGAATTGAAATTCTACATAAAGCGCATGTTTTCTATAAAATAAATAACATTCAAATATAAAACAATGCGCTGAAATATATTTTTATTTATTTTTGAAGTTCAATCAGTAGCAAACACTAAAAATAATGTGTTCCTGAGCTTGGTGCACTCACGGTAGACTTGTTTACGCTATAGAGTCGCCATCTGTTGGAGTTTAGTGGAACATTCGATTGATTCCATTTGTTTCCGATAGGGTTGAAGCGATGCATGAAGCGCCTCTCGCGGTGAAATGTGTCCGCAGCCGATGCAGGTAGTTCATTATTCCAGAGTGTGATATTGGACTTAATAATCTGTTGACGCTGTCCCTGCAGGATTTGGAAGTACTTGGAGCGAGCGGGTACGGATTGATCGTACGAGATACTTTTTGCGCGTATCAGCTCGCGGAGAAAACGAAACGTTCTCGTGCGTAAACTATTTGGTTTTCAAATAAATTAATTATTCATTAGTTCTATTTATTTTTAGACAACCCAGAATGCACAACTGATGCTCAACGGAAGTACGCTTCAAGACTTATTGGAAGCGCGGTGGCGTCCGGTTTGTTACATGCAGAAAAAGCGAGAAGAATTTGTGATTAGAATAAGTGTTTATTTATTTTGTTTTCTTTTTATTTATAAACTGCTCAATAAACTGAATGCGTTTATTTATCAAGTGTATTAATCCGGGTGAAATGAATAACAAAATATTCCATGATGATAAATAATATCAGTAAAATCCAGTGGTAATTATTGGAGGTTCATGTTATGATAATCTGGCATCTGTTTAAGATAAACTGGAAAACCACGTATTTGTTATCTGACAACTTTTTACAATGAACTAGGATCTGGCTGGCTTTGCATTACCTGACCCCCAAGTTGATTTTACGTGAAAAATACAGTGGAAAAAATCTATGTATGCTTTCACGTAAACCTAAGGTGAATATTATTTTGGGTGTATGGATCGCCAATCTGGAGACGGCGGGTTCGATTCCCGTTCCAGTCGGGAAAATTTTCTCGACTCCCTGGGCATAGTGTATCATTGTGCTTGCCTCACAATATACTAATTCACGGGTTCCCAACCGGTGGTCCGCGGCCCCCTGGGGGGCCGTGAAGCCAGTCCAAGGGGGCCGCGATGTTACCAAAAGATTTTTAAATGTTTATTCTATTTTGTGCAAATTATACCAATTTTTAATTTTGTATACCGCCACCCCCAAAAGCCACATTTTTAGGAACAAATTTTCAGTATAAAACGCCTTCAAAAGAAAAAAATCAAAAGAAAGAGCTGAACGTTTACCGGAGCGGATACACTCAGAAGTCTGCGAGTCTACAGATCCCGTCCAAAGTGTTATGAAGCGATTGTTGCTGCTCAATTTGGGAAACGGATCAGCAAAATAACTGTAAATCAAGGAAGGGAATATTGTTCAAATGAATTCTATAAATTCAACTATTCATAGTGTATTTTCTGCAGTAGAATGATTTTGCAGAGAGATTCGTCCATAAGCTGATGAGGAAGGTGAGACTAATTGTGATTGACTCAGATACATCGGAGTACATATGGTCCAAGGCTCTGCTCTGGGATAGGAAATCGAGGAAGCTCTTTGTTTAACGTGATATCAAATTTGACGAGAACTCATTACCGTACTCTATAGAAGACGATGAAGAATCGAAGGTTTTGTTGGTGATTCCGACGATGTTTCCAGCCGAAGAGACTTACTAGCACACGGGTTCCCAACCGGTGGTCCGCGGCCCCCTGGGGGGCCGTGAAGCCAGTCCAAGGGGGCCGCGATGTTACCAAAAACTTGTTAATTTTTTTATTCTATTTTGTGCAAATTATACCAATTGTTAATTTTGTATACCGCCAACCCCAAAAGCGACAATTTTAGGAACAAATTTTCAGTATAAAACGCCTTCAGATGAAAAAATTTTCGGCTACGCCGCTATTTTTCAGCTATAACTCAAATTGAATGTACATGACATCATTGTTTACGAAATGTGAGTGAAAACCCCTCCCACAGTAAATTTCTGGCTACGTCACTGTACCCAAAAATAAACTCGGTTTTGTTCATTTAATTCATTTTTTTTCCAAAAAAAAAATCATTGGGCCCCAGATGTTTCGACAATTCTTAAAGGGGGTCGCCAGCACAAAAAGGTTGGGAACCCCTGCTTTACATGTATTGGAAAAACAACAATAAAGATTATCCTCATTACCTAGAGTATAACTTTTTTCACAGACGTTGGATCACTTTGCGGTCTTCACTTTGTCGTTTTTCTTTTTTAACCTGGGTTGGAACTGGATTGGCGGATAATGTGTAAACAAACAACGTCAAACAAACTTTAGTACAAGCAAAACCGAAATCGGGTTTGGGTTGAAACTGTGATCTGATCCAGTTCCAACCCAGGTTGGAACTGGATAATAAAGAAAAACGGCAAAAAAGTTGTTTGGCATATAGTCACCTACACTAATACCAAAGGGTTTGATTATTGAACGCTTACAGCGCCATCTAGCGGCAAAATTCGAAAACTTAAAATTTCTGCATACATTTGATCAAGTTTTCCCATACAAATTTCAAGCGATTTGAGCGCCCCCTTAGACTCAACCAATTTTGCTCAAATTTTAAACGTAGCTTCTGGGAGTTCAAAACAACTGATTTAGGAGGTAAGACTTGGCATTTTTCATAATTTTTGTTTTTCATATAAGTGTGGCATCTTGCCAGGTAAAGTTGGCAAAACCTTAGGGTGTCCATACTGCCCCGCCTCCTACAATAGTCTATTTTACGAAACGACAACAGTGTTGATATTGATATTAACACTAACGAGCTTGGGCGCGACCTCCTGTCAAATTTTCATTCATGAAATTAGCGATCAGCTGATCCGAAACGTCTCGTAAAATGGCTCATAGCGAACACGATCGATTATGCTGCCATACTCCTCCCTTACAGGAGCGATGCATGCACAGTAGCATGGGACTAAAATCAAATTCTCGCGCCAGTCGACTTTTTGGACTCCATCAGGTCCCATATGAACTGTGCAAAATTTCAGCGCAATCGGTGAAACCACAATCCAGCGCAAGCGGTTCAAAGTTTGCGTAGGATTCACTATGGGAAAAGACAAAAGAGGGCGAAATTGAATGGTACAATAACTGATTACACTCATTCGAAGAGGGTATTTTGCTTAGGGCCGATTTCTTCACCAAGGCTTAAGCGTTAAACCAGGTTTAACTATATGGGTAAACCTGGCTTACCGGTAAAGCCAAGGTGAAGAAATCGACCCCTAGAGGGTTGAAAAGTCGGTACAAGAGGTAAGCCAGGTTTGATACAAAGCTCTTAAATCGACACAGTAAACAGTAGCAAGTAAATAAAATCTTTTGAAAGTGAGTGTTCCCTTTCCTGCTATCGAACTTTTTCATTTTGACTTATCCTGTAGGGATAAAGTTTATTGTATACTTCTTATTTTAGTGAGAGCTTCTTCAGCTATTAACAGAAAAGTACCTCCATTGCACCGAAATACGCTGCCCAAAGGTAGGGAAATAGAACCATCTCGGCAGGGGTCCTATTTTGGGCACTTTTCTGCTATAACTCAGCCAATTCTGAACCAATTGACACAATATTTGAAACGCAATGAGATGCGTATAGTACCTAGCAGTGTACAAAATTCCAAGTCAATTAGTTTGGAATTGACTGAGTTATAGCTAAAAGTGCCCAAAATACCGGCCGCTGCCCAAGTGGTTCACTACCCTATAAGCTCTGAAGAATTTTTAACATAAGACAGTTATACGTCTATCGCTTGTGTATTTTTACACAGAATACATCAGAATTCCATAATTCTTCTTGATACTAACCCGACGTCTCCACTAGACAGAAATGTCTTGCCATTTTGCTGGACAGATGTGTCATGACAGAAATGTTATCTCGCTGTTTGCATGAAAAGCTCCGGTGTTGATCATTTCTGTTAGGTTTTCTCTTTCTGGCAGCAAAATGGCAAGACATTTCAGACTAGTGGAGACGTGGGGTAAGTTTTACTAGACACATTTTCTCAAAATGCATACAATAGCGTACCTAGTTAACAAAAATACTTACACTGCCGAGTGAGTTCCGAGCACATACGCATCACATCGGTGTGCACAGAGTCAACCCGGAGACCGTACACTTTGGTGGAAGCCTCCAGCGTCGAACCAGCAACCTGGAAATTCTGCAAGGTGTTCGAGTGGCGCGCCATCAACTTCGAAAACGTATCAATAATCGTCACCGACCAGGCATTGTCCTTGCTCAGTTTCTGGAATTGGAAAACAAACGTAACGTTAGTCTGCTAACTTTAATCCAGGTCCACTTAAATCTGATCCTTACATTATCCGAGTACAACTGCAGGCACATCTTGATGTTCTCGTTATCCTCGACAGTCGATCCCCCGGCCACCGTGCTGTCGTCCAGGGTGGCCGCCGACCGTCGTATCCGACGTTCCGCCTCGTCATCGTTCACCTCCTATAAGCAACAACGCATTCACATTAGAAACCCCAATAAGAATCGGAGGTATAATTAAAGGTGCATCATGCAAGCTAGCACCCATGGCTTTTTCTCATTCGAAATGACGCTCTTCACCGCACCGCATCATTCGATTTTCCGCGCACATAAATAAACAGAAAACTTACTTCGTGGGACACAGCTCGCGGCGTCCGAAAAAGACGGGATTGATCGGATCTCCGCAGCGGAGACTCCACCACGGCCACTGGCGTCATAGCTTCAAGCAAAATAATCACTGGTTCTCGGTAAGAAAATTTCCCCCCGTCACAGCCACTGAATGCGCGGTAATTTCTCCCGATTGTTTTCACTGAAATTCACTGTTTTTCGGCTACACCAATTCCTCACCGACGTTAGCTATCTTTTCTGCACGAATATTCACCGCAATTCCGCATAATTTTCCCCACAAACGATCCGAATTTTCACTTTTTTCCCGTTTCGCGACGCTGGACGCTTTTCTGGTATGTGTGGAAAACAAAACGAAACGACGGTTGCTGCGATGATTCGGGTCGATCGAGCCACTGAACTGAATTTGACAGTGACAGCTGTTCGACAGCAACCCGCCGGGAGGATCGCTGGCTCGCGCAGCCGCACCCACTGGATTTGAAATGCGCGCGCTGTGCGTGTTGCCTACCGCGCGGGGGTTTATTCGAGGGGCTGGATGATGTAGATTTAGCAATGGGACGGGAATTTGATTAAAAAAATCTAGAGATAATAATTATTAACCCTTATGTGGCCGACAGGGTACCTGGGTACCCAGCACCCATTTAAAATACACGGAGTAGAAAAAAGCAAAAAGTTTGTCGGACACATAACGGTTAAAGTTTTTTTTAAATCAATAAATCAATAAGATTCTTAATCAATAAAAAGTTTCAAATATTGATCATCTGTATTCTTGATTATCACTACGAGAACGTTCACAAATTACGTACATTTGGTTTTAGAAGGGTGTGACAGTACGTGTATTAGAATATTGAGTTACATACATTGGTTGAACTCCAAAATGTGACTGTGAGATTCTTTTCACCAGGACTTTATTGCGGAGATTCCACCTGTTTAGACTCCTGCGCGAAAATTAGTTGCGTGGATTTTTCTTGCGTGGGCCCACAGATATTAAACCAGACCGCGTCCTAGTGAATATTTTACGCTGTGTTGTTAGGTACACATTTGGTGAAAGTTTTGCATTGTATACACAAATTTATAACGCACCTACGCTGAAAATGAGCCTAATCATTCATTTGCGTCGGAATCTATAAATCTTCACAACGGGCAATAACGTTAGCTACTTTGTTTTCTCCGGTTTCACTTGAGTGAACTTAGTCCGGAGTTCGGAATAATGATAACCTTGGAGTAAACTTTGAACTTCTATGGATTCATACAATTATTCACAATGAACTATTTTTCAGCTTTACACTTCTTGCTAACTTTTCCACTCCACTGTTGACCAATGTTTTCAATGCTATGAAGAGTTAAACGCCAAACGAAACACAAATTAATGCGACCATTCGGTATAATCCAATTAAATGTCACATTATTTACCCTCGTTAAACATATCACAGCAAAATCTAAATACCAGCCTCCACCACACAGCTTCATCAATTAAAAGCCCCCTAAAAAGAGCAACCTCATTTACCCTATCGTGTGTACCGATCTGTATCCCATCCCCAGTGATAATTTCAGTGATGCCGCATTTTGAAAGCTGAGAACGACTTCACCTGGGCTGCTAATTTAGCGCTCGGCTTAGTGCGCTCTCAATCTCGCAAATGAAAAATACACCACGTGTCGAAATAACTGTATTATTTTTAATCCGTATTCCGTACCTAACTTTTGGACGGCTTAATCTTCCCGGATAGACAAAAACAACATTGCCAACCCACGGCGACCATGGGTTCTTCAAGAGAGTTGAACCCTCACTCGGATGATTCCGTGAAACATCATGAGTGGCAAAAGTGATACCGATACTTAAATAGGTATCTGAAGCTCGGGAAGTTTAGAAATTGGAAACGCGTTTTTAGATATTCTTTGAAGTCTTACGTCGTGTGAACAACGATTGATTTTAAGGGGAAGCCACCAAAGTCCAATCCACAAATGTTAATGTTTGAGGTGGAATAAATGATCTACGTGGGCTATGTTTCTACATGCAATAACTTCGTTTGAAAAAGTACAACCTATTTCTAATTTGAAAACGAAACCTGCTTCAGCCCAATTCAGCCCTACCGAAACGATGCTCATCCACTTTTCAACGCACTGTAGAATGACATCAGAAGGGAGCAATCCGAAACAAGACCCTTTGGGTGGGTGGAGATCCATATCATTGTGAAACAATTTGGGGAAATTCGCACGTGTGAATCAGGGAGGGAACCGGCCGAATCTTATCGGCATTTTGGCGAAACGGACAAACATGTTCGTTCCACCACTCGGAGCTGACGGCGCGGTATTCGAACTCGAAGCCCTTGAAACAACCAGTCGATGTGGGACGGGACTACTGTCTAGCGGCGCATATAAATTTAAAATTATTGGAAACCCTGGACCCCTTTTAGGATTCGCTAAAACGACGGGTGTAGATACTCGTGCTTTGCATGGAACCAGCCGTTTAACGGAAGGCAGCTCAATACGTGTCTTCTGGATTCCGTGAACAAGGCGTACCATTTTGTAGCCGGGATATGCTACCGGTAGCGGTTCCGTTCAGATATGGGAAAGGAAGTACATGG